>NW_028322255.1:6283922-6613475 GCF_059928025.1 Delphinapterus leucas
CACCCCAACTCTCCTTTCCCCATAAGCAAGCATAAGTTGATTTTCTAAATTTGAGACCCTGTTCTGTTTTGTAATTCAGTTCATGTGTAGACAAGTTTACCTTCCGTGTATTAGTGATATATTATGATGTTTCTTTTTCTGTGTGACTTATTTCTCGTAGAATCGTCGTAACTGAATCCACTCATTATGCCGCTGTGGGCCTGATGACCTAGATTTCATTGCTGAGTGATATTCCATTGTACGTACGTACCACAATTTCTTTATCCATTTTTTGCTTTCTCGGATATTTAACTTGTACCGTAGATGAGGTTATTGTAAACAGAGCCGTCCCAAACTTTGGGGTGGCTGTGTGTTTTTGATTTTAATTTCCCTAAGCTATAGGACCATAAGTGGAAGTGCCATAGGCTGTGTTGCTTTGTTTCCTACGTGTTTAAGGAAACACCATACTCTTCTCCAGAGTGGCTGTTGGCAATATACATCCCGCCCATCAGGATAACAAGGCTCCCTGTTCTCCATGACCTGTCCTGCCTTTCTGGATTTTACACTTTTTTCAGATGGCCGTTTTGACCGGGGGGCAGTGAGACTTCATTGTAGTGCAGATTTCCTTTACACGCTTGCTTGGTTTGCCAAAAAGTGCGTATACGTTTTTTCCTCAATATATTCAGGAAAAAACGTATACGCCCTTTTTGGCCAAGTGCATCATTGTGGACATTCTGCCTCTTTTCCTATGCTTTAAGTGCAATTCCAGTCCAACCCCTGAAATCGTTTTCCTGAAATTCTGCCCCGCTTTCAAGTCCTCTTCGAAGACTTACTTCAATATATTTTTGGACGATAGCTGTTATTCATAACTCTGCAGGTTTGTGAATTACAGTGCCCCTGAGCTCCTTTCTTCAACTCGCTTTCTTGTGAGCTGGCCGCAAAACCGCAGGATTGCTTCAGGCCCTAATCTGTTTCTGGCAGGGCACCATGAGCCTTTGTTTCATTCCTCTTCCTGCTGGGAAATGAGCGTTCCATTTGCCCGTGCAGACACCTAGAGCTAGTCTCTCATTGCTTCTCCCTATTCCTGTTCATCTTGCGCAGAAATTGCAAACCGTGCCAAACAGGAGGTTAAAGGCACTGACTCTCCAAGTGGGGAGAGTGTTAGTAAATCGTCTGGAATGGTGAACCAGAGTACCAGGGTTCGGAAACTGAGATGCATTTGAAAACGTTTCCCAATCACACAGTTGACCATACTCTGGGCTTCCCATGCATGTTTTAGCTGAAGGAAGAATCCCTTAAACCTGGAGAGTTGGGACCTATGGAATGGGTACCATGCAGTATGACTTTAAGGGGTCTGCGTTTGCTCAGCGAACCTCACCAATGCTATCAGGAAGAAGTGTCCAGCCTTATGTCTCACCCAGCTCTGGGTGTAGAGGTGGTAAATCCAGGTTGCATCACAAGCCCTGAATGAATTATTTAAGAATTGCTCTGTATTTCACTGTCATTGTGTTTTGTTTTTGAAATTTATTTTGATAATGGGATTTATCGGATTTTCACTGCTGCGTTTAGGCCGCTGTACACACGATTGATTTCCTTATGGAGACATATAAAACCATGGGTCTTAAGATTCTTACTTGTCAGGTATATACCCCGGCGTTGAATATGGGGTGTTCAGTCCATTTCGTTGAGCAAGGAGTAGGTCTTGTCTATTATATATTTGGCTTAAGGAACGATATCTGTGCTAATTTCAATCTCTGGTTTTATGCAGCACCCCAACTCACCTTTCCCCAAAAGCAAGCATAAGTTGGTTTTCTAAATTTGAGACCCTGTTCTGTTTTGTAATTCAGTTCATGTGTAGACAAGTTTACCTTCCGTGTATTAGTGATATCTTATGATGTTTCTTTTTCTGTGTGACTTATTTCTCGTAGAATCGTCGTAACTGAATCCACTCATTATGCCGCTGTGGGCCTGATGACCTAGATTTCATTGCTGAGTGATATTCCATTGTACGTACGTACCACAATTTCTTTATCCATTTTTTGCTTTCTCGGATATTTAACTTGTACCGTAGACGAGGTTCTTGTAAACAGAGCGGTCCCAAACTTTGAGGTGGCTGTGTGTTTTTGATTTTAATTTCCCTAAGCTATAGGACCCTAAGTGGAAGTGCCATAGGCTGTGTTGCTTTGTTTCCTACGTGTCTAAGGAAACACCATACTCTTCTCCAGAGTGGCTGTTGGCAATTTACATACCGCCCATCAGGATAACAAGGCTCCCTGTTCTTCATGACCAGTCCTGCCTTTCTGGATTTTACACCTCTTTCAGATGGCCTTTTGGAACGGGGGGCAATGAGACTTCATTTTAGTGCAGATTTCCTTTACATGCTTCCTTGGTTGGCCAAAAAGTGCGTATGCGTATTTTCCTGAATATATTCAGGGAAAAACGCATACGCCCTTTTTGGCCAAGTGCATCATTGTCGACATTCTGCCTCTTTTCCTATGCTTTAAGTGCAATTCCAGTCTACCCCCTGAAATCGTTTTCCTGAAATTCTGCCTCGCTTTCAAGTCCTCTTCGAAGACTTACTTCAATACATTTTTGGACGATAGCTGTCATTCATAACTCTGCAGGTTTGTGAATTACAGTGCCCCTGAGCTCCTTTCGTCAACTCGCTTTCTTGTGAGCTGGCCGCAAACCGCAGGATTGCTTCAAGGCCTAATCTCGTTCCGGAAGGGCACGCTGAGCCTTTGGTTAATTCCTCTTCCTGGTGGGAAATGAGCATTCCATTTGCCCGTGCAGACACCTACAGCTAGTCTCTCATTGGTTCTCCCTATTCCTGTTCATCTTGCGCAGAATTTGCAAACTGTGACAAACAGGAGGTTAAAGGCACTGTCTCTCCAATTGTGGAGAGTGTTAGTAAAGCGTCTGGAACGTTGAACCCGAGTACCAGGGGACGAAACCTGAGATACATTTGAAAATGTTTCCCAATCACACAGTGGACCATACTCTGGGATTCCAATGCATGTTTTAGCTGAAGGAAGAATCCCTTAAACCTGGAGAGTTGGGACCCATGGAATGGGTACCATGCAGTATGACTTCAAAGGGTCTGCGTTTGCTCAGCGAACCTCACCAATGCTATCAGCCCGAAGTGTCCAGCCTTATGTCTCACCCAGCTCTGGGTGTAGATGTGGTAAATCCAGGTTGCATCACAAGCCCTGAATGAATTATTTAAGAATTGCTCTCTATTTCACTGTCATTGTGTTTTGTTTTTGAAATTCATTTTTATAATGGGATTTATCGGATTTTCACTGCTGCGTTTAGGCCGCTGTACACACGCTTGATTTCCTTATGGAGACATATAAATCCATGGGTCTTAAGATTCTTACTTGTCAGGTATATTTCCAGGCGTTGAATATGGGGTGTTGAGTCCATTTCGTTGAGCAAGGAGTAGGTCTTGTCTATTATATATTTGCCTTATGGAATGGTATCTGTGCTAATTTCAATCTCTGCTTTTATACAGCACCCCAACTCACCTTTCCCCATAAGCAAGCATAAGATGGTTTTCTAAATTTGAGACCCTGTTCTGTTTTGTAATTCAGTTCTTGTGTAGCCAAGTTTACGTTCCGTGGATTAGTGATATCTTATGATGTTTCTCTTTCTGTGTGACTTATTTCTCGTAGAATCGTCGTACCTGAATCCACTCATTATGCCGCTACGGGCCTGATGACGTAGATCTCATGGCTGAGTGATATTCCATTGTACGTACGTACCACAACTTCTTTATCCATTTTTTGCTTTCTCGGATATTGAACTTGTACCGTAGACGAGGTTCTTGTAAACAGAGCCGTCCCAAACTTTTGGGTGGCTGTGTGTTTTTGAATTTAATTTCCCTAAGCTCTAGGACCCTAAGTGGAAGTGCCATAGGCTGTGTTGCTTTGTTTCCTACGTGTTTCAGGAAACACCATACACTTCTCCAGAGTGGCTGTTGGCAATTTACATCCCGCCCATCAGCATAACAAGGCTCCCTGTTCTCCATGACCTGTCCTGCCTTTCTGGATTTTACACTTTTTTCAGATGCCCCTTTTGACCGGGGGGCTGTGAGGCTTCATTGTAGTGCAGATTTCCTTTACACGCTTGCTTGGTTGGCCAAAAAGGGCGTATGCGTTTTTTCCTGAATATATTCAGGAAAAAACGCATACGCCCTTTTTGGCCAAGTGCATCATTGTCTACATTCTGCCTCTTTTCCTATGCTTTAAGTGCAATTCCAGTCTACCCCCTGAAATCGTTTTCCTGAAATTCTGCCCCGCTTTCAAGTCCTCTTAGTAGACATACTTCAATACATTTTTGGACGATAGCTGTCATTCATAACTCTGCAGGTTTGTGAATTACAGTGCCCCTGAGCTCCTTTCTTCAACTCGCTTTCTTGTGAGCTGGCCGCAAAAACGCAGGATTGCTTCAGGCCCTAATCTTGTTCCAGCAGGGCACGCTGAGCCTTTGGTTAAACCCTCTTCCTGGTGGGAAATGAGCGTTCCATTTTCCCGTGCAGACACCTACAGCTAGTCTCTCATTGGTTCTCCCTATTCCTGTTCATCTTGCGCAGAAATTTGAAACTGTGCCAAACAGAAGGTTAACGGCACTGACTCTCCAAGTGGGGAGAGTGTTAGTAAAGCGTCTGGAATGGTGAACCCGAGTACCAGGGGACGAAACCTGAGATGCAGTTGAAAACGTTTCCCAATCACACGGTGGACCATACTCTGGGTTTCCCATGCATGTTTTAGCTGAAGGAAGAATCCCTTAAACCTGGAGAGTTGGGACCCTTGGAATGGCTACCATGCAGTATGACTTCAAAGGGTCTGCATTTGCTCACCGAACCTCACCAATGCTATCAGCCCGAAGTGTCCAGCCTTATGTCTCACCCAGCTCTGGGTGTGGATGTGGTAAATCCAGGTTGCATCACAAGCCCTGAATGAATTATTTAAGAATTCCTCTCTATTTCACTGTCATTGTGTTTTGTTTGTGAAATTTATTTTGATAATGGGATTTATCGGACTTTCACTGCTGCGTTTAGGCCGCTGTACACACGCTTGATTTCCTTATGGAGACATATAAATCCATGGGTCTTAAGATTCTTATTTGTCAGGTATATTCCCCGGCTTTGAATATGGGGTGTTGAGTCCATTTCATTGAGCCAGGTGTAGGTCTTGCCTATTATATATTTTGCATATGGAACAGTATGTGTGCTAATTTCAATCTCTGGTTTGATGCAGCACCCCAACTCACCTTTCCCCATAAGCAAGCATAAGTTGGTTTTCTAAATTTGAGACCCTGTTCTGTTTTGTAATTCAGTTCATGAGTAGCCAAGTTTACGTTCCGTGTATTAGTGATATCTTATGATGTTTCTTTTTCTGTGTGACTTATTTCTCGTAGAATCGTCGTACCTGAATCCACTCATTATGCCGCTACGGGCCTGATGACGTAGATCTCATGGCTGAGTGATATTCCATTGTACGTACGTACCACAACTTCTTTATCCATTTTTTGCTTTCTCGGATATTTAACTTGTACCGTAGACGAGGTTCTTGTAAACAGAGCCGTCCCAAACTTTGGGGTGGCTGTGTGTTTTTGATTTTAATTTCCCTAAGCTATAGGACCCTAAGTGGAAGTGCCATAGGCTGTGTTGCTTTGTTTCCTACGTGTTTCAGGAAACACCATACACTTCTCCAGAGTGGCTGTTGGCAATTTACATCCCGCCCATCAGCATAACAAGGCTCCCTGTTCTCCATGACCTGTCCTGCCTTTCTGGATTTTACACTTGTTTCACATGGCCGTTTGGACCGGGAGGCAGTGAGACTTCATTGTAGTGCAGATTTCCTTTACACGCTTGCTTGGTTGGCCAAAAAGGGCGTATGCGTTTTTTCCTGAATATATTCAGGAAAAAACGCATACGCCCTTTTTGGCCAAGTGCATCATTGTCGACATTCTGCCTCTTTTCCTATACTTTAAGTGCAATTCCAGTCTACCCCCTGAAATCGTTTTCCTGAAATTCTGCCCCGCTTTCAAGTCCTCTTCGAAGACTTACTTCAATACATTTTTGGACGATAGCTGTCATTCATAACTCTGCAGGTTTGTGAATTACAGTGCCCCTGAGCTCCTTTCTTCAACTCGCTTTCTTGTGAGATGGCCGCAAAACCGCTGGATTGCTTCAGGCCCTAATCTGGTTCCGGCAGGGCACGCTGAGCCTTTGGTTAATCCCTCTTCCTGGTGGGAAATGAGCGTTCCATTTGCCCGTGCACACACCTAGAGCTAGTCTCTCATTGGTTCTCCCTATTCCTGTTCATCTTGCGCAGAATTTGCAAATTGTGACAAACAGGAGGTTAAAGGCACTGTCTCTCCAATTGTGGAGAGTGTTAGTAAAGCGTCTGGAACGTTGAACCCGAGTACCAGGGGACGAAACCTGAGATACATTTGAAAATGTTTCCCAATCACACAGTGGACCATACTCTGGGATTCCAATGCATGTTTTAGCTGAAGGAAGAATCCCTTAAACCTGGAGAGTTGGGACCCATGGAATGGGTACCATGCAGTATGACTTCAAAGGGTCTGCGTTTGCTCACCGAACCTCACCAATGCTATCAGCCCGAAGTGTCCAGCCTTATGTCTCACCCAGCTCTGGGTGTAGATGTGGTAAATCCAGGTTGCATCACAAGCCCTGAATGAATTATTTAAGAATTGCTCTCTATTTCACTGTCATTGTGTTTTGTTTTTGAAATTTATTTTGATAATGGGATTTATCGGATTTTCACTGCTGCGTTTAGGCCGCTGTACACACGCTTGATTTCCTTATGGAGACATATAAATCCATGGGTCTTAAGATTCTTACTTGTCAGGTATATTTCCAGGCGTTGAATATGGGGTGTTGAGTCCATTTCGTTGAGCAAGGAGTAGGTCTTGTCTATTATATATTTGCCTTATGGAACGGTATCTGTGCTAATTTCAATCTCTGGTTTTATACAGCACCCCAACTCACCTTTCCCCATAAGCAAGCATAAGATGGTTTTCTAAATTTGAGACCCTGTTCTGTTTTGTAATTCAGTTCTTGTGTAGCCAAGTTTACGTTCCGTGGATTAGTGATATCTTATGATGTTTCTCTTTCTGTGTGACTTATTTCTCGTAGAATCGTCGTACCTGAATCCACTCATTATGCCGCTACGGGCCTGATGACGTAGATCTCATGGCTGAGTGATATTCCATTGTACGTACGTACCACAACTTCTTTATCCATTTTTTGCTTTCTCGGATATTGAACTTGTACCGTAGACGAGGTTCTTGTAAACAGAGCCGTCCCAAACTTTTGGGTGGCTGTGTGTTTTTGAATTTAATTTCCCTAAGCTATAGGACCCTAAGTGGAAGTGCCATAGGCTGTGTTGCTTTGTTTCCTACGTGTTTCAGGAAACACCATACACTTCTCCAGAGTGGCTGTTGGCAATTTACATCCCGCGCATCAGCATAACAAGGCTCCCTGTTCTACGTGACCTGTCCTGCCTTTCTGGATTTTACACCTGTTTCAGATGGCCTTTTGGAACGGGGGGCAATGAGACTTCATTGTAGTGCAGATTTCTTTTACACGCTTCTTTGGCTGGCCAAAACGGGCGTATGCGTTTTTTCCTGAATATATTCAGGAAAAAACGCATACGCGCTTTTTGGCCAAGCGCATTATTGTCGACATTCTGCCTCTTTTCCTCTGATTTAAGTGCAATTCCAGTCTACCCCCTGAAATCGTTTTCCTGAAATTCTGCCCCGCTTTCAAGTCCTCTTCGAAGACTTACTTCAATACATTTTTGGACGATAGCTGTCATTCATAACTCTGCAGGTTTGTGAATTACAGTGCCCCTGAGCTCCTTTCTTCAACTCGCTTTCTTGTGAGCTGGCCGCAAAACCGCAGGATTGCTTCAGGGCCTAATCTGGTTCCGGCAGGGCACGCTGAGCCTTTGGTTAATTCCTCTTCCTGGTGGGAAATGAGCGTTCCATTTGCCCGTGCAGACACCTACAGCTAGTCTCTCATTGGTTCTCCCTATTCCTGTTCATCTTGCGCAGAAATTGCAAACTGTGCCAAACAGGAGGTTAAAGGCACTGACTCTCCATGTGGGGAGAGTGTTAGTAAAGCGTCTGGAACTGTGAACCCGAGTACCAGGGTACGAAACCTGAGATGCATTTGGAAACGTTTCCCAATCACACGGTCGACCATACTCTGGGTTTCCCATGCATGTTTTAGCTGAAGGAAGAATCCCTTAAACCTGGAGAGTTGGGAACCATGGAATGGGTACCATGCAGTATGACTGCAAAGGGTCTGCGTTTGCTCACAGAACTTCACCAATGTTATCAGCCCGAAGTGTCCAGCCTTATGTCTCACCCAGCTCTGGGTGTAGATGTGGTAAATCCAGGTTGCATCACAAGCCCTGAATGAATTATTTAAGAATTGCTCTCTATTTCACTGTCATTGTGTTTTGTTTGTGAAATTTATATTGATAATGGGATTTATCGGATTTTCACTGCTGCGTTTAGGCCCCTGTACACACGCTTGATTTCCTTATGGAGACATATAAATCCATGGGTCTTAAGATTCTTACTTGTCAGGTATATTCCCAGGCGTTGAATATGGGGTGTTGAGTCCATTTCGTTGAGCAAGTTGTAGGTTTGTCTATTATATATTTTGCTTCTGGAACGGTATCTGAGCTAATTTCAATCTCTGGTTTTATGCAGCACCCCAACTCACCTTTCCCCATAAGCAAGCATAAGTTGGTTTTCTAAATTTGAGACCCCATTCTGTTTTGTAATTCAGTTCATGTTTAGCCACGTTTACGTTCCGTGTATTAGTGATATCTTATTTTATTTCTTTTTCTGTGTGACTTATTTCTCGTAGAATCATCGTACCTGAATCCACTCATTATGCCGCTACGGGCCTGATGACGTAGATCTCATGGCTGAGTGATATTCCATTGTACGTACGTACCACAACTTCTTTATCCATTTTTTGCTTTCTCGGATATTTAACTTGTACCGTAGACGAGGTTCTTGTAAACAGAGCCGTCCCAAACTTTGGGGTGGCTGTGTGTTTTTGATTTTAATTTCCCTAAGCTATAGGACCCTAAGTGGAAGTGCCATAGGCTGTGTTGCTTTGTTTCCTACGTGTTTCAGGAAACACCATACACTTCTCCAGTGTGGCCGTTGGAAATTTACATCTCGCCCATCAGCATACCAAGGCTCCCTCTTCTCCATGACCTGTCCTGCCTTTCTGGATTTTACACTTGTTTCAGATGGCCTTTTCGAACGCGGGGCAATGAGACTTCATTGTAGTGCATATTTCCTTTACACGCTTGCTTGGTTGGCCAAAAAGGGCGTATGCGTTTTTTCCTGAATATATTCAGGAAAAAACGCATACGCCCTTTTTGGCCAAGTGCATCATTGTCGACATTCTGCCTCTTTTCCTATGCTTTAAGTGCAATTCCAGTCTACCCTCTGAAATCGTTTTCCTGAAATTCTGCCCCGCTTTCAAGTCCTCTTCGAAGACTTACTTCAATACTTTTTTGTACGAAAGCTGTCATTCATAACTCTGCAGGTTTGTGAATTACAGTGCCCCTGAGCTCCTTTATTAAACTCGCTTTCTTGTGAGCTGGCCGCAAAACCGCAGGATTGCTTCAGGCCCTAAACTGGTTCTGGCAGGGCATGCTGAGCCTTTGGTTAATCCCTCTTCCTGGTGGGAAATGAGCGTTCCATTTGCCCGTGCGGACAGCTACAGCTAGTCTCTCATTGGTTCTCCCTATTCCTGTTCATCTTGCGCAGAAATTGCAAACTGTGCCAAACAGGAGGTTAAAGGCACTGACTCTCCATGTGGGGAGAGTGTTAATAAAGCGTCTGGAACGGTGAAACCGAGTACCAGGGGACGAAACCTGAGATGCATTTGAAAACGTTTCCCAATCTCACGGTGGACCATACTCTGGGTTTCCCATACATGTTTTAGCTGAAGGAAGAATCCCTTAAACCTGGAGAGTTGGGAAACATGGAATGGGTACCAAACAGTATGACTTCAAAGGGTCTGCGTTTGCTCACCGAACCTCACCAATGCTATCAGCCCGAAGTGTCCAGCCTTATGTCTCACCCAGCTCTGGGTGTAGATGTGGTTAATCCAGGTTGCATCACAAGCCCTGAATGAATTATTTAAGAGTTGCTCTCTATTTCACTGTCATTGTGTTTTGTTTGTGATATTTATTTTGATAATGGGATTTATCGGATTTTCACTGCTGCGTTTAGGCCGCTGTACACACGCTTGATTTCCTTATGGAGACATATAAATCCATGGGTCTTAACATTCTTACTTGTCAGGTATATTCCCAGGCGCTGAATATGGGGTGTTGAGTCCATTTCGTTGAGCAAGGAGTAGGTCTTGTCTATTATATATTTGGCTTATGGAACGGTATCTGTGCTAATTTCAATCTCTGGTTTTATACAGCACCCCAACTCACCTTTCCCCATAAGCAAGCATAAGATGGTTTTCTAAATTTGAGACCCTGTTCTGTTTTGTAATTCAGTTCATGTGTAGACAAGTGTACGTTCTCTGTATTAGTGATATCTTATGATGTTTCTCTTTCTGTGTGACTTATATCTCGTAGAATCGTCGTACCTGAATGCACTCATTATGGCGCTACGGGCCTGATGACGTAGATCTCATTGCTGAGTTATATTCCATTGTACGTACGTACCACAACTTCTTTATCCATTTTTTGCTTTCTCGGATATTGAACTTGTACCGTAGACGAGGTTCTTGTAAACAGAGCCGTCCCAAACTTTTGGGTGGCTGTGTGTTTTTGAATTTAATTTCCCTAAGCTATAGGACCCTAAGTGGAAGTGCCATAGGCTGTGTTGCTTTGTTTCCTACGTGTTTCAGGAAACACCATACACTTCTCCAGAGTGGCTGTTGGCAATTTAAATCCCGCCCATCAGCATAACAAGGCTCCCTGTTCTCCATGACCAGTCCTGCCTTTCTGGATTTTACACTATTTTCAGATGGCCCTTTTGACCAGGGGGCAGTGAGACTTCATTGTAGTGCAGATTTCCTTTACAAGCTTGCTTGGTTGGCCAAAAGGGCATATGCGTTTTTTCATGAATATATTCAGGAAAAAACGCATACGCCCTTTTTGGCCAAGTGCATCATTGTCGACATTCTGCCTCTTTTCCTATGCTTTAAATGCAATTCCAGTCTACCCCCTGAAATCGTTTTCCTGAAATTCTGCCCCACTTTCAAGTCCACTTCGAAGACTTACTTCAATATATTTTTCGACGATAGCTGTCATTCATAACTCTGCAGGTTTGTGAATTACAGTGGCCCTGAGCTCCTTTCTTCAACTTGTTTTCTTGTGAAATGGCCGAAAAACCACAGGATTGCTTCAGGCCCTATTCTGGTTCCCGCAGGGCACGCTGAGCCTTTGGTTAATCCCTCTTCCTGGTGGGAAATGAGCGTTCCATTTGCCCGTGCAGACACCTACAGCTAGTCTCTCATTGGTTCTCCCTATTCCTGTTCATCTTGCGCAGAAATTGCAAACTGTGCCAAACAGGAGGTTAAAGGCACTGACTCTCCAAGTGGGGAGAGTGTTAGTAAAGCGTCTGGAACGGTGAACCCGAGTACCAGGGGACGAAATCTGAGATGCAATTGATAACGTTTCCCAATCACACGGTGGACCATACTCTGGGTTTCCCATGCATGTTTTAGCTGAAGGAAGAATCCCTTAAACCTGGAGAGTTGGGACCCATGGAATGGTTACCATGCAGTATGACTTCAAAGGGTCTGCGTTTGCTCACCGAACCTCACCAATGCTATCAGCCCGAAGTGTCCAGCCTTATGTCTCACCCAGCTCTGGGTGTCGATGTGTTAAATCCAGGTTGTATCACAAGCCCTGAATGAATTATTTAAGAATTGCTCTCTATTTCACTGTCATTGTGTTTTGTTTTTGAAATTAATTTTGATAATGGGATTTATCGGATTTTCACTGCTGCGTTTAGGCCGCTGTACACACGCTTGATTTCCTTATGGAGACATATAAATCCATGGGTCTTAACATTCTTACTTGTCAGGTATATTCCCAGGCGTTGAATATGGGGTGTTGAGTCCATTTCGTTGAGCAAGGAGTAGGTCTTGTCTATTATATATTTGGCTTATGGAACGGTATCTGTGCTAATTTCAATCTCTGGTTTGATGCAGCACCCCAACTCACATTTCCCCATAAGCAAGCATAAGTTGGTTTTCTAAATTTGAGACCCTCTTCTGTTTTGTAATTCAGTTCATGTGTAGCCAAGTTTACGTTCCGTGTATTAGTGATATCTTATGATGTTTCTTTTTCTGTGTGAATTATTTCTCGTAGAATCGTCGTACCTGAATCCACTCATTATGCCGCTACGTGCCTCATGACGTAGATTTCATTGCTGAGTGATATTCCATTGTACGTGCGTACCACAACTTCTTTATCCATTTTTTGCTTTCTCGGATATTTAACTTGTTCCGTAGACAAGGTTCTTGTAAACAGAGCCGTCCCAAACTTTGGGGTGGCTGTGTGTTTTTGATTTTAATTTCCCTAAGCTATAGGACCCTAAGTGGAAGTGCCATAGGCTGTGTTGCTTTGTTTCCTAGGTGTTTCAGGAAACACCATACACTTCTCCAGAGTGGCTGTTGGCAATTTACATCCCGCCCATCAGCATAACAAGGCTCCCTGTTCTCCATGACCTGTCCTGCCTTTCTGAATTTTACACTTTTTTCAGATGTCCCTTTTGACCGGGGGGCAGTGAGACTTCATTGTAGTGCAGATTTCATTTACACGCTTGCTTGGTTGGCCAAAAATGGCGTATGCGTTTTTTCCTGAATATATTTAGTAAAAAACGCATACGCCCTTTTTGGCCAAGTGCATCATTGTCGACATTCTGCCTCTTTTCCTATGCTTTAAGTGCAATTCCAGTCTACCCCCTGAAACCGTTTTCCTGAAATTCTGCCCCGCTTTCAAGTCCACTTCGAGGACTTACTTCAATACATTTTTGGACGATAGCTTTCATTCATAACTCTGAAGGTTTGTGAATTACAGTGCCCCTGAGCTCCTTTCTTCAACTCGCTTTCTTGTGAGCTGGCCGCAAAACCGCAGGATTGCTTCAAGCCCTAATCTGGTTCCGGCAGGGCACGCTGAGCCTTTGGTTAATTCCTCTTCCTGGTGGGAAATGAGCGTTCCATTTGCCCGTGCAGACCCCTACAGCTAGTCTCTCATTGCTTCTCCCTATTCCTGTTCATCTTGCGCAGAAATTGCAAACTGTGCCAAACAGGAGGTTAAAGGCACTGACTTTCCAATTGGGGAGTGTTTTAGTAAAGTGTCTGGAACGGTGCACCCGAGTACCAGGGGACGAAACCTGAGATGCATTTGAAAACGTTTCCCAATCACACGGTTGAACATACTCTGGGTTTCCCATTCATGTTTTAGCTGAAGGAAGAATCCCTTAAACCTGGAGAGTTGGGACGCATGGAATGAGTACCATGCAGTATGACTTCAAAGGGTCTGCATTTGCTCACCAAACCTCACCAATGCTATCAGCCCAAAGTGTCCAGCCTTATGTCTCAACCAGCTCTGGGTGTAGATATGGTAAATCCAGGTTGCATCACAAGCCCTGAATGTATTATTTAAGAATTGCTCTATTTCACTGTCATTGTGTTTTGTTTGTGATATTTATTTTGTTAATGGGATTTATCGGATTTTCACTGCTGCGTTTAGGCCACTGTACACACGCTTGACTTCCTTATGGAGACATATAAATCCATGGGTCTTAACATTCTTACTTGTCAGGTATATTCCCAGGCGTTGAATATGGGGTGTTGAGTCCATTTCGTTGAGCAACTGTAGGTCTTGTCTATTATATATTTGGCTTATGGAACGGTATCTGTGCTAATTTCAATCTCTGGTTTTATGCAGCACCCCAACTCACCTTTCCCCATAAGCAAGCATAAGTTGGTTTTCTAAATTTGAGACCCTGTTCTGTTTTGTAATTCAGTTCATGTGTAGCCAAGTTTACGTTCCGTGTATTAGTGATATCTTATGATGTTTCTTTTTCTGTGTGACTTATTTCTCATAGAATCGTCGTATCTGAATCCACTCATTATGCCGCTACGGGCCTGATGACGTAGATCTCATTGCTGAGTGATATTCCATTGTACGTACGTACCACAACTTCTTTATCCATATTTTGCTTTCTCGGATATTTAACTTGTACCATAGACGAGGTTCTTGTAAACAGAGCCGTCCCAAACTTTGGGGTGGCTGTGTGTTTTTGATTTTAATTTCCCTAAGCTATAGGACCCTAAGTGGAAGTGCCATAGGCTGTGTTGCTTTGTTTCCTACGTGTTTCAGGAAACACCATACACTTCTCCAGAGTGGCTGTTGGCAATTTACATCCCGCCCATCATCATAACAAGGCTCCCTCTTCTCCATGACCTGTCCTGCCTTTCTGGATTTTACACTTTTTTCAGATGGCCCTCTTGACCGGCGGGGAGTGAGACTTCATTGTAGTGCAGTTTTCCTTTACACGCTTGCTTTGTTGGCCAAAACGGGCGTATGCGTTTTTTCCTGAATATATTCAGGAAAAAACGCATACGCCCTTTTTGGCCAAGTGCATCATTGTCGATATGCTGCCTCTTTTCCTCTGCTTTAAGTTCAATTGCAGTCTACCCCCTGAAATCATTTTCCTGAAATTCTGCCCCGCTTTCAAGTCCTCTTCGAAGACGTACTTCAATACATTTTTGGACGATAGCTGTCATTCATAACTCTGCAGGTTTGTGAATTACAGTGCCCCTGAGCTCCTTTCTTCAACTCGCTTTCTTGTGAGCTGGCCGCAAAACCGCAGGATTGCTTCAGGCCCTAATCTTGTTCTGGCAGGGCACGCTGAGCCTTTGGTTAATTCCTCTTCCTGGTGGGAAATGAGCATTCCATTTGCCCGTGCAGACACCTACAGCTAGTCTCTCATTGGTTCTCCCTATTCCTGTTCATCTTGCGCAGAAATTGCAAACTGTGCCAAACAGGAGGTTAAAGGCACTGACTCTCCAAGTGGGGAGAGTGTTAGTAAAGTGTCTGGAATGGCGAACCCGAGTACCACGGGACGAAACCTGAGATGCATTTGAAAACGTTTCCCAATTACACGGTGGACCATACTCTGGGTTTCCCATGCATGTTTTAGCTGAAGGAAGAATCCCTTATACCTGGAGAGTTGAGACCCATGGAATAGCTACCATGCAGTATGACTTCAAAGGGCCTGCGTTTGCTCACCGAACCTCACCAATGCTATCAGCCCGAAGTGTCCAGCCTTATGTCTCACCCAGCTCTGGGTGTAGATGTGGTAAAACCAGGTTGCATCACAAGCCCTGAATGAATTATTTAAGAATTGCTCTCTATTTCATTGTCATTGTGTTTTGTTTGTGAAATTTATTTTGATAATGGGATTTATCGGAATTTCACTGCTGCATTTAGGCCGCTGTACACACGCTTGATTTCCTTATGGAGACATATAAATCCATGGGTCTTAAGATTCTTACTTGTCAGGTATATTCCCAGCCGTTGAATATGGGGTGTTGAGTCCATTTCGTTGAGCAAGTTGTAGGTTTTGTCTATTACATATTTGGCTTATGGAATGGTATCTGTGCTAATTTCAATCTCTGGTTTTATGCAGCACCCCAACTCACCTTTCCCCATAAGCAAGCATAAGTTGGTTTTCTAAATTTGAGACCCTGTTCTGTTTTGTAATTCAGTTCATGTGTAGCCAAGTTTACGTTCCGTGTATTAGTGATATCTTATGATGTTTCTCTTTCTGTGTGACTTATTTCTCGTAGAATCGTCGTACCTGAATCCACTCATTATGCCGCTATGGGCCTGATGACGTAGATCTCATTGCTGAGTGATATTCCATTGTACGTACGTACCACAACTTCTTTATCCATTTTTTGCTTTCTCGGATATTTAACTTGTACCGTAGACGAGGTTCTTGTAAACAGAGCCGTCCCAAACTTTGGGGTGGCTGTGTGTTTTTGATTTTAATTTCCCTAAGCTATAGGACCCTAAGTGGAAGTGCCATAGGCTGTGTTGCTTTGTTTCCTACGTGTTTCAGGAAACACCATACACTTCTCCAGAGTGGCTGTTGGCAATTTACATGCCACCGATCAGCATAACAAGGCTCCCTGTTCTCCATGACCTGTCCTGCCTTTCTGGATTTTACACCTGTTTCAGATGGCCTTTTGGAACGGGGGGCAATGAGACTTCATTGTAGTGCAGATTTCCTTTACATGCTTGCTTGGTTGGCCAAAAAGGGCGTATGCGTTTTTTCCTGAATATATTCAGGAAAAAACGCATACGCCCTTTTTGGCCAAGTGCATCATTGTGGACATTCTGCCTCTTTTCCTATGCTTTAAGTGCAATTCCAGTCTACCCCCTGAAATCGTTTTCCTGAAATTCTGCCCCGCTTTCAAGTCCTCTTCGAAGACTTACTTCAATACATTTTTGGACGATAGCTGTCATTCATAACGCTGCAGGTTTGTGAATTACAGTGCCCCTGAGCTCCTTTCTTCAACTCGCTTTCTTGTGAACTGGCCGCAATCCCACATGATTGCTTCAGGCCCTAATCTGGTTCTGGCACGGTATGCTGAGCCTTTGGTTAATTCCTCTTCCTGGTGGGAAATGAGCATTAAATTTGCTCGTGCAGACACCTACAGCTAGTCTCTGATTGGTTCTCCCTATTCCTGTTCACCTTGCGCAGAATTTCCAAACTGTGCCATACAGGAGGTTAAAGGCAATGACTCTCCAAGTGGAGAGAGTGTTAGTAAAGGGTCTGGAATGGTGAACCCGTGTAAAAGGGGACGAAAACTGAGATGCATTTGAAAACGCTTCCCAGTCACACGGTGGACCTTACTTTGGGTTTCCCTTGCATGTTTTAGCTGAAGGCAGAATTTCTTAAACCTGGAGATTTGGGACCCATGGAATGGGTACCATGCAGTATGACTTCAAAGGATCTGCATTTCTTCATCGTACCTCACCAGTGCTATCCGCCCGAATTGTCCAACCTTGTGTCTCACTCAGCTCTTGGTGCAGATGTGGTTAATCCAGGTTGCATCACAAGCTCTGAATGAATTATTTAAGAATAGCTCTCTATTTCACTGTCATTGTGTTTTGTTTTTGTAATTCATTTTGATAATTGGATTTATCGGATTTTCTCTGCTGCGTTCATAAATCTATACACACGCTTGATTCTCTTTCGGAGACATATAAATCCATGGGTTTGAAGATTCTTACTAGTCAGGTGTATTCCTAGGCGTTGAATATGGGGTGTTTAGTCCATTTCGTTGAGCAACTGGTAGGTCTTGACTATTACATATTTGGCTTATGGAAAGGTATCTGTGCTAATTTCTATCTCTGGTTTTATGCAGCACCCCAGCTCTCCTTTATCCTTAAGCAAGCATATGTTGGTTTTCTAAATTTGAGACCCCATTCTGTTTTGTAATTCAGTTCATTTGTAGCCACGTTTACATTCCATATATTAGTAATATCGTGTGTCTTTTTCTTTTTGAATTATGTGACTTCGAATGATCATACGTAACTCCTCTGTGGTTGTTACAACTGGCCATATTTCATTGATTTCCAGGCTGAGTAATATTCCACTCTACATAAGTCTCACATCTCTATCCATTTTTTCCCTCCAGAGACTTATAAATTATATCCTAGTCGAGGATCTTTTAAACATAGAGGCGGTAAATATTGGGGTGCCTGTGTCCTCTCGATTTTTGTTTTTCCCAACATATACGTCCATGAGTGCAAGTGCCCTGTGCTCTGTAGCTCATTTTTTAGGTGCTTTAGTAAACACAATACACTTCTCCAGAGTGACCGTTGGCAATATACATTTCCAGTATAAGCCTCAGAGGGCTCCCTTTTCTCCTTGCCCTGTCCTGCATTTGTGGTGTTTACACTTTATGAGGAAGGCTCTTCTGACTGATGCGAAGTGATATGTTTTGTAGTATTGATTTCCAGTGCCCACCTGTTTGGTTGGCTAAAAAAGTGTATGCCCTTTTCTTGAATACATACAGAAAAAGACGCATACACCCTTTTTGGCCAATTGCAATGTTGGCAATGTTCAGCCCCTTTTCTTGTGCTTAATGGCGAGTCCTTTCTACCTCTTCCAATCCCTTTCCTGCCATTCTCCGTTGCTTACAAGTCCTTTCCTCTGACTTTCCTCAAGACATTTTTCAGTGATAGATATTTTCAACTCTGCAGTTTCGTGAATTTTAGTGTCCCTGAGTTCCATTTTTCAACTTGTGTTTATGGGAACTGGCCACAAAGCAGCGGAATTTCCTCAAGCCCTATTCTGTTTCCATGGGCAACCCTAGCCTTTGGTCAATTCGTCTTCCTGATTGGAAATAAGAGTGACATGTGCCTGTCCGAACACCTAGGACTTGTCTCTCATTGTTCCTCCTCCTTCTGCTTCATCCTCTGGACAAATTCCAAACTGTCTGCAACAGGATGTTGACAGTGCTGACATCTCCAAGTGGGGAGACTGTTCGTAAAGACGCTGGAGGGGTGAACCCGAGCACCAGGAGATGAGGAGATGAGATGCCTTTTCCAAACTCTTCCCGATCAGACGGTATACCATCCTCTGGGTGTGACAGACATGTTTTAGCTGTAGGAAGGGTCCCATTCATGTGAGGAGAACACCAGGGCTTTTACAAAATCAGTGTCTCTCCACAACCCAAACTGGGGAATTTTTTAAGCTACGGCTACACATATGTTCATTAAGGGCCTTGGGAAGTAGGCAGAGTCCAAACTTTAGATGATTGAAGTCTTCAGGGTCAGAAGCACTGACCACCGGCTTCCCTTACGTTCCATTTTAACTGTCATGAATAGATGATGTCAATAAAAATATCTATTCTTTTTCAGATGATTTCCCCTTATAGGTTATTGTAAAATATTGAGTGTAGTTCCCTGTGCTATACAGTAGTTCCTTGTTGATGATCGATTTTATATATAGCAGTGTGTATGTGTTAATCCCAAACTGTTAATTTATCCCTCCTCCCACCTTTCCCCTTTGGTAATAATAAATTATTAGATTTTATACTTCTCAGAATTGGGGGAGCTGAAAGAGAGAGGTATCATTTTCAATGGAAAAGCATTTAAAACAAGATTGAAGCTTTAACCAAGATTATTAGATGTACATCCTTGGAAAGAAATCACTTCGTTTCTCTAATATTGACCTGACAAATAAGACAAACCTTTTCACTGAACTTGCTTCTAATAAAGTGATGGAAATATCAAATGGGAGTGTTAGAAACATCTTATTTTACCCGAGCCTTATACACTGTTCTATGTTAATTACAGTTTGGCTCAAACATCTGTTCATTGAAGTTACAATGTTCTCAATTTCTGTTACTGATCCTCCAGAGTGGACCCCAACAAATGTCCCCCTGCCCAGTGTCATTGGAGGCAACAGATTGAGACTGAGTTTGGTTCAGAAGCAAAGGAAACTTTATATTTTGATCAGAGAATGGAGAGGTGAGAGCATGTGCTACCCCGTGGGCTGTGGGCTGGGCTGCTGTGTAGAGATCCTGTCAGAGTCAGTGGGAGGGAGGGGGCGGAGCTCTCGAGGGCCCGGTTGGCTGCAGCTCAGGCTCTATATCGCAGAGTGTGCACTGTGTCCCAGGAGCTGAGGTGTCGACCCAGCCATTCTGCACTAGGAAATCTGGTCTGAAGTGCCGGCTGTTGAACCTCTGTATGCGGGACCCTAGGAGCATGTGAAATTAGACAAAGCACAAAGGATAAAAAAGGTTAGACTTTATTTTATTGCCCAGATTCTATTTTTATCTCCCAGGGATTTTTAAGGGGCTTTGCCTGGGAAAAAGCCCTCTTCTGCCTTTTTTCCCCTTCCTCATTCTTAGAGTGCTGAGGGTGCAGACCCTTCTTCTGTAACTGCTGAGTGCTGAGTTAGGAGCCCTCATACCCGTGGGTGAGGGTCAGAACTTCTCCCC
The DNA here is from genome assembly GCF_059928025.1 of Delphinapterus leucas. NCBI lineage: Eukaryota > Metazoa > Chordata > Mammalia > Artiodactyla > Monodontidae > Delphinapterus > Delphinapterus leucas. The sequence goes on from NW_028322255.1 coordinate 6,303,973, forward strand.
AGCAGCCTCCAGGTGACGTTGATTGTCCCCAGGCCTCCTGCCTCCCCGCTCGTCCGCCTGAGCACCAGTATTGGAAGCGTTATAGATTCTAATGACCTTTAAGGGTCCAGGAAGGAGATGTGCAGTGACGCTGTGAGGTCCAGTTTCACCCCACCCTGCATTTGTTCGGCGACCTTAGGCTGACCGTTTCTGCCAGCCTAGATGCTCTGACCAGTAGTCTGCACTTTCTTCAATTAGGCCCCTGAATTAACGTAAAAAGAGCACCAGGTGTCAGGACCCTGCCTGCTCAACTCCCAGACAGCCCAGGGTCAGTGGTGATGAAGGACCATGATGGCCACTGAGTCAACAGCCTTTTGAAGTAAACAGGAGTCCAGCTGGTCTTATTGGCCACCATCATCACAGTGTCTGTAGGCTCTTCTATGGTGACAGCGTGATATACGTTTCCCCCGCCAAGATTATTAGGTCCGCTCTGGGTGCAGTAAGTCCTGCAAGCAGTAGTCTACTCTTTTGGGACACACTCTTGTTGTTTTATGAGAGAAACTCCAGGTCAAGTGATGGTCACATGAGTCGTCATGGTGCCCCTTTACCCCGGTTATCTCTCTGGAGGTTGGAGTTGGAGGGCCTCCTCACTCGAGGTCAGTGTGCCCACGGAGCAAACCCTGCAACTTCAGGGCATGGTTGGGGCTTAGGATCACCACGTGGGGTCCTTTTCCCTTAGGAGGGAGGTGGCCTTTTGTGCTGCTGATTTCCAGGTTTTCAGATACCGCCAGTATCTTGGCCAGATGTGGCGGTGGGCCAAGCCCATTGGTGACCGTAGTTTATCCTACCGGGATGGCATTCTTGCATTGTTCCATTTCAAGTGGTCCCAGTTTTTGCACTAATACTCCAATAGCGATTCACCATTCACCAGGAATGTAAAGGTCAAAGGGTTTAGCTAAATTAGGGAGTTCCAGGGCAAGGGTCTGAATTGACTGCTCTTTCCATTCTTGAAAGGCCACTTCTGGATTCTATTCAAAAGGATCATCATCTTTTCCTTTCAGTGTTTCATATAGAGGCCCAGCTAGTAGACTGTAGTTAGGGATCCAGAAGCACCAACCCTGGCCTCCCCAGGAACCCCTAAGCTGTCTTCTAGTTTTAGAAATGGGTAAGGCTGTAAATTGTTTCTTCCCTTTCCTGAGATGGGTTTCTCCGACCTTCTGTGAGAATGAAGCCCAGGCAGGTCACCGTAGTCTGTGATATTTGAGCTTTTTATTTGACAACTTCTATCCTTTATTGGCTTGGTAGTTCAGAGGTCTCCTTAGTAGGGCTGGCGATCAGAATGTCGTCTTCATATTGAAGGAGTGTTTCCTTTTCCAGAGGTAGAACTTTTAGGTCTTTAACTGAGCTTTCCCCAAAGATGGTGTGGGAATTTTTGAACCCTTGGGGCAACACGGCCCAGAAGTATTGTTTTAGTTGTATGTTGAGTCCTGCCACTCACAAGCCAAAATTTCTTGTGACTCTGGGACTAATAGAATACAAAAGAAGGCATCATTGAAGACTAATACAGAATACCATGTCCCGGTGGTTGGTAGAATGACCAGCAGGGTGTAGGATTTAGGAACTACTGGAGGTATATCCTCGGTGGCTTCACTGACTGTCCTGACATCCTTTACCAGGACTCCAGCAGCCCATGGGGCTCTCGAGGTCAGGCCAATCCCAGGATATGGAGCTCACCTGGGCAGGTACCCCACCCCCACCGCAGCCCACGGAGCTCTCCTGTTCAGGCCCCTCCCAGGATATGGGGTTCCCTGGGCAGGTTCCCCTGCAGCCCATGGGGCTCTCATGGTCAGGCCCCTCCCAGGATACAGAGCTACCCTTGCAGTTACCCTGGCAGGGCTGGGCACACAGGTACCGTGCACATCGCCCTCATTGCAGAGCACTTCCAGCTCACCTGTCACTCAGATCTGACACAGAGCACCTCAGAGCAGGACTTGAACTAAGAAACAGCAGCTCCAACAGGTCTGTGACCCTGGGCATCACTCTGTGTGGCCTCCCTCCACCTGGTCTTCCAGAGACTTCCACTGCACCTGGGGCACCAGGCCTCTGTCTCCACCCACCACCCACCCCTCCTCTCCCTGACTCCTGGGTTCCTCTCATTAGGAGAGGGTTTTCTTGAAGTTGTCTCCCACTCATGGGCCAGATAATATAATTAGAAAACAAGCCAGAGCTGCAACCCCTTGTCTATCCTGACTCTCAGGAGCCCACACCTGTTCCTTGGACCTGGCCGATTCAGCAAGTTCCAGTTTCTGCAACTGTGAGCGCCTGAGGGGTGATTATTGGCTGGCCTGGGAAGCCTGACCGTGCCGGCCAGCCCTCTCCAGGTGTGCCTGTTTGAGATCAATATAAACACCGCTCCAGGCAGCAAGAGCCCCTGCAGCTGTGCCTGACGCCATTTTCTCTGCCCTGTCAGCAGCCTCGGGGCTGGACTGGTGGGAGGGAGTGAGAGGCCACGGCTTTGTGGGTGGCCCAGTGTGAGTGGGGCTCTGCTGGACTTTCTGCAGCAGTTACCAAGATGCCACCTGCTAAAGAAGAGGATGTGCCACCCATACCTGCCTCTGGAATTTCTCCCTGGGCAGAGGTGAGTGAGGAAGAAAGCAGTGGGGGCCCGGACAGCAGGGGTATCTCAGGCAGGGAAATGGAAAGCTTCCAGACGAGTACCCAGGGCCAGGACCATCCTGGCTGGCCTGCAGGCACCAAATCGGCTGGCATGCTGTCGCTCATGTGGCTCCATGGCCCTTCCTCTAGGCTTTCAAGTCCTTGTACATATTCAGGTGTTTTACCTGGGAAGGGTGGGAACATTTCAGCAGCAGCTGGCCTGGGGCTCGGCCCACATTTACTCACAGATGCCTTGGCACGGTCCCCCAGCTTTGCAATGAGGACGCTTGTTGCGTGGGGCCTGCTGGCTGAATGGGAGATGATTCCCCACCACTGGCCAACTACAGAATTGTTTACAACTGGAGCAAGTGCCCTGATACGGTTTTCCTCTGTGTAACTGGTGGGTTCTGTTTTTTTTTTCTTTTATTCATTTTTGGTTCAAGGTAGATTTTATTCCTCTTTTTTGTATTTACAGATATAAGCATGGAAATAATTTATTCATATAAATACATGTATGTGAAGGGAAGAATATTTTTTCTGTTTTACATTTTGTAATTTTGAATTTTATTTTATTTTTTTATACAGCAGGTTCTTTTTGGTTATCTATTTTATACATATAAATGTATACATGCCAATCCCAATCTCTCAATCCTCCCACCACCACCCCCCAACAGCTTTCCCCCCTTGGTGTCCATACGTTTGTTGTCTACATCTGTTGCTCTATTTCTGCCTTAAAAAACGGTTCATCTGTATAATTTTTCTAGGTTCCACATATATGCATTAATATACAAGATTTGTTTTTCTATTTCTGACTTACTTCACTCTGTATGACAGTCTCTAGATCCATCAACGTCTCTACAAATGACCCAATTTCATTCCTTTTTATGGCTTAGTAATATTCCATTTTATATTTGTACCACATCTTTATGCATTCGTCTGTCTGTGGGCATTTAGGTTGCTTCCATTACCTGGATATTGTAAATAGTGATGCAATGAACATTGAGGTGAATGTCTCTTTTTGATTTATGGTTTTGTCTGGGTATATGCCCAGTAGTGGGATTGCTGTATCATATGGTAATTCTATTCTTAGTTTTATAAGAAACTCCATAATGTTCTCCACAGTGACTGTATCAATTTACATTCCCAACAATAGTGGAAGAGGGTTCCTTATCTCCACACCCTTTCCAGCATTTGTTGTTTGTAGATTTTCTGATGATGCCCATTCTAACAGGTGTGAGGTGATACACCATGGATGAGTCTATTTCGTTGAGCAAAGAGTAGGTCTTGTCTATTACATATTTGGCTTATGGAATGGTATGTGTGCTAATTTCAAGCTCTGGTTTTATACAGCACCCCAACTCAACTTTCCCCTTAAGCAAGCATAAGTTTTTATCTAAATGTGAGACTGTTTGGTTTTGTAATTCAGTTTATGTGTAGCCAAGTTTACACTCCCTCTATTAGTGATATCTTATGATAATTATCTTTCTCTGTGTGACATATTTCTCTTAGAATCATCATACTTAAATCCACTCAATTTGCTGCTACAGGCCTGATGACATTGATTTCATTGCTGAGTGATATTCCATTGTACGTAAGTAGCACAACTCCTTTATCCATTTTTTTCTTTCTGGGATATTTAATTTGTACTGGACTCGAGGTTCTTGTAAACACAGCAGCCCTAAATTTTGTGTTGGCTGTGTCTTGTTGATTTTAATTTTCCTAAGCTATAGGGCCAAAAGTGGAAGTGCCCTAGTCTCCGTAGCTTTGTTTTTCAGATGTTTCAGGATACACCATAAACATCTCCAGAGTGTCTGTTGGCAATTTACATCCCGCCCATCAGCATAACAAGGCTCCCTGTTCTCCATGGCCTGTCCTGTGTTTCTGGTTTTTACACTTTTTTCAGATGGCCCTTTTGACGAATGGGAAATGAGACTTCATTGTAGTACGGATTTCCATTGCTCGAGTGCTTGGTTGGCCAAAAAGGGCATATGCGTTTTTTCCTGAATATATTCAGGAAAAAATGTATACGCACTGTTCGTCCAAGTGCATCACTGTCAAAGATCTGCCGCTTTTCACATGTTTTAAATGCAATTCCAATCTACCTCCTGAAATATGATTCCTCAATTCTGCCTCGTTTTCAAGTCCTCTTTGCAGACTTACTTCAATATATTTTTGCCAATAGCTGTCATTTATAACTCTGCAGGTTTGTGAATTACAGTGCCCGTGATTTCCTTTCTTAACTCGCTTCCTTGAAAGCTGGCCACAAAACCGCAGGTTTGCTTCAGGCCGTAATCAGGGTGTGGCACGGCACTCTGAGCCTTTGGTTAATTCCTCTTCCTGGTGGGAAATTAGAGTTAAATGTGCCCCTCCAGACACCTGCCTCACTCCCAGCCCCTTGGTGATGTGTGTCCTCTGGTTTGAGGCCACATGTGATGGGTTCCTCATCTTTTGATGATGTGGCCCCACTGGTGTGAGGACACTCCTGCCTGCTTCCCATCCCCTTGGTGATGTGGTCCCTCCGGCGAGAGTCTGATCCTGGTTGGGTTCCTCACACTTCTGTGAGTTGGGCCCTCTTCTCTGAGGTCACTCCTGCCTGGCTAGCACACCTCGCCTTGGCGAAGTCGGACCTCTGGTGGCAGTTGGAGCCTGCTGGGAGCCTCCTCCCCTCGGTGATGAGGCCCTCTGGCATCAGGCCCTAACTGCTGGGTTCCCACATTTTCTGATACGTGCTAAGTGGTGCGAGGGCACTCCTGCCAGGTTCCCATCCCCATGGGCATGTGGGCCTTCTGCTCTAAGGTCCCAACACCTGTGTTGTTCACCGTTTCATGATGTTGGCTCTCTGGTGTTAGTTCACTCAGGCCTAGATCCCATAGAGTCTGTGCTCTGAGCCGCCTGCTGGGAGGTTCCTACTGCTGAATTCCTTACCTTTTCTATTCTTTGGGTCCTGTGTTTTCATGCTCCTCCTTCCTGACTCACTCCCAGCCCCTTTGTGATGTAGGTCCTCTGGTTTGAGGCCACATGTGCCGGTTTCCTCACCTTTATTGATGTGGCCCCACTGGTGTGAGGACACTCCTGCCTGGTTCCCATCCACTTGGTGATGGGGGCCCTCTGGTGAGAGCCTGATCCTGGCTGGATTCCTCACCCTTCTGTGAGGTAGACCCTCTGCTGTGAGGTCACTCCTGCCTGGCTGGCACACGTCACCTTGGCGATGTGGGCCCTCAGTTGGGAGTTGGTGCCTGCTGGGTGTCTCCTCCCCTTGGTAATGAGGGCCCTCTGGCGTCAGGCCCTAACTCATGGGCTCCCAAAATTTTCTGATGTGCACCCTGTCGTGCGAGTACACTCCTGCCAGGGTCCCATCCCCATGGGGATGTTGGCTTTCTGCTCTGAGCTCCCAACGGCTGGGTTGCTCACAGTGTCAGAATGTGGGCCCTCTGCTGTGAGTTCACTCCGGCATGGATCCCATAGCCTCGGTGCTCTGGGCCACCTGCTTGGAGCTTCCAACTGCGGGGTTCCTCACCTTTTTATTCTATGGGCCCTCTGTTGTGAGTCTCCTCCTGCATGCCTCACTCCCAGCCCTTTCGTGATGTGTTTCCCCTTATTTGAGGCCACATGTGCTGTGTTCCTCACCTTTGGCTGATGTGGCCCCACTGGTGTGAGGACACTCCTGCCTGGTTTCCATCCCCTTGGTGATGTGGGCCCTCTGGTTAGAGTCTGATCCTGGTTGGGTTCCTCACACTTCTGTGAGGTGGGCCCTCTGCTGTGAGGTAACTCCTGCCTGGCTTGCTCCCATTGCCTTGGTGACGTCGGCCCTCTGGTGGCATTTGGAGCCTGCTGGTAGCCTCCTCTCCTCGGTGATGAGGGCCCTCTGGCGTCAGGCCCTAACTGCTGGGTTCCCACATTTTCTGATACGTGTTAAGTTGTGCGAGGACACTCCTGCGAGGTTCCTATCCCCATGGGGATGTGGGTCTTCTGCTCTGAGGTTCCACCGGCTGGGTTGCTCACAGTTTCATGATGTGGGCCCTCTGCTGTGAGTTCACTGTGGCCTGGATCCCATAGACTCCGTGCTCTGGGCCACCTGCTGGGAGGTTCAAACTGCTGGATTCCTCACATTTTTTATTCTGTGGGCCCTGTGTTGTTAGGCTACTCCTGCTTGCCTCACTCGGAGCACCTTGGAAATGTGGGTCCTCTGGTTTAGGCCACATGTGCTGGGTTCCTCACCTTTCTATAATGTGGCCACACTGGTGTGAGGACACTGCTGCCTTTTTCCGATCCCCTTGGTGATGTGGGCTCTCTGGTGAGAGTCTTATCCTGGCTGGTTTCCTCACCCTTCTGTGAGGTAGACCCTCTGCTGTGAGGTCACTCCTGCCTGGCTGGCACACATCACCTTGGCGACGTGGGCCCTCAGTTGGGAGTTGGTGCCTGCTGGGGGTCTCCACCCCTCGGTAATGAGGGCCCTCTGGCGTCAGACCCTAACTCCTGGGCTCCCAAAATTTTCTGATGTGCGCCCTGTGGTGCGACTACACTCCTGCCAGGTTCCCAACCCCATGGGAATGTGGGCCTTCTGCTCTGAGGTCCCAACGGTGGGTTGCTCAGTTTCATGGTGAGGGTCCTCTGGTGTGAGTTCACTCCGCCCTGGATCCAATAGCCTCGCTGCTCCTGGCTGCCTGCGGGGAGGTTCCAACTGCGGGATTCCTCACCTTTTTTCTTCTATGGGCCCTCTGTTTTGAGACTCCTCCTGCCTGCCTGACTCCCAGCCCCTTGGTGATGTGTGTCCTCTGGTTTGAGGCTACGTGTGCTGGGTCCCTCACCTTTCGATTATGTGGCCCCACTGGTGTGAGGACACTCCTGCCTGGTTCCTATCCCCTTGGTGATGTGGGCCCTCTGGTGAGAGTCTGATCCTGGCTGGGTTCCTCACCCTTCTGTGAGGTGACCCTCTGCTGTGAGGTCACTCCTGCCTGACTGGCACACCCCACCTTGGCAACGTCGGACCTCTTGTGGCAGTTGGAACCTGCTGGGAGCTTCCTCTCCTCGGTGATGAGGGCCCTCTGGCGTCAGGCCCTAACTTCTGGGCTCCCAAAATTCTCTAATGTGCGCCCTGTGGTGCGAGTACACTCCTGCCAGGTTCCCAACCACATGGGAATGTGGGCCTTCTGCTCTGAGGTCCCAACGGCTGGGTTGCTCACAGTTTCATGATGAGGGCCCTCTGTTTTGTGTTCAGTCAGGCCTGGATCCCATATCCTCGCTGCTCCTGGCCGCCTGCTGGGAGGTTCCAACTGCGGGATTCCTCACCTTTTTTATTCTATGGGCCCTCTGTTTTGAGGCTCCTCCTGCCTGCCTCACTCCCAGCCCCTTGGTGATGTGTGTCCTCTAGTTTGAGGCCACGTGTGCTGGGTCCATCACATTTCGGTGATGTGGCCCCACTGGTGTGAGGACACTCCTGCCTGGTTTCCATTCCCTTGGTGATGTGGGCCCTCTGGTGAGAGTCTGATCCTCTTTGGGTTCCTCACACTTTTGTGTGGTTGGCCCTCTGCTCTGAGGTCACTCCTGCCTGGCTGGCACACACCGCATTGGCGACGTCAGCCCTCTGGTAGCAGTTGGAGCTTGCTGGGAGCCTCCTCTCCTCAGTGATGAGGGCCCTCTGGCGTCTGGCCCTAACTGCTGGGCTCCCCACATTTTCTGATGTGTGCCCACTGGTGCGATGACACTCCTGCTTGGTTCCCTCCCCCATGGGGATGTGGGCCTTGTGCTCTGAGGTCACAACGGCTGGGTTGCTTACAGTATCACGATGAGGGCCCTCTGTTGTGAGTTCATCACTGCCTGGATCCCATAGCCTCGGTGATCTGGGCCGCCTGCTGGGATGTTCCAACGGCTGGATTCCTCACCTTTTTTATACAATGGGCCATGTGTTGGGAGGTTAATCCTGCCTGCCTCGCTCCGAGACCCATGGTGATGGGGGTCCTCTGGTTTGAGGCCACATGTGCTGGGTACCTCAACTTTCGATGATGTGGTCCCACGGGTGTGAGGACACTCCTGCCTGGTTCCCAGCCCCTTGCTGTTGTGGGCACTCTGGTGAGGGTCTGATCCTTCCTGGGTTCCTTAGCCTTCTGTGAGGTGGGCCCTCTGATGTGAGGTCACTCCTGCAAGGCTGGCTCACGTCGCCTTGGCGACGTGGGTCTTCTGTTGGCCACTGAAGCATACTGGGAGCCTCCTACCCTCTTTAATGAGGGCCCTGGAAAAAACGCATATGCCCTTTTTGACCAAGTGCAACATTGTCGACATTCTGACTCTTTTCCTATACTTTCAGAGGATTTCCCTTCTACCTCCTGAAATCGTAGTCCTGGAATTCTGCCCCACGTTCAAGTCCTCTTTGTAGCCTTACTTCAATATATTTTTGGATGATAGCTGTCATTTACAACTCTGCAGGTTTGTGAATTACAGTGCCCCTGAACTCCTTTCTTCAACTCGCTTTCTTGTGAGCTGGCCGCAAAACCGCAGGATTGCTTCAGGCCCTAATCTGGTTCTGGCAGGGCACGCTGAGCCTTTGGCTATTTCCCCTTTCTTGTGGGAAACGAGCGTTCCAGTTGCCCGTGCAGACACCTACAGCTAGTCTCTCATTGGTTCTCCCTATTCCTGTTCATCTTCCGCAGAAATTGCAAACTGTGCCAAACAGGAAGTTAAAGGCACTGACTCTCCATGTGGGGAGAGTGTTAGTAAAGCGTCTGGAATGGTGAACCCGAGAACCAGGGGACGAAACCTGAGATGCATTTGAAAACGTTTCCCAATCACACGGTGGACCATACTCTGGGTTTCCCATGCATGTTTTAGCTGAAGGAAGAATCCCTTAAACCTGGAGAGTTGGGACCCATGGAATGGGTACCATGAAGTATGACTTCAAAGGGTCTGCGTTTGCTCACCGAACCTCACCAATGCTATCAGCCCAAAGTGTCCGGCCTTATGTCTCACCCAGCTCTGGGTGTAGATGTGGTAAATCCAGGTTGCAACACAAGCCCTGAATGAATTATTTAAGAATTGCTCTCTATTTCACTGTCATTGTGTTTTGTTTTTGAAATTTATTTTGATAATGGGATTTATCGGATTTTCACTGTTGTGTTTAGGCCGCTGTACACATGCTTGATTTCCTTATGGAGACATATAAATCCATGGGTTTTAAGATTCTTACTTGTCAGGTATATTCCCAGGCGTTGAATAAGGGGTGTTGTGTCCAATTCGTTGAGCAAGGAGTAGGTCTTGTGTATTATATATTTGGCTTATGGAACGGTATCTGTACTAATTTCAATCTCTGGTTTTATGCAGCACCCCAACTCACCTTTCCCCATAAGCAAGCATAAGTTGGTTTTCTAAATTTGAGACCCTGTTCTGTTTTGTAATTCAGTTCATGTGTAGCCAACTTTACGTTCCGTGTATCAGTGATATCTTATGATCTTTCTTTTTCTGTGTGATTATTTCTCGTAGAATCATCGTACTTGAATCAATTCATTATGCCGCTAGGGGCCTGATGACACAGATTTCATTGCTGAGTGATATTCCATTGTACGTACATACCACAACTTCTTTATCCATGTTTAGCTTTCTCGGATATTTAACTTGTACCGTAGACGAGGTTCTTGTAACCGAGCCATTCCAAATTTTGGGGTGGCTGTGTGTTTTTGATTTTAATTTCCCTAAGCTATAGGACCCTAAGTGGAAGTGCCATAGGCTGTGTTGCTTTGTTTCCTACGTGTTTCAGGAAACACCATACACTTCTCCTGAGTGGCTGTTGGCAATGTACATCACGCCCATCAGCATAACAAGGCTCCCTGTTCTCCATGACCTGTCCTGCCTTTCTGGATTTTACACTTTTTTCAGACGGCCGTTTTGACCGGAGGGCAGTGATACTTCATTGTAGTGCAGATTTCCTTTTCATGCTTGCTTGGTTGGCCAAAAAGGGCATATGCGTTTTTTCCTGAATATATTCAGGGAAAAACGTATACGCCTTTTTTGGCCAAGTGCATCATTGTCGACATTCTGCCTCTTTACCTATTCTTTAAGTGCAATTCCAGTCTACCCCCTGAAATCGTTTTCCTGAAATTCTGCCCCGCTTTCAAGTCCTCTTCGAAGACTTACTTCAATACATTTTTGGATGATAGCTGTCATTCATCCCTCTGCAGGTTGTTGAATTACAGTGCCCCTGAGCTCCTTTCTTCAACTCGCTCTCTTGTGAACTGGCCGCAAAACCGCATGATTGTTTCAGGCCCTAATCTGGTTCCGGCAGGGCACGCTGAGCCTTTGCTTAATCCCTCTTCCTGGTGGGAAATGAGCGTTCCATTTGCCCGTGCAGACACCTACAGCTAGTCTCTCATTGGTTCTCCCTATTCCTGTTCATCTTACGCAGAAATTGCAAACTGTGCCAAACAGGAGGTTAAAGGCACTGACTCTCCAAGTGGGGAGAGTGTTAGTAAAGCGTCTGGAATGGTGAACCCGAGTACCAGGGGACGAATCTTGAGATGCATTTGAAAACGTTTCCCAATCACACGGTGGACCATACTCTGGGTTTCCCATGCATATTTTAGCTGCAGGAAGATTCCCTTAAACCTGGAGAGTTGGGACCCATGGAATGGCTACCATGAAGTATGACTTCAAAGGGTCTGCGTTTGCTCACCGAACCTCACCATTGCAATCAGCCTGAAGTGTCCAGCCTTATGTCTCAACCAGCTTTGGGTGTAGAGGTGGTAAATCCAGGTTGCATCACAAGCCCTGAATGAATTATTTAAGAATTGCTCTGTATTTCACTGTCATTGTGTTTTGTTTTTGAAATTTATTTTGATAATGGGATTTATCGGATTTTCACTGCTGCGTTTAGGCCGCTGTACACACGCTTGACTTCCTTATGGAGACATATAAATCCATGGGTATTAAGATTCTTACTTGTCAGGTATATTCCCAGGCGTTGAATATGGGGTGTTGAGTCCATTTCGTTGAGCAAGGATTAGGTCTTGTCTATTATATATTTGGCTTATGGAAGGTATCTGTGCTATCTTCAATCTCTGGTTTGATGCAGCACCCCAACTCACCTTTCCCCATAAGCAAGCATAAGTTGGTTTTCTAAATTTGAGACCCTGTTCTGTTTTGTAATTCAGTTCATGTGTAGCCAAGTTTATGTTCCGTGTATTAGTGATATCTTATGATGTTTCTTTTTCTGTGTGACTTATTTCTCGTAGAATCGTCGTACCTGAATCCACTCATTATGCCGCTATGGGCCTGATGACGTAGATCTCATTGCTGAGTGATATTCCATTGTACGTATGTACCACAACTTCCTTATCCATTTTTTGGTTTCTTGGATATTTAACTTGTACCGTAGACGAGGTTCTTGTAAACAGAGCCGTCCCAAACTTTGGTGTGGCTGTGTGTTTTTGAATTTAATTTCCCTAAGCTATAGGACCCTAAGTGGAAGTGCCATAGGCTGTGTTGCTTTGTTTCCTACGTGTTTCAGGAAACACCATACACTTCTCCAGAGTGGCTGTTGGCAATTTAAATCCCGCCCATCAGCATAACAAGACTCCCTGTTCTCCATGAGCTGTCCTGTCTTTCTAGCTTTTACACTTTTTTCAGATGGCCCTTTAGTCCGGGGAGCAGTGAGACTACATTTTAGTGCAGATTTCCTTTACACGCTTGCTTGGTTGGCCAAAAAGGGCGTATGCGTTTTTTCCTGAATATATTCAGGAAAAAACGCATACGCCCTTTTTGGCCAAGTGCATCATTGTCGACATTCTGCCTCTTTTCCTATGCTTTAAATGCAATTCCAGTCTACCCCCTGAAATCGTTTTCCTGAAATTTTGCCCTTCTTTCAAGTCCTCTTCGAAGACTTACTTCAGTATATTTTTGGACGATAGCTGTCATTCATAACTCTGCAGCTTTGTGAATTACAGTGGCCCTGAGCTCCTTTCTTCAACTCGCTTTCTTGTGAGCTGTCCGAAAAACCGCAGGATTGCTTCAGGCCCTAATCTGGTTCCGGCAGGGCACGCTGAGCCTTTGGTTAATCCCTCTTCCTGGTGGGAGATGAGCGTTCCATTTGCCCGCGCAGACACCTACAGCTAGTCTCTCATTGGTTCTCCCTATTCTGTTCATCTTGCGCAGAAATTGCAAACGGTGCCAAACAGACGTTAAAGGCACTGACTCTCCAAGTGGGGAGAGTGTTAGTAAAGCGTCTGGAGTGGTGAACCCGAGTACCAGGGGACGAAACCTGAGATGCATTTGAAAACGTTTCCCAATCACACGGTGGACCATACTCTGGGTTTCCCATGCATGTTTTAGCTGAAGGAAGAATCCCTTAAACCTGGAGAGTTGGGACCCATGGAATGGCTACCATGCAGTATGACTTCAAAAGGTCTGCGTTTGCTCAACGAACCTAACCATTGCTATCAGCCCAAAGTGTCCAGCCTTATGTCTCAACCAGCTTTGGGTGCAGAGGTGGTAAATCCAGGTTGCATCACAAGCCCTGTATGAATTATTTAAGAATTGCTCTCTATTTCACTGTCATTGTGTTTTGTTTTTAAAATTTATTTTGATAATGGGATTTATCGGATTTTCACTGCTGCGTATAGGCCGCTGTACACACGCTTGATTTCCTTATGGAGACATATAAATCCATGGGTCTTAAGATTCTTACTTGTCAGGTATATTCCCAAGCGTTGAATATGGGGTGTTGAGTCCATTTCGTTGATCAAGGAGTAGGTCTTGTCTATTATATATTTGGCTTATGGAACGGTATCTGTTCTAATTTCAATCTCTGGTTTTATGCAGCACCCCAACTCACCTTTCCCCATAAGCAAGCATAAGTTGGTTTTCTAAATTTGAGACCCTGTTCTGTTTTGTAATTCAGTTCATGTGTAGCCAAGTTTACGTTCCGTGTATTAGTGATATCTTATGATGTTTCTTTTTCTGTGTGACTTATTTCTCGTAGAATCGTCATACCTGAATCCCCTCATTATGCCGCTATGTGCCTGATGACCTAGATTTCATTGCTGAGTGATATTCCATTGTACGTACGTACCACAACTTCTTTATCCATTTTTTACTTTCTCATATATTTAACTTGTACCGTAGACGAGGTTCTTGTAAACAGAGCCGTCCCAAATTTTGGGGTGGCTGTGTGTTTTTGATTTTAATTTCTCTAAGCTATAGGACCCTAAGTGGAAGTGCCATAGGCTGTGTTGCTGTGTTTCCTACGTGTTTCAGGAAACACCATACACTTCTCCAGAGTGGCTGTTGGCAATTTACATCCCGCCCATCAGCATAACAAGGCTCCCTCTTCTCCATGACCTGTCCTGCCTTTCTGGATTTTACACTTTATTCAGATGGCCCTTTTGACCGGGGGGCAGTGAGACTTCATTGTAGTGCAGATTTCCTTTACACGCTTGCTTGGTTGGCCAAAAATGGCGTATGCGTTTTTTCCTGAATATATTCAGGAAAAAACGCATACGCCATTTTTGGCCAAGTGCATCATTGTTGACATTCTGCCTCTTTTCCTATGCTTTAAGTGTAATTCCAGTCTGCCCCCTGAAATCGTTTTCCTGAAATTCTGCCTCGCTTTCAAGTCCTCTTCGACGACTTACTTCAATATATTTTTGGACGATAGCTGTCATTCATAACTCTGCAGGTTTGTGAATTACAGTGACCCTGAGCTCCTTTCTTCAACTCGCTTTCTTGTGAGCTGGCCGCAAAACCGCAGGATTGCTTCAGGCCTTCTTCTGGTTCTGGCAGGGCACGCTGAGCCTTTGGTTAATTCCTCTTCCTGGTGGGAAATGAGCGTTCCATTTGCCCGTGCAGACACCTACAGCTAGTCTCTCATTGGTTCTCCCTATTCCTGTTCATCTTGCGCAGAAAGTGCAAACTGTGCCAAACAGGAGGTTAAAGGCACTGACTCTCCAAGTGTGGAGAGTGTTAGTAAAGCGTCTGGAATGGTGAATCCGAGTACCAGGGGACGAAACCTGAGATGCATTTGATAACGTTTCCCAATCACACGGTGGACCATACTCTGGGTTTCCCATGCATGTTTTAGCTGAAGGAAGAATCCCTTAAACCTGGAGAGTTGGGACCCATGGAATGGCTACCATGCAGTATGACTTCAAAGGGTCTGTGTTTGCTCACCGAACCTCACCAATGCTATCAGCCCAAAGTGTCCAGCCTTATTTCTCACCCAGCTCTGGGTGTCGATGTGGTAAATCCAGGTTGCATCACAAGCCCTGAATGAATTATTTAAGAATTGCTCTCTATTTCACTGTCATTGTGTTTTGTTTTTGAAATTAATTTTGATAATGGGATTTATCGGATTTTCACTGCTGCGTTTAGGCCGCTGTACACACGCTTGATTTCCTTATGGAGACATATAAATCCATGGGTCTTAACATTCTTACTTGTCAGGTATATTCCCAGGCGTTGAATATGGGGTGTTGAGTCCATTTCGTTTAGCAAGGAGTAGGTCTTGTCTATTATCTATTTGGCTTATGGAACGGTATCTGTGCTAATTTCAATCTCTGGTTTGATGCAGCACCCCAACTCACATTTCCCCATAAGCAAGCATAAGTTGGTTTTCTAAATTTGAGACCCTGTTCTGTTTTGTAATTCAGTTCATGTGTAGCCAAGTTTACCTTCCGTGTATTAGTGATATCTTATGATATTTCTTTTTCTGTGTGACTTATTTCTCGTAGAATCGTCGTACCTGAATCCACTCATTATGCCGCTACGGGCCTGATGACGTAGATCGCATTGCTGAGTGATATTCCATTGTACGTACGTACCACAACTTCTTTATCCATTTTTTGCTTTCTCGGATATTGAACTTGTACCGTAGACGAGGTTCTTGTAAACAGAGCCGTCCCAAACTTTGGGGTGGCTGTGTGTTTTTGATTTTAATTTCCCTAATCTATAGGACCATCAGTGGAAGTGCCATAGGCTGTGTTGCTTTGTTTCCTACGTGTTTCAGGAAACACCATACACTTCTCCAGAATGGCTGTTGGCAATTTACATCCCTCCCATCAGCATAATAAGGTTCCGTGTTCTCCATGACCTGTCCTGCCTCTCTGGATTTTACACTTGTTTCAGATGGCCCTTTTGACCGGGGGGCAGTGAGACTTCATTGTAGTGCAGATTTCCTTTACACGCTTGCTTGGTTGGCCAAAAAGTGCGTATGCGTTTTTTCCTGAATATATTCAGGAAAAAACGCATACGCCCTTTTTGGCCAGGTGCATCATTGTCCACATTCTGCCTCTTTTCCTATGCTTTAAGTGCAATTCCAGTCTACCCCCTGAAATCGTTTTCCTGAAATTCTGCCCCGCTTTCAAGTCCTCTTCGAAGACTTACTTCAATACATTTTTGGACGATAGCTGTCATTCATAACTCTGCAGTTTTGTGAATTACAGTGCCCCTGAGCTCCTTTCTTCAACTCGCTTTCTTGTGATCTGGCCGCAAACCCACATGATTGCTTCAGGCCCTAATCTGGTTCTGGCACCGCATGCTGAGCCTTTGGTTCATTCCTCTTCCTGGTGGGAAATGAGCATTAAATTTGCACGTGCAGACACCTACAGCTAGTCTCTGATTGGTTCTCCCTATTCCTGTTCACCTTGCGCAGAATTTCCAAACTGTGCCAAACAGGAGGTTAAAGGCACTGACTCTCCAAGTGGAGAGAGTGTTAGTAAAGGGTCTGGAATGGTGAACCCGTGTAAAAGGGGACAAAAACTGAGATGCATTTGAAAACGCTTCCCAGTCACACGGTGGACCTTACTTTGGGTTTCCCATGCATGTTTTAGCTGAAGGAAGAATCTCTTAAACCTGGAGAGTTGGGACCCATGGAATGGGTACCATGCAGTATGACTTCAAAGGATCTGCATTTCTTCATCGTACCTCACCAGTGCTATCCGCCCGAAGTGTCCAACCTTATGTCTCACTCAGCTCTTGGTGCAGATGTGGTTAATCCTGGTTTCATCACAAGCTCTGAATGAATTATTTAAGAATAGCTCTCTATTTCACTGTCATTGTGTTTTGTTTTTGTAATTCATTTTGATAATTGGATTTATCGGATTTTCTCTGCTGCGTTCATAAATCTATACACACGCTTGATTCTGTTACGGAGACATATAAATCCATGGGTTTGAAGATTCTTACTAGTCAGGTGTATTCCTAGGCGTTGAATATGGGTTGTTTAGTCCATTTCGTTGAGCAACTGGTAGGTCTTGACTATTACATATTTGGCTTATGGAAAGGTATCTGTGCTAATTTCTATCTCTGGTTTTATGCAGCACCCCAGCTCTCCTTTATCCTTAAGCAAGCATATGTTGGTTTTCTAAATTTGAGACCCCATTCTGTTTTGTAATTCAGTTCATTTGTAGCCACGTTTACATTCCATATATTAGTAATATCGTGTGTCTTTTTCTTTTTGAATTATGTGACTTCGAATGATCATATGTAACTCCTCTGTGGTTGTTACAACTGGCCATATTTCATTGATTTCCAGGCTGAGTAATATTCCACTCTACATAAGTCTCACATCTCTATCCATTTTTTCCCTCCAGAGACTTATAAATTATATCCTAGTCGAGGATCTTTTAAACATAGAGGCAGTAAATATTGGGGTGCCTGTGTCCTCTCGATTTTTGTTTTTCCCAAGATATACGTCCATGAGTGCAAGTGCCCTGTGCTCTGTAGCTCATTTTTTAGGTGCTTTAGTAAACACAATACACTTCTCCAGAGTGACCGTTGGCAATATACATTTCCAGTATAAGCCTCAGAGGGCTCCCTTTTCTCCTTGCCCTGTCCTGCATTTCTGGTGTTTACACTTTATGAGGAAGGCTCTTCTGACTGATGCGAAGTGATATGTTTTGTAGTATTGATTTCCAGTGCCCACCTGTTTGGTTGGCTAAAAAAGTGTATGCCCTTTTCTTGAATACATACAGAAAAAGACGCATACACCCTTTTTGTCCAATTGCAATGTTGGCAATGTTCAGCCCCTTTTCTTGTGCTTAATGGCGAGTCCTTTCTACCTCTTCCAATCCCTTTCCTGCCATTCTCCGTTGCTTACAAGTCCTTTCCTCTGACTTTCCTCAAGACATTTTTCAGTGATAGATATTTTCAACTCTGCAGTTTCGTGAATTTTAGTGTCCCTGAGTTCCATTTTTCAACTTGTGTTTATGGGAACTGGCCACAAAGCAGCGGAATTTCCTCAAGCCCTATTCTGTTTCCATGGGCAACCCTAGCCTTTGGTGAATTCGTCTTCCTGATTGGAAATAAGAGTGACATGTGCCTGTCCGAACACCTAGGACTTGTCTCTCATTGTTCCTCCTCCTTCTGCTTCATCCTCTGGACAAATTCCAAACTGTCTGCAACAGGATGTTGACAGTGCTGACATCTCCAAGTGGGGAGACTGTTCGTAAAGACGCTGGAGGGGTGAACCCGAGCACCAGGAGATGAGGAGATGAGATGCCTTTTCCAAACTCTTCCCGATCAGACGGTATACCATCCTCTGGGTGTGACAGGCATGTTTTAGCTGTAGGAAGGGTCCCATTCATGTGAGGAGAACACCAGGGCTTTTACAAAATCAGTGTCTCTCCACAACCCAAACTGGGGAATTTTTTAAGCTACGGCTACACATATGTTCATTAAGGGCCTTGGGAAGTAGGCAGAGTCCAAACTTTAGATGATTGAAGTCTTCAGGGTCAGAAGCACTCACCACCGGCTTCCCTTACGTTCCATTTTAACTGTCATGAATAGATGATGTCAATAAAAATATCTATTCTTTTTCAGATGATTTCCCCTTATAGGTTATTGTAAAATATTGAGTGTAGTTCCCGGTGCTATACAGTAGTTCCTTGTTGACGATCGATTTTATACATAGCAGTGTGTATGTGTTAATCCCAAACTGTTAATTTATCCCTCCTCCCACCTTTCCCCTTTGGTAATAATAAATTATAAGATTTTATACTTCTCAGAATTGGGGGAGCTGAAAGAGAGGTATCATTTTCAATGGAAAAGCATTTAAAACAAGATTGAAGCTTTAACCAAGATTATTAGATGTACATCCTTGGAAAGAAATCACTTCGTTTCTCTAATATTGACCTGACAAATAAGACAAACCTTTTCACTGAACTTGCTTCTAATAAAGTGATGGAAATATCAAATGGGAGTGTTAGAAACATCTTATTTTACCCGAGCCTTATACACTGTTCTATGTTAATTACAGTTTGGCTCAAACATCTGTTCATTGAAGTTACAATGTTCTCAATTTCTGTTACTGATCCTCCAGAGTGGACCCCAACAAGTGTCCCCCTGCCCAGTGTCATTGGAGGCAACAGATTGAGACTGAGTTTGGTTCAGAAGCAAAGGAAACTTTATATTTTGATCAGAGAATGGAGAGGTGAGAGCATGTGCTACCCCGTGGGCTGTGGGCTGGGCTGCTGTGTAGAGATCCTGTCAGAGTCAGTGGGAGGGAGGGGGCGGAGCTCTCGAGGGCCCGGTTGGCTGCAGCTCAGGCTCTATATCGCAGAGTGTGCACTGTGTCCCAGGAGCTGAGGTGTCGACCCAGCCATTCCGCACTAGGAAGTCTGGTCTGAAGTGCCGGCTGTTGAACCTCTGTATGCGGGACCCTAGGAGCATGTGAAATTAGACAAAGCACAAAGGATAAAAAAGGTTAGACTTTATTTTATTGCCCAGATTCTATTTTTATCTCCCAGGGATTTTTAAGGGGCTTTGCCTGGGAAAAAGCCCTCTTCTGCCTTTTTTCCCCTTCCTCATTCTTAGAGTGCTGAGGGTGCAGACCCTTCTTCTGTAACTGCTGAGTGCTGAGTTAGGAGCCCTCATACCCGTGGGCGAGGGTCAGAACTTCTCCCCAGCAGCCTCCAGGTGACGTTGATTGTCCCCAGGCCTCCTGCCTCCCCGCTCGTCTGCCTGAGCACCAGTATTGGAAGCGTTATAGATTCTAATGACCTTTAAGGGTCCAGGAAGGAGATGTGCAGTGACGCTGTGAGGTCCAGTTTCACCCCGCCCTGCATTTGTTCGGCCACCTTAGGCTGACCGTTTCTGCCAGCCTAGATGCTCTGACCAGTAGTCTGCACTTTCTTCAATTAGGCCCCTGAATTAACGTAAAAAGAGCACCAGGTGTCAGGACCCTGCCTGCTCAACTCCCAGACAGTCCAGGGTCAGTGGTGATGAAGGACCATGATGGCCACTGAGTCAACAGCCTTTTGAAGTAAACAGGAGTCCAGCTGGTCTTATTGGCCACCATCATCACAGTGTCTGTAGGCTCTTCTATGGTGACAGCGTGATATACGTTTCCCCCGCCAAGATTATTAGGTCCGCTCTGGGTGCAGTAAGTCCTGCAAGCAGTAGTCTACTCTTTTGGGACACACTCTTGTTGTTTTATGAGAGAAACTCCAGGTCAAGTGATGGTCACATGAGTCGTCATGGTGCCCCTTTACCCCGGTTATCTCTCTGGAGGTTGGAGTTGGAGGGCCTCCTCACTCGAGGTCAGTGTGCCCACGGAGCAAACCCTGCAACTTCAGGGCATGGTTGGGGCTTAGGGTCACCACGTGGGGTCCTTTTCCCTTAGGAGGGAGGTGGCCTTTTGTGCTGCTGATTTCCAGGTTTTCAGATACCGCCAGTATCTTGGCCAGATGTGGCGGTGGGCCAAGCCCATTGGTGACCGTAGTTTATCCTACCGGGATGGCATTCTTGCATTGTTCCATTTCAAGTGGTCCCAGTTTTTGCACTAATACTCCAATAGCGATTCACCATTCACCAGGAATGTAAAGGTCAAAGGGTTTAGCTAAATTAGGGAGTTCCAGGGCAAGGGTCTGAATTGACTGCTCTTTCCATTCTTGAAAGGCCACTTCTGGATTCTATTCAAAAGGATCATCATCTTTTCCTTTCAGTGTTTCATATAGAGGCCCAGCTAGTAGACTGTAGTTAGGGATCCAGAAGCACCAACCCTGGCCTCCCCAGGAACCCCTAAGCTGTCTTCTAGTTTTAGAAATGGGTAAGGCTGTAAATTGTTTCTTCCCTTTCCTGAGATGGGCTTCTCCGACCTTCTGTGAGAATGAAGCCCAGGCAGGTCACCGTAGTCTGTGATATTTGAGCTTTTTATTTGACAACTTCTATCCTTTATTGGCTTGGTAGTTCAGAGGTCTCCTTAGTAGGGCTGGCGATCAGAATGTCGTCTGCATATTGAAGGAGTGTTTCCTTTTCCAGAGGTAGAACTTTTAGGTCTTTAACTGAGCTTTCCCCAAAGATGGTGTGGGAATTTTTGAACCCTTGGGGCAACACGGCCCAGAAGTATTGTTTTAGTTGTATGTTGAGTCCTGCCACTCACAAGCCAAAATTTCTTGTGACTCTGGGACTAATAGAATACAAAAGAAGGCATCATTGAAGACTAATACAGAATACCATGTCCCGGTGGTTGGTAGAATGACCAGCAGGGTGTAGGATTTAGGAACTACTGGAGGTATATCCTCGGTGGCTTCACTGACTGTCCTGGCATCCTTTACCAGGACTCCAGCAGCCCATGGGGCTCTCGAGGTCAGGCCAATCCCAGGATATGGAGCTCACCTGGGCAGGTACCCCACCCCCACCGCAGCCCACGGTGCTCTCCTGTTCAGACCCCTCCCAGGATATGGGGTTCCCTGGGCAAGTTCCCCTGCAGCCCATGGGGCTCTCATGGTCAGGCCCCTCCCAGGATACAGAGCTACCCTTGCAGTTACCCTGGCAGGGCTGGGCACACAGGTACCGTGCACATCGCCCTCATTGCAGAGCACTTCCAGCTCACCTGTCACTCAGATCTGACACAGAGCACCTCAGAGCAGGACTTGAACGAAGAAACAGCAGCTCCAACAGGTCTGTGACCCTGGGCATCACTCTGTGTGGCCTCCCTCCACCTGGTCTTCCAGAGACTTCCACTGCACCCGGGGCACCAGGCCTCTGTCTCCACCCACCACCCACCCCTCCTCTCCCTGACTCCTGGGTTCCTCTCATTAGGAGAGGGTTTTCTTGAAGTTGTCTCCCACTCATGGGCCAGATAATATAATTAGAAAACAAGCCAGAGCTGCAACCCCTTGTCTATCCTGACTCTCAGGAGCCCACACCTGTTCCTTGGACCTGGCCGATTCAGCAAGTTCCAGTTTCTGCAACTGTGAGCGCCTGAGGGGTGATTATTGGCTGGCCTGGGAAGCCTGACCGTGCCGGCCAGCCCTCCCCAGGTGTGCCTGTTTGAGATCAATATAAACACCGCTCCAGGCAGCAAGAGCCCCTGCAGCTGTGCCTGACGCCATTTTCTCTGCCCTGTCAGCAGCCTCGGGGCTGGACTGCTGGGAGGGAGTGAGAGGCCACGGCTTTGTGGGTGGCCCAGTGTGAGTGGGGCTCTGCTGGACTTTCTGCAGCAGTTACCAAGATGCCACCTGCTAAAGAAGAGGATGTGCCACCCATACCTGCCTCTGGAATTTCTCCCTGGGCAGAGGTGAGTGAGGAAGAAAGCAGTGGGGGCCCGGACAGCAGGGGTATCTCAGGCAGGGAAATGGAAAGCTTCCAGAAGAGTACCCAGGGCCAGGACCATCCTGGCTGGCCTGCAGGCACCAAATCGGCTGGCATGCTGTCGCTCATGTGGCTCCATGGCCCTTCCTCTAGGCTTTCAAGTCCTTGTACATATTCAGGTGTTTTACCTGGGAAGGGTGGGAACATTTCAGCAGCAGCTGGCCTGGGGCTCGGCCCACATTTACTCACAGATGCCTTGGCACGGTCCCCCAGCTTTGCAATGAGGACGCTTGTTGCGTGGGGCCTGCTGGCTGAATGGGAGATGATTCCCCACCACTGGCCAACTACAGAATTGTTTACAACTGGAGCAAGTGCCCTGATACGGTTTTCCTCTGTGTAACTGGTGGGTTCTGTTTTTTTTTTTCTTTTTTTCATTTTTGGTTCAAGGTAGATTTTATTCCTCTTTTTTGTATTTACAGATATAAGCATGGAAATAATTTATTCATATAAATACATGTATGTGAAGGGAAGAATATTTTTTCTGTTTTACTTTTTGTAATTTTGAATTTTATTTTATTTTTTTATACAGCAGGTTCTTTTTGGTTATCTATTTTATACATATAAATGTATACATGCCAATCCCAATCTCTCAATCCTCCCACCACCACCCCCCAACAGCTTTCCCCCCTTGGTGTCCATACGTTTGTTGTCTACATCTGTTGCTCTATTTCTGCCTTAAAAAACGGTTCATCTGTATAATTTTTCTAGGTTCCACATATATGCATTAATATACAAGATTTGTTTTTCTATTTCTGACTTACTTCACTCTGTATGACAGTCTCTAGATCCATCAACGTCTCTACAAATGACCCAATTTCATTCCTTTTTATGGCTTAGTAATATTCCATTTTATATTTGTACCACATCTTTATGCATTCGTCTGTCTGTGGGCATTTAGGTTGCTTCCATTACCTGGATATTGTAAATAGTGATGCAATGAACATTGAGGTGAATGTCTCTTTTTGATTTATGGTTTTGTCTGGGTATATGCCCAGTAGTGGGATTGCTGGATCATATGGTAATTCTATTCTTAGTTTTATAAGAAACTCCATAATGTTCTCCACAGTGACTGTATCAATTTACATTCCCAACAATAGTGGAAGAGGGTTCCTTATCTCCACACCCTTTCCAGCATTTGTTGTTTGTAGATTTTCTGATGATGCCCATTCTAACAGGTGTGAGGTGATACACCATGGATGAGTCTATTTCGTTGAGCAAAGAGTAGGTCTTGTCTATTACATATTTGGCTTATGGAATGGTATGTGTGCTAATTTCAAGCTCTGGTTTTATACAGCACCCCAACTCAACTTTCCCCTTAAGCAAGCATAAGTTTTTATCTAAATGTGAGACTGTTTGGTTTTGTAATTCAGTTTATGTGTAGCCAAGTTTACACTCCCTCTATTAGTGATATCTTATGATAATTATCTTTCTCTGTGTGACATATTTCTCTTAGAATCATCATACTTAAATCCACTCAATTTGCTGCTACAGGCCTGATGACATTGATTTCATTGCTGAGTGATATTCCATTGTACGTAAGTAGCACAACTCCTTTATCCATTTTTTTCTTTCTGGGATATTTAATTTGTACTGGACTCGAGGTTCTTGTAAACACAGCAGCCCTAAATTTTGTGTTGGCTGTGTCTTGTTGATTTTAATTTTCCTAAGCTATAGGGCCAAAAGTGGAAGTGCCCTAGTCTCCGTAGCTTTGTTTTTCAGATGTTTCAGGATACACCATAAACATCTCCAGAGTGTCTGTTGGCAATTTACATCCCGCCCATCAGCATAACAAGGCTCCCTGTTCTCCATGGCCTGTCCTGTGTTTCTGGTTTTTACACTTTTTTCAGATGGCCCTTTTGACGAATGGGAAATGAGACTTCATTGTAGTACGGATTTCCATTGCTCGAGTGCTTGGTTGGCCAAAAAGGGCATATGCGTTTTTTCCTGAATATATTCAGGAAAAAATGTATACGCACTGTTCGTCCAAGTGCATCACTGTCGAAGATCTGCCGCTTTTCACATGTTTTAAATGCAATTCCAATCTACCTCCTGAAATATGATTCCTCAATTCTGCCTCGTTTTCAAGTCCTCTTTGCAGACTTACTTCAATATATTTTTGCCAATAGCTGTCATTTATAACTCTGCAGGTTTGTGAATTACAGTGCCCGTGATTTCCTTTCTTAACTCGCTTCCTTGAAAGCTGGCCACAAAACCGCAGGTTTGCTTCAGGCCGTAATCAGGGTGTGGCACGGCACTCTGAGCCTTTGGTTAATTCCTCTTCCTGGTGGGAAATTAGAGTTAAATGTGCCGCTCCAGACACCTGCCTCACTCCCAGCCCCTTGGTGATGTGTGTCCTCTGGTTTGAGGCCACATGTGATGGGTTCCTCATCTTTTGATGATGTGGCCCCACTGGTGTGAGGACACTCCTGCCTGCTTCCCATCCCCTTGGTGATGCGGTCCCTCCGGCGAGAGTCTGATCCTGGTTGGGTTCCTCACACTTCTGTGAGGTGGGCCCTCTTCTCTGAGGTCACTCCTGCCTGGCTAGCACACCCCGCCTTGGCGAAGTCGGACCTCTGGTGGCAGTTGGAGCCTGCTGGGAGCCTCCTCCCCTCGGTGATGAGGCCCTCTGGCATCAGGCCCTAACTGCTGGGTTCCCACATTTTCTGATACGTCCTAAGTGGTGCGAGGGCACTCCTGCCAGGTTCCCATCCCCATGGGCATGTGGGCCTTCTGCTCTAAGGTCCCAACACCTGTGTTGTTCACCATTTCATGATGTTGGCTCTCTGGTGTTAGTTCACTCAGGCCTAGATCCCATAGACTCTGTGCTCTGAGCCGCCTGCTGGGAGGTTCCTACTGCTGAATTCCTTACCTTTTCTATTCTTTGGGTCCTGTGTTTTCATGCTCCTCCTTCCTGACTCACTCCCAGCCCCTTTGTGATGTAGGTCCTCTGGTTTGAGGCCACATGTGCCGGTTTCCTCACCTTTATTGATGTGGCCCCACTGGTGTGAGGACACTCCTGCCTGGTTCCCATCCACTTGGTGATGGGGGCCCTCTGGTGAGAGCCTGATCCTGGCTGGATTCCTCACCCTTCTGTGAGGTAGACCCTCTGCTGTGAGGTCACTCCTGCCTGGCTGGCACACGTCACCTTGGCGATGTGGGCCCTCAGTTGGGAGTTGGTGCCCGCTGGGAGTCTCCTCCCCTCGGTAATGAGGGCCCTCTGGCGTCAGGCCCTAACTCATGGGCTCCCAAAATTTTCTGATGTGCGCCCTGTCGTGTGAGTACACTCCTGCCGGGGTCCCATGCCCATGGGAATGTTGGCTTTCTGCTCTGAGGTCCCAACGGCTGGGTTGCTCACAGTGTCAGAACGTGGGCCCTCTGCTGTGAGTTCACTCCGGCATGGATCCCATAGCCTCGGTGCTCTGGGCCACCTGCTTGGAGCTTGCAACTGTGGGGTTCCTCACCTTTTTATTCTATGGGCCCTCTGTTGTGAGTCTCCTCCTGCATGCCTCACTCCCAGCCCTTTCGTGATGTGTGTCCCCTTATTTGAGGCCACATGTGCTGTGTTCCTCACCTTTGGCTGATGTGGCCCCACTGGTGTGAGGACACTCCTGCCTGGTTTCCATCCCCTTGGTGATGTGGGCCCTCTGGTTAGAGTCTGATTCTGGTTGGGTTCCTCACACTTCTGTGAGGTGGGCCCTCTGCTGTGAGGTAACTCCTGCCTGGCTTGCTCCCATTGCCTTGGTGACGTCGGCCCTCTGGTGGCATTTGGAGCCTGCTGGTAGCCTCCTCTCCTCGGTGATGAGGGCCCTCTGGCGTCAGGCCCTAACTGCTGGGTTCCCACATTTTCTGATACGTGTTAAGTTGTGCGAGGACACTCCTGCGAGGTTCCTATCCCCATGGGGATGTGGGTCTTCTGCTCTGAGGTTCCACCGGCTGGGTTGCTCACAGTTTCATGATGTGGGCCCTCTGCTGTGAGTTCACTGTGGCCTGGATCCCATAGACTCCGTGCTCTGGGCCACCTGCTGGGAGGTTCAAACTGCTGGATTCCTCACATTTTTTATTCTGTGGGCCCTGTGTTGTTAGGCTACTCCTGCTTGCCTCACTCGGAGCACCTTGGAAATGTGGGTCCTCTGGTTTAGGCCACATGTGCTGGGTTCCTCACCTTTCTATAATGTGGCCACACTGGTGTGAGGACACTGCTGCCTTTTTCCGATCCCCTTGGTGATGTGGGCTCTCTGGTGAGAGTCTTATCCTGGCTGGTTTCCTCACCCTTCTGTGAGGTAGACCCTCTGCTGTGAGGTCACTCCTGCCTGGCTGGCACACATCACCTTGGCGACGTGGGCCCTCAGTTGGGAGTTGGTGCCTGCTGGGGGTCTCCACCCCTCGGTAATGAGGACCCTCTGGCGTCAGACCCTAACTCCTGGGCTCCCAAAATTTTCTGATGTGCGCCCTGTGGTGCGACTACACTCCTGCCAGGTTCCCAACCGCATGGGAATGTGGGCCTTCTGCTCTGAGGTCCCAACGGTGGGTTGCTCAGTTTCATGATGAGGGTCCTCTGGTGTGAGTTCACTCCGCCCTGGATCCAATAGCCTCGCTGCTCCTGGCTGCCTGCGGGGAGGTTCCAACTGCGGGATTCCTCACCTTTTTTCTTCTATGGGCCCTCTGTTTTGAGACTCCTCCTGCCTGCCTGACTCCCAGCCCCTTGGTGATGTGTGTCCTCTGGTTTGAGGCTACGTGTGCTGGGTCCCTCACCTTTCGATTATGTGACCCCACTGGTGTGAGGACACTCCTGCCTGGTTCCTATCCCCTTGGTGATGTGGGCCCTCTGGTGAGAGTCTGATCCTGGCTGGGTTCCTCACCCTTCTGTGAGGTGGACCCTCTGCTGTGAGGTCACTCCTGCCTGGCTGGCACACCCCACCTTGGCAACGTCGGACCTCTTGTGGCAGTTGGAGCCCGCTGGGAGCTTCCTCTCCTCGGTGATGAGGGCCCTCTGGCGTCAGGCCCTAACTTCTGGGCTCCCAAAATTCTCTAATGTGCGCCCTGTGGTGCGAGTACACTCCTGCCAGGTTCCCAACCACATGGGAATGTGGGCCTTCTGCTCTGAGGTCCCAACGGCTGGGTTGCTCACAGTTTCATGATGAGGGCCCTCTGTTTTGTGTTCAGTCAGGCCTGGATCCCATATCCTCGCTGCTCCTGGCCGCCTGCTGGGAGGTTCCAACTGCGGGATTCCTCACCTTTTTTATTCTATGGGCCCTCTGTTTTGAGGCTCCTCCTGCCTGCCTCACTCCCAGCCCCTTGGTGATGTGTGTCCTCTAGTTTGAGGCCACGTGTGCTGGGTCCATCACATTTCGGTGATGTGGCCCCACTGGTGTGAGGACACTCCTGCCTGGTTTCCATTCCCTTGGTGATGTGGGCCCTCTGGTGAGAGTCTGATCCTCTTTGGGTTCCTCACACTTTTGTGTGGTTGGCCCTCTGCTCTGAGGTCACTCCTGCCTGGCTGGCACACACCGCATTGGCGACGTCAGCCCTCTGGTAGCAGTTGGAGCTTGCTGGGAGCCTCCTCTCCTCAGTGATGAGGGCCCTCTGGCGTCTGGCCCTAACTGCTGGGCTCCCCACATTTTCTGATGTGTGCCCACTGGTGCGATGACACTCCTGCTTGGTTCCCTCCCCCATGGGGATGTGGGCCTTGTGCTCTGAGGTCACAATGGCTGGGTTGCTTACAGTATCACGATGAGGGCCCTCTGTTGTGAGTTCATCACTGCCTGGATCCCATAGCCTCGGTGATCTGGGCCGCCTGCTGGGATGTTCCAACGGCTGGATTCCTCACCTTTTTTATACAATGGGCCATGTGTTGGGAGGTTAATCCTGCCTGCCTCGCTCCGAGACCCATGGTGATGTGGGTCCTCTGGTTTGAGGCCACATGTGCTGGGTACCTCAACTTTCGATGATGTGGTCCCACGGGTGTGAGGACACTCCTGCCTGGTTCCCAGCCCCTTGCTGTTGTGGGCACTCTGGTGAGGGTCTGATCCTTCCTGGGTTCCTTAGCCTTCTGTGAGGTGGGCTCTCTGATGTGAGGTCACTCCTGCATGGCTGGCTCACGTCGCCTTGGCGACGTGGGTCTTCTGTTGGCCACTGAAGCATACTGGGAGCCTCCTACCCTCTTTAATGAGGGCCCTGGAAAAAACGCATATGCCCTTTTTGACCAGGTGCAACATTGTCGACATTCTGCCTCTTTTCCTATGCTTTAAGTGCAATTCCAGTCTACCCCCTGAAATCGTTTTCCTGAAATTCTGCCCCGCTTTCAAGTCCTCTTCGAAGACTTACTTCAATACATTTTTGGATGATAGCTGTCATTCATCCCTCTGCAGGTTTGTGAATTACAGTGCCCCTGAGCTCCTTTCTTCAACTCGCTTTCTTGTGAGCTGGCCGCAAAACCGCATGATTGTTTCAGGCCCTAATCTGGTTCCGGCAGGGCACGCTGAGCCTTTGGTTAATCCCTCTTCCTGGTGGGAAATGAGCGTTCCATTTGCCCGTGCAGACACCTACAGCTAGTCTCTCATTGGTTCTCCCTATTCCTGTTCATCTTACGCAGAAATTGCAAACTGTGCCAAACAGGAGGTTAAAGGCACTGACTCTCCAAGTGGGGAGAGTGTTAGTAAAGCGTCTGGAATGGTGAACCCGAGTACCAGGGTACGAAACCTGAGATGCATTTGAAAACGTTTCCCAATCACACGGTGGACCATACTCTGGGTTTCCCATGCATGTTTTAGCTGCAGGAAGATTCCCTAAAACCTGGAGAGTTGGGACCCATGGAATGGCTACCATGAAGTATGACTTCAAAGGGTCTGCGTTTGCTCACCGAACCTCACCATTGCAATCAGCCTGAAGTGTCCAGCCTTATGTCTCAACCAGCTTTGGGTGTAGAGGTGGTAAATCCAGGTTGCATCACAAGCCCTGAATGAATTATTTAAGAATTGCTCTCTATTTCACTGTCATTGTGTTTTGTTTTTGAAATTTATTTTGATAATGGGATTTATCGGATTTTCACTGCTGCGTTTAGGCCGCTGTATACACGCTTGATTTCCTTATGGAGACATATAAATCCATGGGTCTTAAGATTCTTAATTGTCAGGTATATTCCCAGGCGTTGAATATGGGGTGTTGGGTCCATTTCGTTGAGCAAACTGTAGGCCTTGTCTATTATATATTTGGCTTATGGAACGGTATCTGTGCTAATTTCAATCTCTGGTTTTATGCAGCCCCCCAACTCACCTTTCCCCATAAGCAAGCATAAGTTGGTTTTCTAAATTTGAGACCCTGTTCTGTTTTGTAATTTAGTTCATGTGTAGCCAAGTTTACGTTGCGTGTATTAGTGATATCTTATGATGTTTCTTTTTCTGTGTGACATATTTCTCGTAGAATCGTCGTACCTGAATCCACTCATTATGCCGCTACGGGCCTGATGACGTAGATCTCATTGCTGAGTGATATTCCATTGTACGTACGTACCACAACTTCTTTATCCATTTTTTGCTTTCTCGGATATTTAACTTGTACCGTAGACAAGGTTATTGTAAACAGAGCCGTCCCAAACTTTGGGGTGGCTGTGTGTTTTTGATTTTAATTTCCCTAAGCTATAGGACCCTAAGTGGAAGTGCCATAGGCTGTGTTGCTTTGTTTCCTACGTGTTTCAGGAAACACCATACACTTCTCCAGAGTGGCTGTTGGCAATTTACATCCCGCCCATCTGCATAACAAGGCTCCCTGTTCTCCATGACCTGTCCTGCCTTTCTGAATTTACACCTGTTTCAGATGGCCTTTTGGAACGGGGGGCAATGAGACTTCATTGTAGTGCAGATTTCCTTTACACGCTTGCTTGGTTGGCCAAAAAGGGCGTATGCGTTTTTTCCTGAATATATTCAGGAAAAAACGCATACGCCCTTTTTGGCCAAGTGCATCATTGTGGACATTGTGCCTCTTTTCCTATGCTTTAAGTGCAATTCCAGTCTACCCCCTGAAATCGTTTTCCTGAAATTCTGCCCAGCTTTCAAGTCCTCTTCGAAGACTTACTTCAATACATTTTTGGACGATAGCTGTCATTCATAACTCTGCAGGTTTGTGAATTACAGTGCCCCTGAGCTCGTTTCTTCAACTCGCTTTCTTGTGAGCTGGCCGCAAAACCGCAGGATTGCTTCAGGCCCTAATCTGGTGCCGGCAGGGCACGCTGAGCCTTTGGTTAATCCCTCTTCCTGGTGGGAAATGAGCGTTCCATTTGCCCGTGCAGACACCTACAGCTAGTCTCTCATTGGTTCTCCCTATTCCTGTTCATCTTACGCAGAAATTGCAAACTGTGCCAAAGAGAAGGTTAAAGGCACTGACTCTCCATGTGGGGAGAGTGTTAGTAAAGCGTCTGGAATGGTGAACCCGAGTACCAGGGGACGAAACCTGAGATGCATTTGAAAACGTTTCCCAATCACACGGAGGACCATACTCTGGGTTTCCCATGCATGTTTTAGCTGAAGGAAGAATCCCTTAAACCTGGAGAGTTGGGACCCATGGAATGGGTACCATGCAGCATGACTTCAAAGGGTCTGCGTTTGCTCAACAAACCTCACCAATACTATCAGCCCGAAGTGTCCAGCCTTATGTCTCACCGAGCTCTGGGTGTAGATGTGGTAAATCCAGGTTGCATCACAAGCCCTGAATGAATTATTTAAGAATTGCTCTCTATTTCACTGTCATTGTGTTGTGTTTTTGAAATTTATTTTGATAATGGGATTTATCGGATTTTCACTGCTGCGTTTAGGCCGCTGTACACACGCTTGATTTCCTTATGGAGACATATAAATCCATGGGTCTTAAGATTCTTACTTGTCAGGTATATACCCAGGCGTTGAATATGGGGTCTTGATTCCATTTCGTTGAGCAAGGAGTAGGTCTTGTCTATTATATATTTGGCTTATGGAACGGTATCTGTGCTAATTTCAATCTCTGGTTTGATGCAGCTCCCCAACTCACCTTTCCCCATAAGGAAGCATAAGTTGGTTTTCTAAATTTGAGACCCTGTTCTGTTTTGTAATTCAGTTCATGTGTAGCCAAGTTTACGTTCCGTGCATTAGTGATATCTTATGATGTTTCTTTTTCTGTGTCTTATTTCTCGTAGAATCGTCGTACCTGAATCCACTCATTATGCCGCTACAGTCCTGATGAAGTAGAATTCATTGCTGAGTGATATTCCATTTTAAGTACGTACCACAACTTCTTTATCCATTTTTTGCTTTCTCGGATATTGAACTTGTACCGTAGACGAGGTTCTTGTAAAGAGAGCCGTCCCAAACTTCGGGGTGGCTGGGTGTTTTTCATTTTAATTTCCCTAAGCTATAGGACCCTAAGTTGAAGTGCCATAGGCTGTGTTGCTTTGTTTCCTACGTGTTTCAGGAAACACCATACACTTCTCCAGAGTGGCTGTTGCCAATTTACATCCCGCCCATCAGCATAACAAGGCTCCCTGTTCTCCATGACCTGTCCTGCCTTTCTGGATTTTACGCTTTTCTCAGATGGCCCTTTTGACCGGGGGGCAGTGAGACTTCATTGTATTGCAGATTTCCTTTACACGCTTGCTTGGTTGGCCAAAAAGGGCGTATGCGTTTTTTCCTGAATATATTCAGGAAAAAACGCATACGCCCTTTTTGGCCAAGTGCATCATTGTGGACATTCTGCCTCTTTTCCTATGCTTTAAGTGCAATTCCAGTCTACCCCCTGAAATCGTTTTCCTGAAATTCTGCCCCGCTTTCAAGTCCTCTTCGAAGACTTACTTCAATACATTTTTGGACGATAGCTGTCATTCTTAACTCTGCAGGTTTGTGAATTACAGTGCCCCTGAGTTCCTTTCTTCAACTCGCTTTCTTGTGAGCTGGCCACAACCCGCAGGATTGCTTCAGGCCCTAATCTGGTTCTGGCAGGGCACACTGAGCCTTTGGCTAATTCCCCTTCCTTGTGGGAAACGAGCGTTCCATTTGCCCGTGCAGGCACCTACAGCTAGTCTCTCATTGGTTCTCCCTATTCCTGTTCATCTTGCGCAGAAATTGCAAACTGTGCCAAACAGGAAGTTAAAGGCACTGACTCTCCATGTGGGGAGAGTGTTAGTAAAGCGTCTGGAACGGTGAACCCGAGTATCAGGGGACGAAACCTGAGATGCATTTGAAAACGTTTCCCAATCACACGGTGGACCATACTCTGGGTTTCCCATGCATGTTTTACCTGAAGGAAGAATCCCTTAAATCTGGAGAGTTGGGACCCATGGAATGGGTACCATGCAGTATGACTTCAAAGGGTCTGGGTTTGCTCACCGAACCTCACCAATGCTATCAGCCCAAAGTGTCAGGCCTTATGTCTCACCCAGCTCTGGGTGTAGATGTGGTAAATCCAGGTTGCAACACAAGCCCTGAATGAATTATTTAAGAATTGCTCTCTATTTCACTGTCATTGTGTTTTGTTTTTGAAATTTATTTTGATAATGGGATTTATCGGATTTTCACTGTTGTGTTTAGGCCGCTGTACACATGCTTGATTTCCTTATGGAGACATATAAATCCATGGGTTTTAAGATTCTTACTTGTCAGGTATATTCCCATGCGTTGAATAAGGGGTGTTGATCCCAATTCGTTGAGCAAGGAGTAGGTCCTGTGTATTATATATTTGGCTTATGGAACGGTATCTGTACTAATTTCAATCTCTGGTTTTATGCAGCACCCCAACTCACGTTTCCCCATAAGCAAGCATAAGTTGGTTTTCTAAATTTGAGACCCTGTTCTGTTTTCTATCTCAGTTCATGTGTAGCCAAGTTTACGTTCCGTGTATCAGTGATATCTTATGATCTTTCTTTTTCTGTGTGATTATTTCTCGTAGAATCATCGTATTTGAATCCAATCATTATGCCGCTAGGGGCCTGATGACACAGATTTCATTGCTGAGTGATATTCCATTGTACGTACGTACCACAACTTCTTTATCCATGTTTTGCTTTCTCGGATATTTAACTTGGACCGTAGACGAGGTTCTTGCAACTGAGCCATCCCAAATTTTGTGGTGGCTGTGTGTTTTTGATTTTAATTTCCCTAAGCTATAGGACCCTAAGTGGAAGTGCCATAGGATGTGTTGCTTTGTTTCCTACATGATCCAGGAAACGCCATACACTTCTCCAGAGTGGCTGTTGGCCATTTACATCCCGCCCATCAGCATAACAAGGCTCCATGTTCTCCATGACCTGTCCTGCCTTTGTGGATTTTACACTTTTTTCAGATGGCCCTTTTGACCGGGGGGCAGTGAGACTTCATTGTAGTGCAGATTTCCTTTACACGCTTGATTGGTTGGCCAAAAAGGGTGTATGCGTTTTTTCCAGAATACATTCAGGAAAAAACGCATATGCCCTTTTTGGCCAAGTGCATCATTGTGGACATTCTGCCTCTTTTCCTATGCTTTAAGTGCAATTCCAGTCTACCCCCTGAAATCGTTTTCCTGAAATTCTGCCCCGCTTTCAAGTCCTCTTCAAAGACTTACTTCAATACATTTTTGGACGGTAGCTGTCATTCATAACTCTGCAGGTTTGTGAATTACAGTGCCCCTGACCTCCTTTCTTCAACTCGCTTTCTTGTGAGCTGGCCGCAAAACCGCAAGATTGCTTCAGTCCCTAATCCGGTTCCTGCAGGGCACGCTGAGCCTTTTGTTAATTCCTCTTCCTGGTGGGAAATGAGCGTTCCATTTGCCCGTGCAGACACCTACAGCTAGTCTCTCATTGGTTCTCCCTATTCCTGTTCATCTTGCGCAGAAATTGCAAACTGTGTCAAACAGGAGGTTAAAGGCACTGACTTTCCAAGTGGGGAGACTGTTAGTAAAGCGTCTGGAACGGTGCACTCGAGTACCAGGGGACGAAACCTGAGATGCATATGAAAACGTTTCCTAATCACACGGTGGACCATACTCTGGGTTTCCCATGCATGTTTTAGCTGAAGGAAGAATCCCTTAAACCTGGAGAGTTGGGACCCATGGAATGGCTACCATGCAGTATGACTTCAAAGGGTCTGCGTTTGCTCGCCGAACCTCACCAATACTATCCGCCCAAAGTGTCCAGCCTTATGTCTCACCCAGCTCTGGGTGTAGATGTGGTAAATCCAGGTTGCATCACAAGCCCTGAATGAATTATTTAAGAATTGCTCTCTATTTCACTGTCATAGTGTTTTGTTTTTGAAATTTATTTTGATAATGGGATTTATCGGATTTTCACTGCTGCGTTTAGGCCGCTGTACACACGCTTGATTTCCTAATGGAGACATATAAATCCATGGGTCTTAAGATTCTTATTTGTCAGGTATATTCCCAGGCGTTGAATATGGGGTCTTGATTCCATTTCGTTGAGCAAGGAGTAGGTCTTGTCTATTATATATTTGGCTTATGGAACGGTATCTGTGCTAATTTCAATCTCTGGTTTGATGCAGCTCCCCAACTCACCTTTCCCCATAAGCAAGCATAAGTTGGTTTTCTAAATTTGAGGCCCTGTTCTGGTTTGTAAATCAGTTCATGTGTAGACAACTTTACATTCTCTGTATTAGTGATATCTTATGATGTTTCTCTTTCTGTGTGACTTATTTCTCGTAGAATCGTCGTACCTGAATGCTCTCATTATGCCGCTACGGGCCTGATGACGTAGATCTCATTGCTGAGTGATATTCCATTGTACGTACGTACCACAACTTCTTTATCCATTTTTTGCTTTCTCGGATATTTAACTTGAACCGTAGACGAGGTTCTTGTAAACAGAGCCGTCCCAAAGTTTGGGGTGGCTGTGTGTTTTTTATTTTAATTTCCCTAAGCTATAGGACCATAAGTGGAAGTGCCACAGGCTGTGTTGCTTTGTTTCCTACGTGTTTCAGGAAACACCATACACTTCTCCAGATTGGCTGTTGGCAATTTACATCCCGCCCATCAGCATAACAAGGCTCCCTGTTCTCCATGACCTGTCCTGCCTTTCTGGATTTTACACTTGTTTCAGATGGCCCTTTTGACCGGGGGGCAGTGAGACTTCATTGTAGTGCAGATTTCCTTTACACGCTTGCTTGGTTGGCCAAAAAGTGCGTATGCGTTTTTTCATGAATATATTCAGGAAAAAACCCATACGACCTTTTTGGCCAAGTGCATCATTGTGGACATTCTGCCTCTTTTCCTATGCTTTAAGTGCAATTCCAGTCTACCTCCTGAAATCGTTTTCCTGAAATTCTGCCCCGCTTTCAAGTCAACTTCGAAGACTTACTTCAATATATTTTTAGACGATAGCTGTCATTCATAACTCTGCAGGTTTGTGAATTACAGTGCCCCTGAGCTCCTTTTTTCAACTCGCTTTCTTGTGAGCTGGCCGCAAAACCGCAGGATTGCTTCAGGCCCTAATCTGGTTCCCGCAGGGCACGCTGAGCCTTTGGTTAATTCCTCTTCCTGATGGGAAATGAGCGTTCCACTTCCCCGTGCAGACACCTACAGCTAGTCTCTCATTGGTTCTCCCTATTCCTGTTCATCTAGCGCAGAAATTGCAAACTGTGCAAAACAGGAGGTTAAAGGCACTGACTCTCCAAGTGGGGAGAGTGTTAGTAAAGCGTCTGGAACGATGAACCCGAGTACCAGGGTACAAAACCTGAGATGAATTTGAAAATGTTTCCCAATCACACGGTGGACCATACTCTGGGTTTCCCATGCATGTTTTAGCTGAAGGAAGAATCCCTTAAACCTGGAGAGTCGGGACCCATGGAATGGCTACCATGCAGTATGACTTCAAAGGGTCTGCGTTTGCTCACCGAACCTCACCAATGCTATCAGCCCGAAGTGTCCAGCCTTATGTCTCACCCAGCTCTGGATGTAGATTTGGTAAATCCAGGTTGCATCACAAGCCCTGAATGAATTATGTAAGAATTGCTCTCTATTTCACTGTCATTGTGTTTTGTTTGTGAAATTTATTTTGATAATGGGATTTATCGGATTTTCACTGCTGCGTTTAGGCCGCTGTACACACGCTTGATTTCCTTATGGAGACATATACATCCATGGGTCTTAAGATTCTTACTTGTCAGGTATATTCCCAGGCGTTGAACATGTGGTGTTTAGTCCATTTCGTTGAGCAAGGAGTAGGTCGTGTCTATTATATATATGCCTTATGGAATGGTATCTGTGCTAATTTCAATCTCTGGTTTTATACAGCACCCCAACTCACCTTTCCCCATAAGCAAGCATAAGTTGGTTTTCTAAATTTGAGACCCTGTTCTGTTTTGTAATTCAGTTCATGTTTAGACAAGTTTACGTTCCGTGTATTAGTGATATCTTAGGATATTTCTTTTTCTGTGTGACTTATTTCTCGTAGAATCGTCGTACCTGAATCCACTCATTATGCCGCTACGGGCCTGATGACGTAGATCGCATTGCTGAGTGATATTACATTGTACGTACGTACCACAACTTCTTTATCCATTTTGTGCTTTCTCGGATATTTAACTTGTACCGTAGACGAGGTTCTTGTAAACAGAGCCGTCCCAAACTTTTGGGGTGGCTGTGTGTTTTTGATTTTAATTTCCCTAAGCTATAGGACCATCAGTGGAAGTGCCATAGGCTGTGTTGCTTTGTTTCCTACGTGTTTCAGGAAACACCATACACTTCTCCAGAATGGCTGTTGGCAATTTACATCCCTCCCATCAGCATAATAAGGTTCCGTGTTCTCCATGACCTGTGCTGCCTTTCTGGATTTTACACTTTTTTCAGATGGCCCTTTTGACCGGGGGGCAGTGAGACTTCATTGTAGTGCAGATTTCCTTTACACGCTTGCTTGGTTGGCCAAAAAGGGCGTATGCGTTTTTTCCTGAATATATTCAGGAAAAAACGCATACGCCCTTTTTGGCCAGGTGCATCATTGTCCACATTCTGCCTCTTTTCCTATGCTTTAAGTGCAATTCCAGTCTACCCCCTGACATCGTTTTCCTGAAATTCTGCCCCGCTTTCAAGTCCTCTTCGAAGACTTACTTCAATACGTTTTTGGATGATAGCTGTCATTCATAACTCTGCAGGTTTGTGAATTACAGTGCCCCTGAGCTCCTTTCTTCAACTCGCTTTCATGTGAGCTGGCCGCAAAACCGCAAGATTGCTTCAGGCCCTAATCTGGTTCCGGCAGGGCACGCGGAGCCTTTGGTTAATTCCTCTTCCTGGTGGGAAATGAGCGTTCCATTTGCCCATGCAGACACCTACAGCTAGTCTCTCATTGGTTCTCCCTATTCCTGTTCATCTTGCGCAGAAATTGCAAACTGTGCCAAACAGGAGGTTAAAGGCACTGACTCTCCAAGTGGGGAGAGTGTTAGTAAATCGTCTGGAAATGTGAACCCGAGTACCAGGGGACGAAACCTGAGATGCATATGAAAACGTTTCCCAGTCACACGGTGGACCGTACTCTGGGGTTCCCATGCATGTTTTAGCTGAAGGAAGAATCCCTTAAACCTGGAGAGTTGGGACCCATGGAATGGGTACCATGCACTATGACTTCAAAGGGTCTGCGTTTGCTCACCGAACCTCACCAATGCTATGAGCCCGAAGTGTCCAGCCTTATGTCTCACCCAGCTCTGGGTGTAGATGTGGTAAATCCAGGATGCATCACAAGCCCTGAATGAATTATTTAAGAATTGCTCTCTATTTCACTGTCATTGTATTTTGTTTTTGAAATTTATTTTGTTATTGGGATTTATCGGATTTTCACTGCTGCGTTTAGGCCACTGTACAGCCACTTGACTTCCTTATGGAGACATATAAATCCATGGGTCTTAAGTTTCTTACTTGTCAGGTATATTCCCAGGCGTTGAATATGGGGTGTTGAGTCCATTTCGTTGAGCAAGGAGTAGGTCTTGTCTATTATATATTTGCCTTATGGAACGGTATCTGTGCTAATTTCAATCTCTGGTTTGATGCAGCACCCCAACTCATCTTTCCCCATAAGCAAGCATAAGTTGGTTTTCTAAATTTGAGACCCTGTTCTGTTTTGTAATTCAGTTCATGTGTAGCCAAGTTTACGTTCCGTGTATTAGTGATATCTTATGATGTTTCTTTTTCTGTGTGACTTATTTCTCGTAGAATCGCCGTATCTGAATCCACTCATTATGCCACTATGGGCCTGATTACGTAGATCTCATTGCTGAGTGATATTCCATTGTACGTATGTACCACAACTTCTTTATCCATTTTTTGCTTTCTTGGATATTTAACTTGTACCGTAGACGAGGTTTTTTTAAACAG
This sequence comes from Delphinapterus leucas, assembly GCF_059928025.1. Lineage (NCBI taxonomy): Eukaryota > Metazoa > Chordata > Mammalia > Artiodactyla > Monodontidae > Delphinapterus > Delphinapterus leucas. The sequence continues at coordinate 6,342,490 of NW_028322255.1, forward strand.
AGCCGTCCCAAACTTTGGGGTGGCTGTGTGTTTTTTATTTTAATTTCCCTAAGCTCTAGGACCCTAAGTGGAAGTGCCATAGGCTGTGTTGCTTTGTTTCCTACGTGATTCAGGAAACACCATACACTTCTCCAGAGTGGCTGTTGCCAATTTACATCCCGCCCATCAGCATAACAATGCTCCATGTTCTCCATGACCTGTCCTGCCTTTCTGGATTTTACACTTTTTTCAGATGTCCTTTTTGACCGGGGGGCAGTGAGACTTCATTGTAGTGCAGATTTCCTTGACACGCTTGATTGGTTGGCCAAAAAGGGCGTATGCGTTTTTTCCAGAATACATTCACGAAAAAACGCATATGCCTTTTTTGGCCAAGTGCATCATTGTGGACATTCTGCCTCTTTTCCTATGCTTTAAGTGCAATTCCAGTCTACCCCCTGAAATCGTTTTCCTGAAATTCTGCCCCGCTTTCAAGCCCTCTTCGAAGACCTACTTCAATACATTTTTGGACGATAGCTGTCATTCATAACTCTGCAGGTTTGTGAATTACTGTGCCCCTGAGCTCCTTTCTTCAACTCACTTTCTTGTGAGCTGGCCGCAAACCGCAGGATTGCTTCAGGCCCTAATCTGGTTCCGGCATGGCACGCTGAGCCTTTTGTTAATTCCTCTTCCTGGTGGGAAATGTGCGTTCCATTTGCCCGTGCAGACACCTACAGCTAGTCTCTCATTGGTTCTCCCTATTCCTGTTCATCTTGCGCAGAAATTGCATACTGTGTCAAACAGGAGGTTAAAGGCACTGACTTTCCAAGAGGGGAGACTGTTAGTAAAGCATCTGGAACGGTGCACTCGATTACCAGGGGACGAAACCTGAGATGCATATGAAAACGTTTCCCAATCACACGGTGGACCATACTCTAGGTTTCCCATGCATGTTTTAGCTGAAGGAAGAATCCCTTAAACCTGGAGAGTTGGGACCCATGGAATGGGTACCATGCAGTATAACTTCAAAGGGTCTGCGTTTGCTCACCGAACCTCACCAATGCTATCAGCCCGAAGTGTACAGCATTATGTCTCACCCAGCTCTGGGTGTAGATGTGGTAAATCCAGGTTGCATCACAAGCCCTGAATGAATTATTTAAGAATTGCTCTCTATTTCACTGTCATTGTGTTGTGTTTGTGAAATTTATTTTGATAATGGGATTTATCGCATTTTCACAGCTGTGTTTAGGCCGCTGTACACAGGCCTGATTTCCTTATGGAAATATATAAATCCATGGGTCTTACGATTCTTACTTGTCAGATATATTCCCAGGCGTTGAATATGGGGTGTTGAGTCCATTTCGTTGAGCAAGGAGTAGGTCTTGTCTATTATATATTTGGCTTATGGAACGGTATCTGTGCTAATTTCAATCTCTGCTTTGATGCAGCATTCCAACTCACCTTTCCCCATAAGCAAGCATAAGTTGTTTTTCTAAATTTGAGACCCTGTTCTGTTTTGTAAATCAGTTCATGTGTAGCCAATTTTATGTTCCGTGTATTAGTGATATGTTATGATGTTTCTTTTTCTGTGTGACATATTTCTCGTTGAATCGCCGTATCTGAATCCACTCATTATGCCGCTACGGGCCTGATGACGTAGATCTCATTGCTGAGTGATATTCTATTGTACGTATGTACCACAACTTCTTTATCCATTTTTTGCTTTCTCGGATATGTAACTTGTACCGTAGACGAGGTTCTTGTAAACAGAGCCGTCCCAAACATTGCGGTGGCTGTGTGTATTTGATTTTAATTTCCCTAAGCTATAGGACCATAAGTGGAAGTGCCATAGGCTGTGTTGCTTTGTTTCCTACGTGTTTCAGGAAACACCATACACTTCTCCAGAGTGGCTGTTGGCAAATTACATCCCGCCCTTCAGCATAACAAGGCTCCCTGTTCTCCGTGACCTGTCCTGCCTTTCTGGATTTTACACATTTTTCAGATGGCCCTTTTGACGGGGTCAGTGAGACTTCATTGTAGTGCAGATTTCCTTTACACGCTTGCTTGGTTGGCCTAAAAGGGCGTATGCGTTTTTTCCTGAATATATTCAGGAAAAAACGCGTATGCCCTTTCTGGCCAAGTGCATCATTGTCGACATTCTGCCTCTTTTCCCTTGCTTTAAGTGCAATTCCAGTCTACCCCCTGAAATCGTTTTACTGAAATTCTGCCCCACTTTCAAGTCCTCTTCGAAGTCTTACTTCAATACATTTTTGGACGATAGCTGTCATTCATAACTCTGCAGGTTTGTGAATTACAGTGCCCCTGAGCTCCTTTCATCAACTCGCTTTCTTGTGAGCTGGCCGCAAAACCGAAGGATTGCTTCAGGCCCTAATCTGGTTCCAGCAGGTCACGCTGAGCCTTTGGTTAATTCCTCTTCCTGGTGGGAAATGAGCGTTCCATTTGCCCGTGCAGACACCTACAGCTAGTCTCTCATTGGTTCTCCCTATTCCTGTTCATCTTGCGCAGAATTTGCCAACTGTGACAAACAGGAGGTTAAAGGCACTGACTCTCCAAGTGGGGATAGTGTTAGTAAAGCGTCTGGAACGGTGCACCCGAGTACCAGGGGACGAAACCTGAGATGCATTTGAAAACGTTTCCCAATCACACGGTGGACCATACTCCGGGTTTCCCATGCATGTATTAGCTGAAGGAAGAATCCCTTAAACCTGGAGAGTTGGGACCCATGGAATGGCTACCATGCAGTATGACTTCAAAGGGTCTGCGTTTGCTCACCGAACCTCACCAATGCTATCAGCCCGAAGTGTCCAGCCTTATGTCTCACCCAGCCCTGGGTGTAGATGTGGTAAATCCAGGTTGCATCACAAGCCCTGAATGAATTATTTAAGAATTGCTCTGTATTTCACTGTCATTGTGTTTTGTTTTTGAAATTTATTTTGATAATGGGATTTATCGGATTTTCACTGCTGCATTAAGGCCGCTGTACACATGCTTGATTTCCTTATGGAGACATATAAATCCATGGGTCTTAAGATTCTTACTTGTCAGGTATATTCCCAGGCGTTGAATATGGGGTGTTGAGTCCATTTCGTTGAGCAAGGAGTAGGTCTTGCCTATTATATATTTGGCTTATGGAACGGTATCTGTGCTAATTTCAATCTCTGGTTTGATGCAGCACCCCAACTCACCTTTCCCCATAAGCAAGCATAAGTTGGTTTTCTAAATTTGAGAACCTGTTCTGTTTTGTAATTCAGTTCATGTGTAGCCAAGTTTACGTTCCGTGTATTAGTGATATCTTATGATGTTTCTTTTTCTGTGTGACTTATTTCTCGTAGAATCGTCGTACCTGAATCCACTCATTATGCCGCTACGGGCCTGATGACGTAGATCTCATTGCTGAGTGATATTCCATTGTACGTACGTACCACAACTTCTTTATCCATTTTTTGCTTTCTCGGATATTTAACTTGTACCGTAGACGAGGTTCTTGTATACAGAGCCGTCCCAAACTTTGGGGTGGCTGTGTGTTTTTGATTTTAATTTCCCTAAGCTATAGGACCATAAGTGGAATGCCATAGGCTGTGTTGCTTTGTTTCCTACGTGTTTCAGGAAACACCATACACTTCTCCAGAGTGGCTTTTGGCAATTTACATCCCACCCATCAGCATAATAAGGTTCCCTGTTCTCCATGACCTGTGCTGCCTTTCTGGATTTTACACTTTTTTCAGATGGCCCTTTTGACCGGGGGGCAGTGAGACTTCAATGTAGTGCAGATTTCTTTACACACTTGCTTGGTTGGCCAAAAAGGGCGTATGCGTTTTTTCCTGAATATATTCAGGAAAAAACGCATACGCCCTTTTTGGCCAAGTGCATCATTGTGGACATTCTGCCTCTTTTCCTATGCTTTAAGTGCAATTCCAGTCTACCCCCTGAAATCGTTTTCCTGAAATTCTGCCCCGCTTTCAAGTCCTCTTCGAAGACTTACTTCAAAACATTTTTGGACGATAGCTGTCATTCATAACTCTGCAGTTTTGTGAATTACAGTGCCCCTGAGCTCCTTTCTTCAACTCGCTTTCTTGTGAGCTGGCCGCAAACCCACATGATTGCTTCAGGCCCTAATCTGGTTCCGGAATGGCATGCTGAGCCTTTGGTTAATTCCTCTTCCTGGTGGGAAATGAGCATTAAATTTGCACGTGCAGACACCTACAGCTAATCTCTGATTGGTTCTCCTTTTTCATGTTCACCTTGCGCAGAATTTCCAAACTGTGCCAAACAGGATGTTAAAGGCACTGACTTTCCAAGTGGAGAGAGTGTTAGTAAAGGGTCTGGAATGGTGAACCCTTGTAAAAGGGGACGAAAACTGAGATGCATTTGAAAACGCTTCCCAGTCACACGGTGGACCATACTTTGGGTTTCCCATGCATGTTTTAGCTGAAGGAAGAATCTCTTAAACCTGGAGAGTTGGGACCCATGGAATGGGTACCATGCAGTATGACTTCAAAGGGTCTGCATTTGCTCATCGTACCTCACCATTGCTATCCGCCCGAAGTTTCCAACCTTATGTCTCACTCAGCTCTTGGTGCAGATGTGGTTAATCCAGGTTGCATCACAAGCTCTGAATGAATTATTTAAGAATAGCTCTCTATTTCACTGTCATTTTGTTTTTTTTTTGTAATTCATTTTGATAATTGGATTTATCGGATTTTCTCTGCTGCGTTCATAAATCTATACACACGCTTGATTTTCTTACGGAGACATATAAATCCATGGGTTTGAAGATTCTTACTAGTCAGGTGTATTCCTAGGCGTTGAATATGGGGTGTTTAGTCCATTTCGTTGAGCAACTGGTAGGTCTTGACTATTACATATTTGGCTTATGGATAGGTATCTGTGCTAATTTCTATCTCTGGTTTTATGCAGCACCCCAGCTCTCCTTTATCCTTAAGCAAGCATATGTTGGTTTTCTAAATTTGAGACCCCATTCTGTTTTGTAATTCAGTTCATTTGTAGCCACGTTTACATTCCATGTATTAGTAATATCGTGTGTCTTTTTCTTTTTGAATTATGTGACTTCGAATGATCATACGTAACTCCTCTGTGGTTGTTACAACTGGCCATATTTCATTGATTTCCAGGCTGAGTAATATTCCACTCTACATAAGTGCCACATCTCTATCCATTTTTTCCCTCCAGAGACTTATAAATTATATCCTAGTCGAGGATCTTTTAAACATAGAGGCGGTAAATATTGGGGTGCCTGTGTCCTCTCGATTTTTGTTTTTCCCAACATATACGTCCATGAGTGCAAGTGCCCTGTGCTCTGTAGCTCATTTTTTAGATGCTTTAGTAAACACAATACACTTCTCCAGAGTGACCGTTGGCAATATACATTTCCAGTATAAGCCTCAGAGGGCTCCCTTTTCTCCTTGCCCTGTCCTGCATTTCTGGTGTTTACACTTTATGAGGAAGGCTCTTCTGACTGATGCGAAGTGATATGTTTTGTAGTATTGATTTCCAGTGCCCACCTGTTTGGTTGGCTAAAAAAGTGTATGCCCTTTTCTTGAATACATACAGAAAAAGACGCATACACCCTTTTTGGCCAATTGCAATGTTGGCAATGTTCAGCCCCTTTTCTTGTGCTTAATGGCGAGTCCTTTCTACCTCTTCCAATCCCTTTCCTGCCATTCTCCGTTGCTTACAAGTCCTTTCCTCTGACTTTCCTCAAGACATTTTTCAGTGATAGATATTTTCAACTCTGCAGTTTCGTGAATTTTAGTGTCCCTGAGTTCCATTTTTCAACTTGTGTTTATTGGAACTGGCCACAAAGCAGTGGAATTTCCTCAAGCCCTATTCTGTGTCCATGGGCAACCCTAGCCTTTGGTCAATTCGTCTTCCTGATTGGAAATAAGAGTGACATGTTCCTGTCCGAACACCTAGGACTTGTCTCTCATTGTTCCTCCTCCTTCTGCTTCATCCTCTGGACAAATTCCAAACTGTCTGCAACAGGATGTTGACAGTGCTGACATCTCCAAGTGGGGAGACTGTTCGTAAAGACGCTGGAGGGTTGAACCCGAGCACCAGGAGATGAGGAGATGAGATGCCTTTTCCAAACTCTTCCCGATCAGACAGTATACCATCCTCTGGGTGTGACAGGCATGTTTTAGCTGTAGGAAGTGTCCCATTCATGTGAGGAGAACACCAGGGCTTTTACAAATTCAGTGTCTCTCCACAACCCAAACTGGGGAATTTTTTAAGCTACGGCTACACATATGTTCATTAAGGGCCTTGGGAAGTAGGCAGAGTCCAAACTTTAGATGATTGAAGTCTTCAGGGTCAGAAGCACTCACCACCGGCTTCCCTTAGGTTCCATTTTAACTGTCATTAATAGATGATGTCAATAAAAATATCTATTCTTTTTCAGATTATTTCCCCTTATAGGTTATTGTAAAATATTGAGTGTAGTTCCCGGTGCTATACAGTAGTTCCTTGTTGATGATCGATTTTATACATAGCAGTGTGTATGTGTTAATCCCAAACTGTTAATTTATCCCTCCTCCCACCTTTCCCCTTTGGTAATAATAAATTATAAGATTTTATACTTCTCAGAATTGGGGGAACTGAAAGAGAGGTATCATTTTCAATGGAAAAGCATTTAAAACAAGACTGAAGCTTTAACCAAGATTTTTAGATGTACATCCTTGGAAAGAAATCACTTCGTTTCTCTAATATTGACCTGACAAATAAGACAAACCTTTTCACTGAACTTGCTTCTAATAAAGTGATGGAAATATCAAATGGGAGTGTTAGAAACATCTTATTTTACCCGAGCCTTATACACTGTTCTATGTTAATTACAGTTTGGCTCAAACATCTGTTCATTGAAGTTACAATGTTCTCAATTTCTGTTACTGATCCTCCAGAGTGGACCCCAACAAGTGTCCCCCTGCCCAGTGTCATTGGAGCCAACAGATTGAGACTGAGTTTGGTTCAGAAGCAAAGGAAACTTTATATTTTGATCAGAGAATGGAGAGGTGAGAGCATGTGCTACCCCGTGGGCTGTGGGCTGGGCTGCTGTGTAGAGATCCTGTCAGAGTCAGTGGGAGGGAGGGGGCGGAGCTCTCGAGGGCCCGGTTGGCTGCAGCTCAGGCTCTATATCACGGAGTGTGCACTGTGTCCCAGGAGCTGAGGTGTCGACCCAGCCATTCCGCACTAGGAAATCTGGTCTGAAGTGCCGGCTGTTGAACCTCTGTATGCGGGACCCTAGGAGCACGTGAAATTAGACAAAGCACAAAGGATAAAAAAGGTTAGACTTTATTTTACTGCCCAGATTCTATTTTTATCTCCCAGGGATTTTTAAGGGGCTTTGCCTGGGAAAAAGCCCTCTTCTGCCTTTTTTCCCCTTCCTCATTCTTAGAGTGCTGAGGGTGCAGACCCTTCTTCTGTAACTGCTGAGTGCTGAGTTAGGAGCCCTCATACCCGTGGGCGAGGGTCAGAACTTCTCCCCAGCAGCCTCCAGGTGACGTTGATTGTCCCCAGGCCTCCTGCCTCCCCGCTCGTCCGCCTGAGCACCAGTATTGGAAGCGTTATAGATTCTAATGACCTTTAAGGGTCCAGGAAGGAGATGTGCAGTGACGCTGTGAGGTCCAGTTTAACCCCGCCCTGCATTTGTTTGGCCACCTTAGGCTGACCGTTTCTGCCAGCCTAGATGCTCTGACCAGTAGCCTGCACTTTCTTCAATTAGGCCCCTGAATTAACGTAAAAACAGCACCAGGTGTCAGGACCCTGCCTGCTCAACTCCCAGACAGTCCAGGGTCAGTGGTGATGAAGGACCATGATGGCCACTGAGTCAACAGCCTTTTGAAGTAAACAGGAGTCCAGCCGGTCTTATTGGCCACCATCATCACAGTGTCTGTAGGCTCTTCTATGGTGACAGCGTGATATACGTTTCCCCCGCCAAGATTATTAGGTCCGCTCTGGGTGCAGTAAGTCCTGCAAGCAGTAGTCTACTCTTTTGGGACACACTCTTGTTGTTTTATGAGAGAAACTCCAGGTCAAGTGATGGTCACATGAGTCGTCATGGTGCCCCTTTACCCCGGTTATCTCTCTGGAGGTTGGAGTTGGAGGGCCTCCTCACTCGAGGTCAGTGTGCCCACGGAGCAAACCCTGCAACTTCAGGGCATGTTTGGGGTTAGGGTCACCACGTGGGGTCCTTTTCCCTTAGGAGGGAGGTGGCCTTTTGTGCTGCTGATTTCCAGGTTTTCAGATACCGCCAGTATCTTGGCCAGATGTGGCGGTGGGCCAAGCCCATTGGTGACCGTAGTTTATCCTACCGGGATGGCATTCTTGCATTGTTCCATTTCAAGTGGTCCCAGTTTTTGCACTAATACTCCAATAGCGATTCACCATTCACCAGGAATGTAAAGGTCAAAGGGTTTAGCTAAATTAGGGAGTTCCAGGGCAAGGGTCTGAATTGACTGCTCTTTCCATTCTTGAAAGGCCACTTCTGGATTCTATTCAAAAGGATCATCATCTTTTCCTTTCAGTGTTTCATATAGAGGCCCAGCTAGTAGACTGTAGTTAGGGATCCAGAAGCACCAACCCTGGCCTCCCCAGGAACCCCTAAGCTGTCTTCTAGTTTTAGAAATGGGTAAGGCTGTAAATTGTTTCTTCCCTTTCCTGAGATGGGCTTCTCCGACCTTCTGTGAGAATGAAGCCCAGGCAGGTCACCGTAGTCTGTGATATTTGAGCTTTTTATTTGACAACTTCTATCCTTTATTGGCTTGGTAGTTCAGAGGTCTCCTTAGTAGGGCTGGCGATCAGAATGTCGTCTGCATATTGAAGGAGTGTTTCCTTTTCCAGAGGTAGAACTTTTAGGTCTTTAACTGAGCTTTCCCCAAAGATGGTGTGGGAATTTTTGAACCCTTGGGGCAACACGGCCCAGAAGTATTGTTTTAGTTGTATGTTGAGTCCTGCCACTCACAAGCCAAAATTTCTTGTGACTCTGGGACTAATAGAATACAAAAGAAGGCATCATTGAAGACTAATACAGAATACCATGTCCCGGTGGTTGGTAGAATGACCAGCAGGGTGTAGGATTTAGGAACTACTGGAGGTATATCCTCGGTGGCTTCACTGACTGTCCTGACATCCTTTACCAGGACTCCAGCAGCCCATGGGGCTCTCGAGGTCAGGCCAATCCCAGGATATGGAGCTCACCTGGGCAGGTACCCCACCCCCACCGCAGCCCACGGTGCTCTCCTGTTCAGGCCCCTCCCAGGATATGGGGTTCCCTGGGCAGGTTCCCCTGCAGCCCATGGGGCTCTCATGGTCAGGCCCCTCCCAGGATACAGAGCTACCCTTGCAGTTACCCTGGCAGGGCTGGGCACACAGGTACCGTGCACATCGCCCTCATTGCAGAGCACTTCCAGCTCACCTGTCACTCAGATCTGACACAGAGCACCACAGAGCAGGACTTGAACTAAGAAACAGCAGCTCCAACAGGTCTGTGACCCTGGGCATCACTCTGTGTGGCCTCCCTCCACCTGGTCTTCCAGAGATTTCCACTGCACCTGGGGCACCAGGCCTCTGTCTCCACCCACCACCCACCCCTCCTCTCCCTGACTCCTGGGTTCCTCTCATTAGGAGAGGGTTTTCTTGAAGTTGTCTCCCACTCATGGGCCAGATAATATAATTAGAAAACAAGCCAGAGCTGCAACCCCTTGTCTATCCTGACTCTCAGGAGCCCACACCTGTTCCTTGGACCTGGCCGATTCAGCAAGTTCCAGTTTCTGCAACTGTGAGCGCCTGAGGGGTGATTATTGGCTGGCCTGGGAAGCCTGACCGTGCCGGCCAGCCCTCCCCAGGTGTGCCTGTTTGAGATCAATATAAACACCGCTCCAGGCAGCAAGAGCCCCTGCAGCTGTGCCTGACGCCATTTTCTCTGCCCTGTCAGCAGTCTTGGGGCTGGACTGGTGGGAGGGAGTGAGAGGCCACGGCTTTGTGGGTGGTCCAGTGTGACTGGGGCTCTGCTGGACTTTCTGCAGCAGTTACCAAGATGCCACCTGCTAAAGAAGAGGATGTGTCACCCATACCTGCCTCTGGAATTTCTCCCTGGGCAGAGGTGAGTGAGGAAGAAAGCAGTGGGGGCCCGGACAGCAGGGGTATCTCAGGCAGGGAAATGGAAAGCTTCCAGAAGAATACCCAGGGCCAGGACCATCCTGGCTGGCCTGCAGGCACCAAATCGGCTGGCATGCTGTCGCTCATGTGGCTCCATGGCCCTTCCTCTAGGCTTTCAAGTCCTTGTACATATTCAGGTGTTTTACCTGGGAAGGGTGGGAACATTTCAGCAGCAGCTGGCCTGGGGCTCGGCCCACATTTACTCACAGATGCCTTGGCACGGTCCCCCAGCTTTGCAATGAGGACGCTTGTTGCGTGGGGCCTGCTGGCTGAATGGGAGATGATTCCCCACCACTGGCCAACTACAGAATTGTTTACAACTGGAGCAAGTGCCCTGATACGGTTTTCCTCTGTGTAACTGGTGGGTTCTGTTTTTTTTTTCTTTTTTTCATTTTTGGTTCAAGGTAGATTTTATTCCTCTTTTTTGTATTTACAGATATAAGCATGGAAATAATTTATTCATATAAATACATGTATGTGAAAGGAAGAATATTTTTTCTGTTTTACTTTTTGTAATTTTGAATTTTATTTTATATTTTTATACAGCCGGTTCTTTTTGGTTATCTATTTTATACATATAAATGTATACATGCCAATCCCAATCTCTCAATCCTCCCACCACCACCCCCCAACAGCTTTCCCCCCTTGGTGTCCACACGTTTGTTGTCTACATCTGTTGCTCTATTTCTGCCTTAAAAAACGGTTCATCTGTATAATTTTTCTAGGTTCCACATATATGCATTAATATACAAGATTTGTTTTTCTATTTCTGACTTACTTCACTCTGTATGACAGTCTCTAGATCCATCAACGTCTCTACAAATGACCCAATTTCATTCCTTTTTATGGCTTAGTAATATTCCATTTTATATTTGTACCACATCTTTATGCATTCGTCTGTCTGTGGGCATTTAGGTTGCTTCCATTACCTGGATATTGTAAATAGTGATGCAATGAACATTGAGGTGAATGTCTCTTTTTGATTTATGGTTTTGTCTGGGTATATGCCCAGTAGTGGGATTGTTGTATCATATGGTAATTCTATTCTTAGTTTTATAAGAAACTCCATAATGTTCTCCACAGTGACTGTATCAATTTACATTCCCAACAATAGTGGAAGAGGGTTCCTTATCTCCACACCCTTTCCAGCATTTGTTGTTTGTAGATTTTCTGATGATGCCCATTCTAACAGGTGTGAGGTGATACACCATGGATGAGTCCATTTCGTTGAGCAAAGAGTAGGTGTTGTCTATTACATATTTGGCTTATGGAATGATATGTGTGCTAATTTCAATCTCTGGTTTTATACAGCACCCCAGCTCAACTTTCCCCTTAAGCAAGCATAAGTTTTTATCTAAATGTGAGACTGTTCGGTTTTGTAATTCAGTTTATGTGTAGCCAAGTTTACACTCCCTCTATTAGTGATATCTTATGATAATTATCTTTCTCTGTGTGACATATTTCTCTTAGAATCATCATACTTAAATCCACTCAATTTGCTGCTACAGACCTGATGACATTGATTTCATTGCTGAGTGATATTCCGTTGTACGTAAGTAGCACAACTCCTTTATCCATTTTTTTCTTTCTGGGATATTTAATTTGTACTGGACTCGAGGTTCTTGTAAACACAGCAGCCCTAAATTTTGTGTTGGCTGTGTCTTGTTGATTTTAATTTTCCTAAGCTATAGGGCCAAAAGTGGAAGTGCCCTAGTCTCTGTAGCTTTGTTTTTCAGATGTTTCAGGATACACCATAAACATCTCCAGAGTGTCTGTTGGCAATTTACATCCCGCCCATCAGCATAACAAGGCTCCCAGTTCTCCATGCCCTGTCCTGTGTTTCTGGTTTTTACACTTTTTTCAGGTGGCCCTTTTGACGAATGGGAAATGAGACTTCATTGTAGTGCGGATTTCCATTGCTCGAGTGCTTGGTTGGCCAAAAAGGGCATATGCGTTTTTTCCTGAATATATTCAGGAAAAAATGTATACGCACTGTTCGTCCAAGTGCATCACTGTCAAAGATCTGCCACTTTTCACATGTTTTAAATGCAATTCCAATCTACCTCCTGAAATATGATTCCTCAATTCTGCCTCGTTTTCAAGTCCTCTTTGCAGACTTACTTCAATATATTTTTGCCAATAGCTGTCATTTATAACTCTGCAGGTTTGTGAATTACAGTGCCCGTGATTTCCTTTCTTAACTCGCTTCCTTGAAAGCTGGCCACAAAACCGCAGGGTTGCTTCAGGCCGTAATCAGGGTGTGGCACGGCACTCTGAGCCTTTGGTTAATTCCTCTTCCTGGTGGGAAATTAGAGTTAAATGTGCCCCTCCAGACACCTGCCTCACTCCCAGCCCCTTGGTGATGTGTGTCCTCTGGTTTGAGGCCACATGTGATGGGTTCCTCATCTTGTGATGATGTGGCCCCACTGGTGTGAGGACACTCCTGCCTGCTTCCCATCCCCTTGGTGATGTGGTCCCTCCGGCGAGAGTCTGATCCTGGTTGGGTTCCTCACACTTCTGTGAGTTGGGCCCTCTTCTCTGAGGTCACTCCTGCCTGGCTAGCACACCCCGCCTTGGCGACGTCGGACCTCTGGTGGCAGTTGGAGCCTGCTGGGAGCCTCCTCCCCTCGGTGATGAGGCCCTCTGGCATCAGGCCCTAACTGCTGGGTTCCCACATTTTCTGATACGTCCTAAGTGGTGCGAGGGCACTCCTGCCAGGTTCCCATCCCCATGGGCATGTGGGCCTTCTGCTCTAAGGTCCCAACACCTGTGTTGTTCACCGTTTCATGATGTTGGCTCTCTGGTGTTAGTTCACTCAGGCCTAGATCCCATAGACTCTGTGCTCTGAGCCGCCTGCTGGGAGGTTCCTACTGCTGAATTCCTTACCTTTTCTATTCTTTGGGCTCTGTGTTTTCATGCTCCTCCTTCCTGACTCACTCCCAGCCCCTTTGTGATGTAGGTCCTCTGGTTTGAGGCCACATGTGCCGGTTTCCTCACCTTTATTGATGTGGCCCCACTGGTGTGAGGACACTCCTGCCTGGTTCCCATCCACTTGGTGATGGGGGCCCTCTGGTGAGAGCCTGATCCTGGCTGGATTCCTCACCCTTCTGTGAGGTAGACCCTCTGCTGTGAGGTCACTCCTGCCTGGCTGGCACACGTCACCTTGGCGATGTGGGCCCTCAGTTGGGAGTTGGTGCCCGCTGGGAGTCTCCTCCCCTCGGTAATGAGGGCCCTCTGGCGTCAGGCCCTAACTCATGGGCTCCCAAAATTTTCTGATGTGCGCCCTGTCGTGCGAGTACACTCCTGCCGGGGTCCCATCCCCATGGGGATGTTGGCTTTCTGCTCTGAGGTCCCAACGGCTGGGTTGCTCACAGTGTCAGAATGTGGGCCCTCTGCTGTGAGTTCACTCCGGCATGGATCCCATAGCCTCGGTGCTCTGGGCCACCTGCTTGGAGCTTCCAGCGGCGGGGTTCCTCACCTTTTTATTCTATGGGCCCTCTGTTGTGAGTCTCCTCCTGCATGCCTCACTCCCAGCCCTTTCGTGATGTGTGTCCCCTTATTTGAGGCCACATGTGCTGTGTTCCTCACCTTTGGCTGATGTGGCCCCACTGGTGTGAGGACACTCCTGCCTGGTTTCCATCCCCTTGGTGATGTGGGCCCTCTGGTTAGAGTCTGATCCTGGTTGGGTTCCTCACACTTCTGTGAGGTGGGCCCTCTGCTGTGAGGTAACTCCTGCCTGGCTTGCTCCCATTGCCTTGGTGACGTCGGCCCTCTGGTGGCATTTGGAGCCTGCTGGTAGCCTCCTCTCCTCGGTGATGAGGGCCCTCTGGCGTCAGGCCCTAACTGCTGGGTTCCCACATTTTCTGATACGTGTTAAGTTGTGCGAGGACACTCCTGCGAGGTTCCTATCCCCATGGGGATGTGGGTCTTCTGCTCTGAGGTTCCACCGGCTGGGTTGCTCACAGTTTCATGATGTGGGCCCTCTGCTGTGAGTTCACTGTGGCCTGGATCCCATAGACTCCGTGCTCTGGGCCACCTGCTGGGAGGTTCAAACTGCTGGATTCCTCACATTTTTTATTCTGTGGGCCCTGTGTTGTTAGGCTACTCCTGCTTGCCTCACTCGGAGCACCTTGGAAATGTGGGTCCTCTGGTTTAGGCCACATGTGCTGGGTTCCTCACCTTTCTATAATGTGGCCACACTGGTGTGAGGACACTGCTGCCTTTTTCCGATCCCCTTGGTGATGTGGGCTCTCTGGTGAGAGTCTTATCCTGGCTGGTTTCCTCACCCTTCTGTGAGGTAGACCCTCTGCTGTGAGGTCACTCCTGCCTGGCTGGCACACATCACCTTGGCGACGTGGGCCCTCAGTTGGGAGTTGGTTCCTGCTGGGGGTCTCCACCCCTCGGTAATGAGGGCCCTCTGGCGTCAGACCCTAACTCCTGGGCTCCCAAAATTTTCAGATGTGCGCCCTGTGGTGCGTCTACACTCCTGCCAGGTTCCCAACCCCATGGGAATGTGGGCCTTCTGCTCTGAGGTCCCAACGGTGGGTTGCTCAGTTTCATGATGAGGGTCCTCATGGTGTGAGTTCACTCCGCCCTGGATCCAATAGCCTCGCTGCTCCTGGCTGCCTGCGGGGATGTTCCAACTGCGGGATTCCTCACCTTTTTTCTTCTATGGGCCCTCTTTTTTGAGACTCCTCCTGCCTGCCTGACTCCCAGCCCGTTGGTGATGTGTGTCCTCTGGTTTGAGGCTACGTGTGCTGGGTCCCTCACCTTTCGATTATGTGGCCCCACTGGTGTGAGGACACTCCTGCCTGGTTCCTATCCCCTTGGTGATGTGGGCCCTCTGGTGAGAGTCTGATACTGGCTGGGTTTCTCACCCTTCTGTGAGGTGGACCCTCTGCTGTGAGGTCACTCCTGCCTGGCTGGCACACCCCACCTTGGCAACGTCGGCCCTCTTGTGGCAGTTGGAGCCTGCTGGGAGCTTCCTCTCCTCGGTGATGAGGGCCCTCTGGCGTCAGGCCCTAACTTCTGGGCTCCCAAAATTCTCTAATGTGCGCCCTGTGGTGCGAGTACACTCCTGCCAGGTTCCCAACCACATGGGAATGTGGGCCTTCTGCTCTGAGGTCCCAACGGCTGGGTTGCTCACAGTTTCATGATGAGGGCCCTCTGTTTTGTGTTCAGTCAGGCCTGGATCCCATATCCTCGCTGCTCCTGGCCGCCTGCTGGGAGGTTCCAACT
Organism: Delphinapterus leucas; assembly: GCF_059928025.1. NCBI lineage: Eukaryota > Metazoa > Chordata > Mammalia > Artiodactyla > Monodontidae > Delphinapterus > Delphinapterus leucas. The sequence goes on from NW_028322255.1 coordinate 6,357,898, forward strand.
GCGGGATTCCTCACCTTTTTTATTCTATGGGCCCTCTGTTTTGAGGCTCCTCCTGCCTGCCTCACTCCCAGCCCCTTGGTGATGTGTGTCCTCTAGTTTGAGGCCACGTGTGCTGGGTCCATCACATTTCGGTGATGTGGCCCCACTGGTGTGAGGACACTCCTGCCTGGTTTCCATTCCCTTGGTGATGTGGGCCCTCTGGTGAGAGTCTGATCCTCTTTGGGTTCCTCACACTTTTGTGTGGTTGGCCCTCTGCTCTGAGGTCACTCCTGCCTGGCTGGCACACACCGCATTGGCGACGTCAGCCCTCTGGTAGCAGTTGGAGCTTGCTGGGAGCCTCCTCTCCTCAGTGATGAGGGCCCTCTGGCGTCTGGCCCTAACTGCTGGGCTCCCCACATTTTCTGATGTGTGCCCACTGGTGCGATGACACTCCTGCTTGGTTCCCTCCCCCATGGGGATGTGGGCCTTGTGCTCTGAGGTCACAACGGCTGGGTTGCTTACAGTATCACGATGAGGGCCCTCTGTTGTGAGTTCATCACTGCCTGTATCCCATAGCCTCGGTGATCTGGGCCGCCTGCTGGGATGTTCCAACGACTGGATTCCTCACCTTTTTTATACAATGGGCCATGTGTTGGGAGGTTAATCCTGCCTGCCTTGCTCCGAGACCCATGGTGATGTGGGTCCTCTGGTTTGAGGCCACATGTGCTGGGTACCTCAACTTTCGATGATGTGGTCCCACGGGTGTGAGGACACTCCTGCCTGGTTCCCAGCCCCTTGTTGTTGTGGGCACTCTGGTGAGGGTCTGATCATTCCTGGGTTCCTTACCCTTCTGTGAGGTGGGCCCTCTGATGTGAGGTCACTCCTGCATGGCTGGCTCACGTCGCCTTGGCGACGTGGGTCTTCTGTTGGCCACTGAAGCATACTGGGAGCCTCCTACCCTATTTAATGAGGGCCCTGGAAAAAACGCATATGCCCTTTTTGACCAAGTGCATCATTGTCGACATTCTGACTCTTTTCCTATACTTTCAGAGGATTTCCCGTCTACCCCCTGAAATCGTAGTCCTGGAATTCTGCCCCACGTTCAAGTCCTCTTTGTAGACATACTTCAATATATTTTTGGATGATAGCTGTCATTCATAACTCTGCAGGTTTGTGAATTACAGTGCCCCTGAGCTCCTTTCTTCAACTCGCTTTCATGTGAGCTGGCCGCAAAACCGCAGGATTGCTTCAGGCCCTAATCTGGTTCCGGCACGGCATGCTGAACCTTTGGCTAATTCCTCTTCCTGGTTGGTAATGAGCGTTAAATTTGCCTGTGCAGACACCTACAGCTAGTCTCTCATTGGTTCTCCCTATTCCTGTTCATCTTGCGCAGAAATTGCAAACTGTGCCAAACAGGAGGTTAAAGGCACTGACTCTCCAGGTAGGGACAGTGTAAGTAAAGCGTCTGGAATGGTGAACCCGAGTACAAGGGGACGAAAACTGAGACGCATTTAAAAACGTTTCCCGGTCACACGGTGGACCATACTCTGGGATTCCCATGCATGTTTTAGCTGAAGGTAGAATCTTTTAAACCTGGAGAGTTGGGACCCATGGAATGTGTACCATGCAGTATGACTTCAAAGGGTCTGCATTTGCTCACTGAACCTCACCAATGGTATCCGCCCGAAGTGTCCAGCCTTATGTCTCACCCACTTCTAGGTGTAGATGTGGTAACTCCAGGTTGCATCACAAGCCCTGAATGAATTATTTAAGAATTGCTCTCTATTTCACTATCATTGTGTTTTGTTTTTGTAATTTATTTTGATAATGGGATTTATCGGATTTTCACGGCTGCATTTATGGCACTGTACACATGCCTGATTCTCTTACGGAGACATATAAATCCATGGGTGTTAAGATTCTTAATTGGCAGGTGTATTGCTAGGCATTGAATATGGGGTGTTTAGTCCATTTGGTTGAGCAAGGAGTAGGTCTTGACTATTAAATATTTGGCTTATGGAACAGTATCTGTTCTAATTTCAATCTCTGGTTTTATGCAGCACCCCAACTCACCTTTCCCCTTAAGCAAGCATAAGTTGTTTTACTAAATTTGAGACCCTGTTCTGTTTTGTAATTCAGTTCATGTGTAGCCAAGTTCACATTCGATGTATTAGTGATATCTTAATGTTTCTTTTTCTGTGTACTTATTTCACTTAGAATCATCGTATCTGAATCCACTCATTATGCCGCGACGGGCCTGATGACATAGATTTCATTGCTGAGTGATATTCAATTGTACGTATGCACCACAAATTCTTTATCCATTTTTCGCATTCTGGGATATTTAACTTGTACCGTAGACGTGCTTCTTTTAAACAGAGCCGTCCAAAACTTTGGGGTGGCTGTGTGTTTTTGATTTTCATTTCCCTAAGCTATAAGACCTAAGTGGAAGTGCCATAGGCTGTGTTGCTTTGTTTCCTACGTGTTTCAGGAAACACCATACAGTTCTCCAGAGTGGCTGTTGGCAATTTACATCCCGCCCATCAGCATAACAAGTCTCCCTGTTCTCCATGACCTGTCCTGCCTTTCTGGATTTTACACTTTTTTCAGATGGCCATTTTGACCCTGAGGAAGTGAGACTTCATTGTAGTGCAGATTTCCTTTACACCCTTGCTTGGTTGGCCAAAAACGGTGTATTCGTTTTTTCCTGAATATATTCAGGAAAAAACGCATACGCACTTTTTGACCAAGTGCATCATTGTCGACATTCGGCCTCTTTTCCTATGCTTTAAGTGCAATTCCAGTCTACCCCATGAAATCGTTTTCCTGAAATTCTGCCCCGCTTTCAAGTCCTCTTCGAAGACTTACTTCAATACATTTTTGGACGATAGCTGTCATTCATAACTCTGCAGGTTTGTGAATTACAGTGCCCCTGAGCTCCTTTCTTCAACTCGCTTTCTTGTGACCTGGCCGCAAAACCGCAGGATTGCTTCAGGCCCTAATCTGGTTCTGGCAGGGCACGCTGAGCCTTTGGTTAATCCCTCTTCCTGGTGGGAAATGAGCGTTCCATTTGCCCGTGCAGGCACCTACAGCTAGTCTCTCATTGGTTCTCCCTATTCCTGTTCATCTTGCGCAGAAATTGCAAACTGTGCCAAACAGGAGGTTAAAGGCACTGACTCTCCAAGTGGGGAGAGTGTTAGTAAAGCGTCTGGAACGGTGAACCCGAGTACCAAGGGACGAAACCTGAGATGCATTTGAAAAGGTTTCCCAATCACACGGTGGATCATACTCTGGGTTTCCCATGCATGTTTTAGCTAAAGGAAGCATCCCTTAAACCTAGAGAGTTGGGACCCATGGAATGGGTACCATGCAGTATAACTTCAAAGGGTCTGCATTTGCTCACCGAACCTCACCAATGCTATCAGCCCGAAGTGTCCAGACTTATGTCTCAAGCAGCTCTGGGTGTAGATGTGGTAAATCCAGGTTGCATCACAAGCCCTTAATGAATTATTTAAGAATTGCTCTCTATTTCACTGTCATTGTGTTTGGTTTGTGAAATTTATTTTGATAATGGGATTTATCGGATTTTCACTGCTGCATTTAGGCCGCTGTACACACGCTTGATATCCTTATGGAGACATATAATTCCATGGGCCTTAAGATTCTTACTTGTCAGGTATATTCCCAGGCGTTGAATATGGGATGTTGAGTCCATTTCGTTGAGCAAGGAGTAGGTCTTGTCTATTATATATTTGGCTTATGGAACGGTATCTGTGCTAATTTCAATGTCTGGTTTGATGCAGAACCCCAACTCAACTTTCCCCCTAAGCAAGCATAAGTTGGTTTTCTAAATTTGAGACCCTGTTCTGTTTTGTAATTCAGTTCATGTGTAGCCAAGTTTACGTTACGTGTATTAGGGATATCTTATGATGTTTCTTTTTCTGTGTGACTTATTTCTCGTAGAATCGTCGTACCGGAATCCACTCATTATGCCGCTACGGGCCTGATGATGTAGATTTCATTGCTGAGTGATATTCCATTGTACGTACGTACCACAACTTCTTTATGCATTTTATGCTTTCTCGGATATTTAACTTGTACCGTAGACGAGGTTCTTGTAAACAGAGCCGTCCCAAACTTTGGGGTGGCTGTGTGTTTTTGATTTTAATTTCCCTAAGCTATAGGACCCTAAGTGGAAGTGCCATAGGCTGTGTTGCTTTGTTTCCTACGTGTTTCAGGAAACACCATACACTTCTCCAGAGTGGCTGTTGGCAATTTACATCCCGCCCATCAGCATAACAAGGCTCCCTGTTCTCCATGACCTGTCCTGCCTTTCTGGATTTTACACTTGTTTCAGATGGCCGTTTGGACCGGGAGGCAGTGAGACTTCATTGTAGTGCAGATTTCCTTTACACGCTTGCTTGGTTGGCCAAAAAGGGCGTATGCGTTTTTTCCTGAATATATTCAGGAAAAAACCCATACGCCCTTTTTGGCCAAGTGCATCATTGTCGACATTCTGCCTCTTTTCCTATGCTTTAAGTGCAATTCCAGTCTACCCCCTGAAATCGTTTTCCTGAAATTCTGCCCCGCTTTCTATTCCTCTTCGAAGACTTACTTCAATACATTTTTGGACGATAGCTGTCATTCATAACTCTGCAGGTATGTGAATTACAGTGCCCCTGAGCTCCTTTCTTCAACTCGCTTTCTTGTGAGCTGGCCGCAAAAACGCGTGATTGCTTCAGGCCCTAATCTGGTTCCGGCAGGGCACGCTGAGCCTTTGGTTAATCCCTCTTCCTGGTGGGAAATGAGCGTTCCATTTGCCCGTGCAGACACCTACAGCTAGTCTCTCATTGGTTCTCCCTATTCCTGTTCATCTTGCGCAGAAATTAGAAACTGTGACAAACAGGAGGTTAAAGGCACTGACTCTCCAAGTGTGGAGAGTGTTAGTAAAGCGTCTGGAACGGTGACCCCGAGTACCAGGGGACGAAACCTGAGATACATTTGAAAATGTTTCCCAATCACACAGTGGACCATACACTGGGTATCCCATGCATGTTTTAGCTGAAGGAAGAATCCCTTAAACCTGGAGAGTTGGGACCCTTGGAATGGCTACCATGCAGTATGACTTCAAAGGGTCTGCCTTTGCTCACCGAACCTCACCAATGCTATCAGCCCGAAGTGTCCAGCCTTATGTCTCACCCAGCTCTGGGTGTAGATGTGGAAAATCCAGGTTGCATCACAAGCCCTGAATGAATTATTTAAGAATTGCTCTCTATTTCACTGTCATTGTGTTTTGTTTGTGAAATTTATTTTGATAATGGGATTTATCGGATTTTCACTGCTGAGTTTAGGCCGCTGTACACACGCTTGATTTCCTTATGGAGACATATAAATCCATGGGTCTTAAGATTCTTATTTGTCAGGTATATTCCCTGGCTTTGAATATGGGGTGTTGAGTCCATTTCATTGAGCCAGGTGTAGGTCTTGTCTATTATATATTTGCTTATGGAACAGTATGTGTGCTAATTTCAATCTCTGGTTTTATGCAGCACCCCAACTCACCTTTCCCCATATGCAAACTTAAGTTGGTTTTCTAAATTTGAGACCCTGTTCTGTTTTGTAATTCAGTTCATGTGTAGCCAAGTTTACATTCCGTGTATTAGTGATATCTTATGATGTTTCTTTTTCTGTGTGACTTATTTCTCATAGAATCGTCGTACCTTAATGCACTCATTATGCCGCTACGGGCCAGATGACGTAGTTCTCATGGCTGAGTGATATTCCATTGTACGTACGTACCACAACTGCTTTATCCATTTTTTGCCTTCTCGGATATTAACTTGTACCGTAGACGAGGTTCTTGTAAACAGAGCCGTCCCAAACTTTGGGGTGGCTGTGTGTTTTTGATTTTAATTTCCCTAAGCTATAGGACCCTAAGTGGAAGTGCCATAGGCTGTGTTGCTTTGTTTCCTACGTGTTTCAGGAAACACCATACACTTCTCCAGAGTGGCTGTTGGCAATTTACATCCCGCCCATCAGCATAACAAGGCTCCCTCTTTCCATGAGCTGTCCTGCCTTTCTGGATTTTACACTTGTTTCAGATGGCCGTTTGGACTGGGGGGCAGTGAGACTTCATTGTAGTGCAGATTTCCTTGACAGGCTTGCTTGGTTGGCCAAAAAGTGCGTATGCGTTTTCTCCTGAATATATTCCGGAAAAAACGCATACGCCCTTTTTGGCCAAGTGCATCATTCTCGACATTCGGAGTCTTTTCCTATGCTTTAAGTGCAATTCCAGTCTACCGCCTGAAATCGTTTTCCTGAAATTCTGCCCCGCTTTCAAGTCCACTTCGAAGACTTACTTCAATACATTTTTGGACGATAGCTGTCATTCATAACTCTGCAGGTTTGTGAATTACAGTGCCCCTGAGCTCCATTCTTCAACTCGCTTTCTTGTGAGCTGCCCGCCAAACTGCTGGATTGCTTTAGGCCCTAATCTGGTTCCAGCAGGGCACGCTGAGCCTTTGGTTAATTCCTCTTCCTGGTGGGAAATGAGCGTTCCATTTGCCCGTGCAGACACCTACAGCTAGGCTCTCATTGGTTCTCCCTATTCCTGTTCATCTTGCGCAGAAATTGCAAACTGTGGCAAACAGGAAGTTAAAGGCACTGACTCTCCAAGTGGGGAGAGTGTTAGTAAAGCGCCTGGAACGGTGAACCCGAGTACCAGGGGTCGAAACCTGAGATGCATTTGAAAACGTTTCCCAATCACACGGTGGACCATACTCTGGGTTTCCCATGCATGTTTCAGCTGAAGGAAGAATCCCTTAAACCTGGAGAGTTGGGACCCATGGAATGGGTACCATGCAGTATGACTTCAAAGGGTCTGCGTTTGCTCACCGTAGCTCACCAATGCTATCAGCCCGAAGTGTCTAGCCTTATGTCTCACCCAGCTCTGGGTGTAGATGTGGTAAATCCAGGTTGCATCACATGCCCTGAATGAATTATTTAAGAATTGCTCTCTATTTTACTGTCATTGTGTTTTGTTTTTGAAATTTATTTTGATAATGGGATTTATCAGATTTTCACTGCTGCGTTTAGTCCGCTGTACACACGCTTGATTTCCTTATGGAGAGATATATATCCATGGGTCTTAAGATTCTTACTTCTCAGGTATATTCCCAGGCGTTGAATATGGGGTGTTGAGTCCATTTCGTTGAGCAAGGAGTAGGTCTTTTCTATTATATATTTGGCTTATGGAACGGTATCTGTGCTAATTTCAATCTCTGGTTTGATGCAGCACCCCAACTCACCTTTCCCCATAAGCAAGCATAAGTTGGTTTTCTAAATTTGAGACCCTGTTCTGTTTTGTAATTCAGTTCATGTGTAGCCAAGTTTAAGTTCCGTGTATTAGGGATATCTTATGATGTTTCTTTTTCTGTGTGGCTTATTTCTCGTAGAATCGTCGTACCTGAATGCACTCATTATGCCGCTACGGGCCTGATGACGTAGAACTCATTGCTGAGTGATATTCCATTGTACGTACGTACCACAACTTCTTTATCCATTTTTTGCTTTCTCGGATATTTAACTTGTACCGTACATGAGGTTCTTGTAAACAGAGCCGTCCCAAACTTTGGGGTGGCTGTGTGTTTTTGATTTTAATTTCACTAAGCTATAGGACCATAAGTGGAAGTGCCATAGGCTGTGTTGCGTTGTTTCCTAATTGTTTCAGGGAACACGGTACAGTTCTCCACAGTGGCAGTTGGCAATTTACATCCCGCCCATCAGCATAACAAGGCTCCCTGTTCTCCATGACCTGTCCTGCCTTTCTGGATTTTACACTTGTTTCAGATGGCCCTTTTGACCGGGGGGCAGTGAGACTTCAATGTAGTGCAGATTTCCTTTACACGCTTGCTTGGTTGGCCAAAAAGGGCGTATGCATTTTTTCCTGAATATATACAGGAAAAAAAGCATACGCCCTTTTTGGCCAAGTGCATCATTGTGGACATTCTGCCTCTTTTCCTATGCTTTAAGTGCAATTCCAGTCTACCCCATGAAATCGTTTTCCTGAAATTCTGCCCCGCTTTCAAGTCCTCTTCGAAGACTTACTTCAATACATTTTTGGACGATAGCTGTCATTCATAACTCTGCAGGTTTGTGAATTACAGTGCCCCTGAGCTCCTTTCTTCAACTCGCTTTCTTGTGAGCTGGCCCCAAAACCGCAGGATTGCTTCAGGCCCTAATCTGGTACCAGCATGGCATGCTGAGCCTTTCGTTAATTCCTCTTCCTGGTGGGAAATGAGCATTACATTTGCCCGTGCAGACACCTACAGCTAGTCTCTCATTGGTTCTCCCTATTCCTGTTCATCTTGCGCAGAAATTGCAAACTGTGCCAAACAGGAGGTTATAGGCACTGACTCTCCAAGGGGGGAGAGTGTTAGTAAAGCGCCTTGAATGTTGAACCCATGTAAAAGGGGACGAAACCTGAGATGCATAAGAAAACGTTTCTCAGTCACATGGTGCACCATACTGTGGGTTTCCCAGGCATGTTTTAGCTGAAGGAAGAATCCCTTAAACCTGGAGAGTTGGGACCCATGGAATGGGTACTTCAAGGGGTCTGCATTTGCTCACCGAACCTCACCAATGCTATCAGCCTGGTGTCCAGCCTTATGTCTCACTCAGCTCTGGGTGTAGATGTGGTAAATCCAGGTTGCATCACAGGCCGTGAATGAATTATGTAAGAATTGCTCTCTATTTCACTGTCATTGTGTTTTTTGTTTCTGTAATTTATTTTGATAATGGGATTTATCGTATTTTCACTGCTGTGTTCATGCCGCTGTACACACGCTTGATTCTCTTACGGAGACATATAAACCCATGGGTTTGAAGATTCTTACTAGTCAGGTATAATCCTAGGCATTAAATATGGGGTGTTGAGTCCATTTTGTTGAGCAAGCAGTAGGTCTTGACTATTACATATTTGGCTTATGGAACAGTATCTGTGCTAATTTCAATCTCTGGTTTTATGCAGCACCCCAAGTCACCTTTAACCTTAAGCAAAACTAATTTGGTTTTCTATATTTGAGACCCTGTTCTGTTTTGTAATTCAGTTCATGTGTAGCCAAGTTTACATTCCATGTATTAATGATATAGTATGTCTTTTTCTTTTTGAATTCTGTGACTTTGAATGATCATATGTAACTCCTCTGGAGTTGTTACAAGTGGCCATATTGCATTGATTTCCAGGCTGAGTCATATTCCACTCTACATAAGCACCACATCTGTATCCATTTTTTCCCTGCAGAGACATTTAAGTTATATCCTAATCGAGGATATTTTAAACAGTGAGGCGGTATACATTGGGGTGCCTGTGTCCTCTCTATTTTTGTCTTTCCCAAGATATACGTCCATGAGTGCAAGTGCCCTGTGCTCTGTAGCTCATTTTTTAGATGCTTTAGTAAACACAATACACTTCTCCAGAGTGACCTTTGGCAATATACATTTCCAGTATAAGCCTCACAGGGCTCCCTTTTCTCCTTGCCCTGTCCTGCATTTCTGGTGTTTATGCTTTATGAGGACGGCTCTTTTGACTGATGCGACGTGATATGTTTTGTAGTATTGATTTCCAGTGCCCACCTGTTTGGTTGGCTAAAAAAGTGTATGCCCTTTTCTTGAATATATACAGAAAAAGACGCATACACCCTTTTTGGCCAACTGCAATGTTGGCAATGTTCAGCCCTTTTTCTTGTGCTTAATGGCGAGTCCTTTCTACCTCTTCCAATCCCTTTCCTGCCATTCTCTGTTGCTTACAAGTCCTTTTCTCTGACTTTCCTCAGAACATTTTTCAGTGATAGATATTTGCAACTCTGCAGTTTTGTGAATTTAGTGCCACTGAGCTCCATTGCTCAACTTGTGTTTATGGGAACTGGCCACAAAGCAGCGGGATTTCCTCAAGCCCTATTCTGTTTCCATGGGCAACCCTAGCCTTTGGTCAATTCGTCTTCCTGATTGGAAATTAGAGTGACATGTGCCTGTCCGAACACCTAGAACATGTCTCTCATTGTTCCTCCTCCTTCTGCTTCATCCTCTGGACAAATTCCAAACTGTCTGCAACAGGATGTTGACAGTGCTGACATCTCCAAGTGGGGAGACTGTTAGTAAAGACGCTGGAGGGGTGAACCTGAGCACCAGGAGATGAGGAGATGAGATGCCTTTTCCAAACTCTTCCCGATCAGACGGTATACCATCCTCTGGGTGTGACAGGCATGCTTTAGCCGTAGGAAGGGTCCCATTCATGTGAGGAGAACACCAGGGCTTTTTCAAAATCAGTGTCTCTCCGCAACCCAAACTGGGGAATTTTTTAAGCTACGGCTACACATATGTTCATTAAGGGCCTTGGGAAGTAGGCAGAGTCCAAACTTTAGATGATTGAAGTCTTCAGGGTCAGAAGCACTCACCACCGGCTTCCCTTAGGTTCCATTTTAACTGTCATTGATAGATGATGTCAATAAAAATATCTATTCTTTTTCAGATTATTTCCCCTTATAGGTTATTGCAAAATATTGAGTGTAGTTCCCTGTGCTATACAGCAGTTCCTTGTTGATGATCGATTTTATACATAGCAGTGTGTATGTGTTAATCCCAAACTGTTAATTTATCCCTCCTCTCACCTTTCCCCTTTGGTAATAATAAATTATAAGACTTTATACTTCTCAGAAATGGGGGAGCTGAAAGAGAGGTATCATTTTCAATGGAAAAGCATTTAAAACAAGATTGAAGCTTTAACCAAGATTATTAGATGTATATCCTTGGAAAGAAATCACTTCGTTTCTCTAATATTGACCTGACAAATAAGACAAACCTTTTCACTGAACTTGCTTATAATAAAGTGATGGAAATATCAAATGGAAGTGTTAGAAACATCTTATTTTACCCGAGCCTTATACACTGTTCTATGTTAATTACAGTTTGGCTCACACATCTGTTCATTGAAGTTACAATGTTCCCAATTTCTGTTACTGATCCTCCAGAGTGGACCCCAACAAGTGTCACCCTGCCCAGTGTCATTGGAGCCAACAGATCGAGACTGAGTTTGGTTCAGAAGCAAAGGAAACTTTATATTTTGATCAGAGAATGGAGAGGTGAGAGCATGTGCTACCCCGTGGGCTGTGGGGTGGGCTGCTGTGTAGAGATCCTGTCAGAGTCAGTGGGAGGGAGGGGGCGGAGCTCTTGAGGGCCCGGTTGGCTGCAGCTCAGGCTCTATATCATGGAGTGTGCACTGTGCCCCAGGAGCTGAGGTGTCGACCCAGCCATTCTGCACTAGGAAATCTGGTCTGAAGTGCCGGGTGTGGAACCTCTGTATGCGGGACCTAGGAGCACGTGAAATTAGACAAAGCACAAAGGATAAAAAAGGTTAGACTTTGTTTTATTGCCCAGATTCTATTTTTATCTCCCAGGGATTTTTAAGGGGCTTTGCCTGGGACAAACCTCTCTTCTGCCTTTTGTCCCCTTCCTCATTCTTGGAGTGCTGAGGGTGCAGACCCTTCTTCTGTAACTGCTGAGTGCTGAGTTAGGAGCCCTCATACCCGTGGGCGAGGGTCAGAACTTCTCCCCAGCAGCCTCCAGGTGACGTTGATTGTCCCCAGGCCTCCTGCCTCCCTGCTCGTCCGCCTGAGCACCAGTATTGGAAGTGTTATAGATTCTAATGACCTTTAAGGGTCCAGGAAGTAGATGTGCAGTGACGCTGTGAGGTCCAGTTTCACCCCGCCCCACATTTGTTCGGCCACCTTAGGCTGACCGTTTCTGCCAGCCTAGATGCTCTGACCAGTAGTCTGCGCTCTCTTCAATTAGGCCCCTGAATTAACGTAAAAACAGCACCAGGTGTCAGGACCCTGTCCGCTCAACTCCCAGACAATCCAGGGTCACTGGTGATGAAGGACCATGATGGCCACTGAGTCAACAGCCTTTTGAAGTAAACGAGTCCAGCCGGTCTTATTGGCCACCATTATCACAGTGTCTGTAGTCCTTTCTATGGTGACAGCGTGATATACGGTTCCCCCGCCAAGATTATTAGGTCCGCTCTGGGTGCAGTAAGTCCTGCAAGCAGTAGTCTACTCTTTTGGGACACACTCTTGTTGTTTTATGAGAGAAACTCCAGGTCAAGTGATGGTCACATGAGTCGTCATGGTGCCCCTTTACCCCGGTTATCTCTCTGGAGGTTGCAGTTGGAGGGCCTCCTCACTCGAGGTCAGTGTGCCCACGGAGCAAACCCTGCAACTTCAGGGCATGGTTGGGGGTTAGGATCACCACGTGGGGTCCTTTTCCCTTAGGAGGGAGGTGGCCTTTTGGGCTGCTGATTTCCAGGTTTTTAGATACCGCCAGTATCTTGGCCAGATGTGGCAGTGGACCAAGCCACTTGGTGACTGTAGTTTATCCTACCTGGATGGCATTCTTGCATTGTTCCATTTCAAGTGGTCCCAGTTTTTGCACTAATACTCCAATGGCGATTCACTTTTCACCAGGAATGTAAAGATCAAAGGGTTTAGCTAAATTAGGGAGTTCCAGGGCAAGGGTCTGAATTGACTGCTCTTTCCATTCTTGAAAGGCCACTTCTGGATTCTATTCAAAAGGATCATCATCTTTTCCTTTCAGTGTTTCATATAGAGGCCCAGCTAGTAGACTGTAGTTAGGGATCCAGAAGCAGCAAACCCTGGCCTCCCCAGGAACCCCTAAGCTGTCTTCTAGTTTTAGATATGGGTAAGGCTGTAAATTGTTTCTTCCCTTTCCTGGGATGGGCTTCTCCGACCTTCTGTGAGAATGAAGCCCAGGCAGGTCGCCGTAGTCTGTGATATTTGAGCTTTTTCTTGGACAACTTGTATCCTTTATTGGCTTGGTAGTTCAGAGGTCTCCTTAGTAGGGCTGGCGATCAGAATGTCGTCTGCGTATTGAAGGAGTGTTTCCTTTTCCAGTGGTAGAACTTTTATGTCTTTAGCTGAGCTTTCCCCAAAGATGGTGTGGGAATTTTTGAACCCTTGGGGCAACACGGCCCAGAAGTATTGTTTTAGTTGTATGTTGAGTCCTGCCACTCACAAGCCAAAATTTCTTGTGACTCTGACACTAATGGAATACAAAAGAAGGCATCATTGAAGACTAATACAGAATACCATGTCCTGGTGGTTGGTAGAATGACCAGCAGGGTGTAGGATTTAGGAACTACTGGAGGTATATCCTCGGTGGCTTCACTGACTGTCCTGACATCCTTTACCAGGACTCCAGCAGCCCATGGGGCTCTCGAGATCAGGCCAGTCCCAGGATATGGAGATCACCTGCGCAGGTACCCTACCCCTACCCCAGACCACGGGGCTCTCGTGGTCAGGCCCCTCCCAGGATACAGAGCTACCCTTGCAGTTACCCTGGCAGGGCTGGGCACACAGGAACCGTGCACATCACCCTCATTGCAGAGCACTCCCAGCTCACCTGTCACTCAGATCTGACACAGAGCACCTCAGAGCAGGACTTGAACTAACAAAAAGCAGCTCCGACAGGTCTGTGACCCTGGGCATCACTCTGTGTGGCCTCCCTCCACCTGGTCTTCCAGAGACTTCCACTGCACCCGGGGCACCAGGCCTCTGTTTCCACCCACCACCCACCCCTCCTCTCCCTGACTCCCGGGTTCCTCTCATTAGGAGAGGGTTTTCTTGAAGTTGTCTCCCACTCATGGGCCAGATAATATAATTAGAAAACAAGCCAGAGCTGCAACCCCTTGTCTATCCTGACTCTCAGGAGCCCACACCTGTTCCTTGGACCTGGCCGATTCAGAAAGTTCCATTTTCTGCAACTGTGAGCCCCTGAGGGGTGATTATTGGCTGGCCTGGGAAGCCTGACCATGCCGGCCAGTCCTCCCCAGGTGTGCCTGGGTTGAGATCAATATAAACACCACTCCAGGCAGCAAGAGCCCCTGCAGCTGTGCCTGACGCCATTTTCTCTGCCCAGTCAGCAGTCTCGGGGCTGGGCTGGTGGGAGGGAGTGAGAGGCCACGGCTTTGTGGGTGGCCCAGTGTGAGTGGGGCTCTGCTGGACTTCCTGCAGCAGTTGCCAAGATGCCACCTGCTAAAGAAGAGGATGTGTCACCCATACCTGCCTCTGGAATTTCTCCCTGGGCAGAGGTGAGGAAGGAAGAAAGCAGTGGGGGCCGGGACAGCAGGGGTATCTCAGGCAGGGAAATGGAAAGCTTCCAGAAGAATACCCAGGGCCAGGACCATCCTGGCTGGCCTGCAGGCACCAAGTCGGCTGGCATGCTGTCACTCATGTGGCTCCATGGCCCTTCCTCTAGGCTTTCAAGTCCTTGTACATATTCAGGTGTTTTACCTGGGAAGGGTGGGAACATTTCAGCAGCAGCTGGCCTGGGGCTCGGCCCACATTTACTCACAGATGCCTTGGCACGGTCCCCCAGCTTTGCAATGAGGACGCTTGTTGCGTGGGGCCTGCTGGCTGAATGGGAGATGATTCCCCACCACTGACCAACTTCAGAATTGTTTACAACTGGAGCAAGTGCCCTGATACGGTTTTCCTCTGTGTAACTTGTGGGTTCTGTTTTTTTTTCTTTTTTTCATTTTTGGTTCAAGGTAGATTTTATTCCTCTTTTTTGTATTTACAGATATAAGCATGGAAATAATTTATTCATATAAATACATGTATGTGAAGGGAAGAATATTTTTTCTGTTTTAATTTTTTTAATTTTATTTTTTTAACTTTGAATTTTATTTTAATTTTTTATAAAGCAGGTTCTTTTTGGTTATCTCTTTTATACATATAAATGTATACATGCCAATCCCAATATCTCAACTCCTCCCACCACTACCCCCAACAGCTTTCCCCCCTTGGTGTCCATACGTTTGTTGTCTACATCTGTTGCTGTATTTTTGCCTTGCAAAACGGTTCATCTGTACAATTTTTCTAGGTTCCTCATATATGCATTAATATACAAGATTTGTTTTTCTCTTTCTGACTTACTTCACTCTGTATGACAGTCTCTAGATCCATCAACGTCTCTAAAAATGACCCAATTTCATTCCTTTTTATGGCTTGGTAATATTCCATTTTATACTTGTACCACATCTTTATGCATTCGTCTGTCTGTGGGCATTTAGGTTGCTTCCATTACCTGGATATTGTAAATAGTGATGCAATGAACATTGCGGTGAATGTCTCTTTTTGATTTATGGTTTTGTCTGGGTATATGCCTAGTACTGGGATTGCTGTATCATATGGTAATTCTATTCTTAGTTTTATAAGAAACTCCATAATGTTCTCCACAGTGACTGTATCAATTTACATTCCCAACAATAGTGGAAGAGGGTTCCTTATCTCCACACCCATTCCAACATTTGTTGTTTGTAGATTTTCTGATGATGCCCGTTCTAACAGGTGTGAGGTGATACACCATGGAGGAGTCTATTTCGTTGAGCAAAGAGTAGGTCTTGTCTATTACATATTTGGCTTATGGAACGGTATGTGTGCTAATTTCAATCTCTGGTTTTATACAGCACCCTAACTCAACTTTCCCCTTAAGGAAGCATGCGTTTTTTATCTAAATGTGAGACTCTGTTCGGTTTTGTAATTTAGTTTATGTGTAGCCAAGTTTACACTCCCTCTATTAGTGATATCTTATGATAATTATCTTTCTGTGTGTGACATATTTCTCTTAGAATCATCATACCTAAATCCACTCAATTTGCTGCTACAGGCCTGATGACATTGATTTCATTGCTGAGTGATATTCCGTTGTACGTAGGTAGCACAACTTCTTTATCCATTTTTTTCTTTCTGGGATATTTAATTTGTACTGCACTCGAGGTTCTTGTAAACACAGCAGCCCTAAATTTTGTGTTGGCTGTGTCTTGTTGATTTTAAATTTCCTAAGCTATAGGGCCAAAAGTGGAAGTGCCCTAGGCTCTGTAGCTTTGTTTTTCAGATGTTTCAGGATACACCATAAACATCTCCAGAGTGTCTGTTGGCAGTTTACATCCCGCCAATCAGCATAACAAGGCTCCCTGTTCTCCATGGCCTGTCCTGTGTTTCTGGTTTTTACACTTTTCTCAGATGGCCCTTTTGACGAATGGGAAATGAGACTTCATTGTAGTGCGGATTTCCATTGCTGGAGTGCTTGGTTGGACAAGAAGGGCATATGCGTTTTTTCTGAATATATTCAGGAAAAAATGTATACGCACTTTTTGTCCAAGTGCATCACTGTCAAAGATCTGCCGCTTTTCACATGCTTTAAACGCAATTCCAATCTACCTCCTGATATATGATTCCTGCAATTCTGCCTCGTTTTCAAGACCTCTTTGCAGACTTACTTCAATATATTTTTGCCAATAGCTGTCATTTATAACTCTGCAGGTTTGTGAATTACAGCGCCCGTGATTTCCTTTCTTAACTCGCTTCCTTGAAAGCTGGCCACAAAACCGCAGGTTTGCTTCAGGCCGTAATCAGGGTGTGGCACGGCACTCTGAGCCTTTGGTTAATTCCTCTTCCTGGTGGGAAATTAGAGTTAAATGTGCCCCTCCAGACACCTGCCTCACTCCCAGCCCCTTGGTGATGTGTGTCCTCTGGTTTGAGGCCACATGTGATGGGTTCCTCATCTTTTGATGATGTGGCCCCACTGGTGTGAGGACACTCCTGCCTGCTTCCCATCCCCTTGGTGATGTGGTCCCTCCGGCGAGAGTCTGATCCTGGTTGGGTTCCTCACACTTCTGTGAGGTGGGCCCTCTTCTCTGAGGTCATTTTTGCCTGGCTGGCACACCCCGCCTTGGCGACGTCGGCCCTCTGGTGGCAGTTGGAGCCTGCTGGGAGCCTCCTCCCCTCGGTGATGAGGCCCTCTGGCATCAGGCCCTAACTGCTGGGTTCCCACATTTTCTGATACGTGCTAAGTGGTGCGAGGGCACTCCTGCCAGGTTCCCATCCCCATGGGCATGTGGGCCTTTTGCTCTAAGGTCCCAACACCTGTGTTGTTCACCATTTCATGATGTTGGCTCTCTGGTGTTAGTTCACTCAGGCCTAGATCCCATAGACTCTGTGCTCTGAGCCGCCTGCTGGGAGGTTCCTACTGCTGGATTCCTTACCTTTTCTATTCTTTGGGTCCTGTGTTTTCATGCTCCTCCTTCCTAACTCACTCCGAGCCCCTTTGTGATGTAGGTCCTCTGGTTTGAGGCCAACTGTGCCGGTATCCTCACCTTTATTGATGTGGCCCCACTGGTGTGAGGACACTCCTGCCTGGTTCCCACCCCCTTGGTGATGGGGGCCCTCTGGTGAGAGTCTGATCCTGGCTGGATTCCTCACACTTCTGGGAGGTGGGCCCTCTGCTGTGAGGTCACTCCTGCCTGGCTGTCACACGTCACCTTGGCGATGTGCGCCCTCAGTTGGGAGTTGGTGCCTGCTGGGAGTCTCCTCCCCTCGGTAATGAGGACCCTCTGGCGTCAGGCCCTAAATCATGGGCTCCCAAAATTTTCTGATGTGCGGCCTGTCATGCGAGTACACTCCTGCCAGGGTCCCATCCCCATGGGGATGTGGGCTTTCTGCTCTGAGGTCTCAATGGCTGGGTTGCTCACAGTGTCAGAATGTGGGCCATCTACTGTGAGTTCACTCCGGCATGGATCCCATAGCCTCGGTGCTCTGGGCCACCTGCTTGGAGCTTCCAACTGCGGGGTTCCTCACCTTTTTTATTCTATGGGCCCTCTGTTGTGAGTCTCCTCCTGCATGCCTCACTCCCAGCCCTTTCGTGATGTGTGTCCCCTTGTTTGAGGCCACATGTGCTGTGTTCCTCACCTTTCGCTGATGTGGCCCCACTGGTGTGAGGACACTCCTGCCTGGTTTCCATCCCCTTGGTGATGTGGGCCCTCTGGTGAGAGTCTGATCCTGGTTGGGTTCCTCACACTTCTGTGAGGTGGGCCCTCTGCTGTGAGGTAACTCCTGCCTGGCTTGCTCCCATTGCCTTGGTGACGTCGGCCCTCTGGTGGCATTTGGAGCCTGCTGGTAGCCTCCTCTCCTCGGTGATGAAGGCCCTCTGGCGCCAGGCTCTAACTGCTGGGTTCCCACATTTTCTGATATGTTCTAAGTTGTGCGAGGACACTCCTGCAAGGTTCCCATCCACATGGGGATGTGGGCCTTCTGCTTTGAGGTCCCACCGGCTGGGTTGCTCACAGTTTCATGATGTGGGCCCTCTGCTGTGAGTTCACTGTGGCCTGGATCCCATAGACTCCGTGCTCTGGGCCACCTGCTGGGAGGTTCAAACTGCTGGATTCCTCACATTTTTTATTCTGTGGGCCCTGTGTTGTTAGGCTACTCCTGCCTGCCTCACTCGGAGCACCTTGGAAATGTGGGTCCTCTGGTTTAGGCCACACGTGCTGGGTTCCTCACCTTTCTATAATGGGCCCCACTGGTGTGAGGACACTCCTGCCTTGTTCCGATCCCCTTGGTGATGTGGGTTCTCTGGTGAGAGTCTTATCCTGGCTGGGTTCCTCACCCTTCTGTGAGGTAGGCCCTCTGCTGTGAGGTCACTCCTGCCTGACTGGCACACGTCACCTTGGCGACATGGGCCCTCAGTTGGGAGTTGGTGCCTGCTGGGAGTCTCCTCCCCTCGGTAATGAGGGACCTCTGGCGTCAGGCCCTAACTCCTGAGCTCCCCAAATTTTCTGATGTGCACCCTGTGGTGCGAGTACACTCCTGCCAGGTTCCCAACACCATGGGAATGTGGGCCTTCTGCTCTGAAGTCCCAAAGGTGGGTTGCTCAGTTTCATGATGAGGGCCCTCTGGTGTGAGTTCACTCCGGCCTGGATCCCATAGCCTCGCTGCTGCTGGCCGACTGCAGGGAGGTTCCAACTGCAGGATTCCTCACCTTTTTTCTTCCATGGGCCCTCTGTTTTGAGACTCCTCCTGCCTGCTTCACTCCAGGCCCCATGGTGATGTGTGTCCTCTGGTGAGAGTGTGATCCTGGCTGGGTTCCTCACCCTTCTGTGAGGTGGGCCCTCTGCTGTGAGGTCACTCCTGCCTGGCTGGCACACCCCGCCTTGGCAACGTCGGCCCTCTTGTGTCAGTTGGAGCCTGCTGGGAGCCTCCTCCAAACGGTGATGAGGGCCCTCTGGCGTCAGGCCCTAACTGCAGGGTACCCACATTTTCTGATACATGCTAAGTGGTGTGAGGACACTCGTGCCATGTTCCCAACCCCATGGGAATGTGGGCCTTCTGCTCTGAGGTCCCAACGGCTGGGTTGCTCACAGTTTCATGATGTGGGCCCTCTGCTGTGAGTTCACTGTGGCCTGGATCGCATAGACTCGGTGCTCTGGGCCACCTGCTGGGAGGTTCCCACTGCAGGATTCCTCAGCTTTTTTATTCTATTGGCCCTGTGTTGTGAGGCTACTCCTGCCTGACTCAATCCGAGACCCATGGTGATGTGGGTCCTCTGGTTTGAGACAACATGTGTTGGGTACCTCAACTTTCGATGATGTGGCCCCACGGGTGTGAGGACACTCCTGCCTGGTTCCCAGCCCCTAGCTGATGTGGGCACTCTGGTGAGAGTCTGATCCTGGCTGGGTACCTTACCCTTCTGTGAGGTGGGCCCTCTGATGTGAGGTCACTCCTGCCTGGTTGGCTCACGTCGCCTTGGTGACGTGGAGCCTCTGTTGGCCACTGAAGCATGCTGGGAGCCTCCTACCCTCTTGAATGAGGGCCCTGGAAAAATCACATATGCCATTTTGACCAAGGGCATCATTGTCGAGGTTCTGCCTCTTTTAATATGCTTTCAAAGGACTTCCCGTTTACCTCCTGAAATCGTATTCCTGGAATTCTGCCCCGCTTTCAAGTCCTCTTCGCAGCCTTCCTTCAGATATTCATGGACGATAGCTGTCATTTAACACTCTGCAGATTTGTGAATGGCAGTGGCCCTGAGCTCCTTTCTTCAACTCGCTCTCTTGTGAGCTGGCCGCAAAACCGCAGGATTGCTTCAGGCCCTAATCTGGTTCCGGCACGGCATGCTGAGCCTTTGGCTATTTCTTCTTCCTAGTGGGAAATGAGCATTAAATTGGCCCATGCAGATACCTACAGCTAGTCTCTCATTGGTTCTCCCTAGTCCTGTTCATCTTGCACAGAAATTGCAGACTGTGCCAAACAGGAGGTTAAAGGCACTGACTCTCCAAGCTGGGAGAGTGTTAGTAAATTTTCTGGAATGGTGAACCCGAGTAGCAGGGGACAAAAACTGAGATGCATTTAAAAATGTTTACCGGTCACACGGTGGACCATACTCTGTGTTTCCCATGCATGTTTTACCTGAAGGAAGAATCCCTTAAACCTGGAGAGTTGGGACCCATGGAATGGCTACCATGCAGTATGACTTCAAAGGGTCTGCGTTTGCTCACAGAACTTCACCAATGCTATCAGCCCGAAGTGTCCAGCCTTATGTCTCACCCAGCTCTGGGTGTAGATGTGGTAAATCCTGGTTGCATCAGAAGCCCTGAATGAATTATTTAAGAATTGCTCTCTATTTCACTGTCATTGTGTTTTGTTTGTGAAATTTGTTTTGATAATGGGATTTATCGGATTTTCACTGTTGTGTTTAGGCCGCTGTACACACGCTTGATTTCCTTATGGAGACATATAAATCCATGGGTCTTAAGATTCTTGCTTGTCAGGTATATTCCCAGGCGTTGAATATGGGGTGTTGAGTCCATTTCGTTGAGCAAGGAGTAGGTCTTGTCTATTTTATATTTGGCTTATGGAATGGTATCTGTGCTAATTTCAAACTCTGGTTTGATGCAGCACCCCAACTCACCTTTCCCCATAAGGAAGCATAAGTTGGTTTTCTAAATTTGAGACCCTGTTCTGTTTTGTATTTCAGTTCATGTGTAGACAAGTTTACGTTCCGTGTATTAGTGATATCTTATGATGTTTCTTTTTCTGTGTGACTTATTTCTCGTAGAATCGTCGTACCTGAATCCACTCGTTATGCTGCTCCGGGCCTGATAACGTAGATATGATTGCTGAGTGATATTCCATTGTACGTACGTACCACAACTTCTGTATCCATTTTTTGCTTTCTCGGATATTTAACTTGTACCGTAGACGAGGTTCTTGTAAACACAGCCGTCCCAGACTTTGGGGTGGCTGTGTGTTTTTGATTTTAATTTCCCTAAGCTATAGGACCCTAAGTGGAAGTGCCATAGGCTGTGTTGCTTTGTTTCCTACGTGTTTCAGGAAACACCATACACTTCTCCAGAGTGGCTGTTGGCAATTTACATCCCGCCCATCAGCATAACAAGGCTCCCTGTTCCCCATGACCTGTCCTGCCTTTCTGGATTTTACACCTGTTTCAGATGGCCTTATGGAACGGGGGGCAATGAGACTTCATTGTAGTGCAGTTTTCCTTTACACGCTTCCTTGGTTGGCCAAAAAGGGCGTATGCGTATTTTCCTGAATATATTCAGGAAAAAACGCATACGCCCTTTTTGGCTAAGTGCATCATTGTCGACATTCTGCCTCTTTTCCTATGCTTTAAGTGCAATTCCAGTCTACCCCGTGAAATCGTTTTCCTGAAATTCTGCCCCGCTTTCAAGTCCTCTTCGAAGACTTACTTCAATACATTTTTGGACGATAGCTGTCATTCATAACTCTGCAGGTTTGTGAATTACAGTGCCCCTGAGCCCCTTTCTTCAACTCGCTTTCTTGTGAGCTGGCCGCAAAACCGCAGGATTGCTTCAGGCCCTAATCTGGTTCCGTCAGGGCACGCTGAGCCTTTGGTTAATTCCTCTTCCTGGTGGGAAATGAGCGTTCCAATTGCCCGTGCAGACACCTACAGCTAGTCTCTCATTGGTTCTCCCTATTCCTGTTCATCTTGCGCAGAAATTGCAAACTGTGCCAAACAGGAGGTTAAAGGCACTGACTCTCCAAGTGGGGAGAGTGTTAGTAAAGCGTCTGGAACGGTGAACCCGAGTACCAGGGTACGAAACCTGAGATGCATTTGAAAACGTTTCCCAATCCCACGGTCGACCATACTCTGGGTTTCCCATGCATGTTTTAGCTGAAGGAAGAATCCTTTAAACCTGGAGAGCTGGGACCCATGGAATGGGTACCATGCAGTATGACTTCAAGGGGTCTGCGTTTGCTCAGCGAACCTCACCAATGTTATCAGCAAGAAGTGTCCAGCCTTATGTCTCACCCAGCTCTGGGTGTAGAGGTGGTAAATCCAGGTTGCATCACAAGCCCTGAATGAATTATTTAAGAATTGCTCTGTATTTCACTGTCATTGTGTTTTGTTTTTGAAATTTATTTTGATAATGGGATTTATCGGATTTTCACTGCTGCGTTTAGGCCGCTGTACACACGATTGATTTCCTTATGGAGACATATAAATCCATGGGTCTTAAGAGTCTTACTTGTCAGGTATATTCCCCGGCGTTTAATATGGGGTGTTGAGTCCATTTCGTTGAGCAAGTTGTAGGTCTTATCTATTATATATTTGGCTTATGGAACGATATCTGTGCTAATTTCAATCTCTGGTTTTATGCAGCACCCCAACTCTCCTTTCCCCATAAGCAAGCATAAGTTGATTTTCTAAATTTGAGACCCTGTTCTGTTTTGTAATTCAGTTCATGTGTAGACAAGTTTACCTTCCGTGTATTAGTGATATATTATGATGTTTCTTTTTCTGTGTGACTTATTTCTCGTAGAATCGTCGTAACTGAATCCACTCATTATGCCGCTGTGGGCCTGATGACCTAGATTTCATTGCTGAGTGATATTCCATTGTACGTACGTACCACAATTTCTTTATCCATTTTTTGCTTTCTCGGATATTTAACTTGTACCGTAGATGAGGTTATTGTAAACAGAGCCGTCCCAAACTTTGGGGTGGCTGTGTGTTTTTGATTTTAATTTCCCTAAGCTATAGGACCATAAGTGGAAGTGCCATAGGCTGTGTTGCTTTGTTTCCTATGTGTTTAAGGAAACACCATACTCTTCTCCAGAGTGGCTGTTGGCAATATACATCCCGCCCATCAGGATAACAAGGCTCCCTGTTCTCCATGACCTGTCCTGCCTTTCTGGATTTTACACTTTTTTCAGATGGCCGTTTTGACCGGGGGGCAGTGAGACTTCATTGTAGTGCAGATTTCCTTTACACGCTTGCTTGGTTTGCCAAAAAGTGCGTATACGTTTTTTCCTCAATATATTCAGGAAAAAACGTATACGCCCTTTTTGGCCAAGTGCATCATTGTGGACATTCTGCCTCTTTTCCTATGCTTTAAGTGCAATTCCAGTCCAACCCCTGAAATCGTTTTCCTGAAATTCTGCCCCGCTTTCAAGTCCTCTTCGAAGACTTACTTCAATATATTTTTGGACGATAGCTGTTATTCATAACTCTGCAGGTTTGTGAATTACAGTGCCCCTGAGCTCCTTTCTTCAACTCGCTTTCTTGTGAGCTGGCCGCAAAACCGCAGGATTGCTTCAGGCCCTAATCTGTTTCTGGCAGGGCACCATGAGCCTTTGTTTCATTCCTCTTCCTGCTGGGAAATGAGCGTTCCATTTGCCCGTGCAGACACCTAGAGCTAGTCTCTCATTGCTTCTCCCTATTCCTGTTCATCTTGCGCAGAAATTGCAAACCGTGCCAAACAGGAGGTTAAAGGCACTGACTCTCCAAGTGGGGAGAGTGTTAGTAAATCGTCTGGAATGGTGAACCAGAGTACCAGGGTTCGGAAACTGAGATGCATTTGAAAACGTTTCCCAATCACACAGTTGACCATACTCTGGGCTTCCCATGCATGTTTTAGCTGAAGGAAGAATCCCTTAAACCTGGAGAGTTGGGACCTATGGAATGGGTACCATGCAGTATGACTTTAAGGGGTCTGCGTTTGCTCAGCGAACCTCACCAATGCTATCAGGAAGAAGTGTCCAGCCTTATGTCTCACCCAGCTCTGGGTGTAGAGGTGGTAAATCCAGGTTGCATCACAAGCCCTGAATGAATTATTTAAGAATTGCTCTGTATTTCACTGTCATTGTGTTTTGTTTTTGAAATTTATTTTGATAATGGGATTTATCGGATTTTCACTGCTGCGTTTAGGCCGCTGTACACACGATTGATTTCCTTATGGAGACATATAAAACCATGGGTCTTAAGATTCTTACTTGTCAGGTATATACCCCGGCGTTGAATATGGGGTGTTCAGTCCATTTCGTTGAGCAAGGAGTAGGTCTTGTCTATTATATATTTGGCTTAAGGAACGATATCTGTGCTAATTTCAATCTCTGGTTTTATGCAGCACCCCAACTCACCTTTCCCCAAAAGCAAGCATAAGTTGGTTTTCTAAATTTGAGACCCTGTTCTGTTTTGTAATTCAGTTCATGTGTAGACAAGTTTACCTTCCGTGTATTAGTGATATCTTATGATGTTTCTTTTTCTGTGTGACTTATTTCTCGTAGAATCGTCGTAACTGAATCCACTCATTATGCCGCTGTGGGCCTGATGACCTAGATTTCATTGCTGAGTGATATTCCATTGTACGTACGTACCACAATTTCTTTATCCATTTTTTGCTTTCTCGGATATTTAACTTGTACCGTAGACGAGGTTCTTGTAAACAGAGCGGTCCCAAACTTTGAGGTGGCTGTGTGTTTTTGATTTTAATTTCCCTAAGCTATAGGACCCTAAGTGGAAGTGCCATAGGCTGTGTTGCTTTGTTTCCTACGTGTCTAAGGAAACACCATACTCTTCTCCAGAGTGGCTGTTGGCAATTTACATACCGCCCATCAGGATAACAAGGCTCCCTGTTCTTCATGACCAGTCCTGCCTTTCTGGATTTTACACCTCTTTCAGATGGCCTTTTGGAACGGGGGGCAATGAGACTTCATTTTAGTGCAGATTTCCTTTACATGCTTCCTTGGTTGGCCAAAAAGTGCGTATGCGTATTTTCCTGAATATATTCAGGGAAAAACGCATACGCCCTTTTTGGCCAAGTGCATCATTGTCGACATTCTGCCTCTTTTCCTATGCTTTAAGTGCAATTCCAGTCTACCCCCTGAAATCGTTTTCCTGAAATTCTGCCTCGCTTTCAAGTCCTCTTCGAAGACTTACTTCAATACATTTTTGGACGATAGCTGTCATTCATAACTCTGCAGGTTTGTGAATTACAGTGCCCCTGAGCTCCTTTCGTCAACTCGCTTTCTTGTGAGCTGGCCGCAAACCGCAGGATTGCTTCAAGGCCTAATCTCGTTCCGGAAGGGCACGCTGAGCCTTTGGTTAATTCCTCTTCCTGGTGGGAAATGAGCGTTCCATTTTCCCGTGCAGACACCTACAGCTAGTCTCTCATTGGTTCTCCCTATTCCTGTTCATCTTGCACAGAAATTGCAAACTGTGCCAAACAGGAGGTTAAAGGCACTGACTCTCCAAGAGGGGAGAGTGTTAGTAAAGCATCTGGAGCGGTGAACCCGAGTACCAGGGGACGAAACCTGAGATGCATTTGAAAACGTTTCCCAATCACATGGTGGACCATACTCTGGGTTTCCCATGCATGTTTTAGCTGAAGGAAGAATCCCTTAAACCTGGAGAGTTGGGACCCATGGAATGGCTACCATGCAGTATGACTTCAAAGGGTCTGCGTTTGCTCACCGAACCTCACCAATGCTATCAGCCCGAAGTGTCCAGCCTTATGTCTCACCCAGCTCTGGGTGTAGATGTGGTAAATCCAGGTTGCATGACAAGCCCTGAATGAATTATTTAAAAATTGCTCTCTATTTCACTGTCATAGTGTTTTGTTTTTGAAATTTATTTTGATAATGGGATTTATCGGATTTTCACTGCTGCGTTTAGGCCGCTGTACACACGCTTGATTTCCTTACGGAGACATATAAATCCATGGGTCTTAAGATTCTTACTTGTCAGGTATATTCTCAGGCGTTGAATATGGGGTGTTGAGTCCCTTTCACTGAGCAAGGAGTAGGTCTTGTCTATTATACATTTGGCTTATGGAACGGTATCTGTGCTCATTTCAATCTCTGGTTTTATGCAGCACCCCAACTCACCTTTCCCCATAAGCAAGCATAAGTTGGTTTTCTAAATTTGAGACCCTGTTCTGTTTTGTAATTCAGTTCATGTGTAGCCAAGTTTCCCTTCCGTGTGTTAGTGATATCTTATGATGTTTCTTTTTCTGTGTGACTTATTTCTCGTAGAATCGTCGTACCTGAATCCACTCATTATGCAGCTACAGGCCTGATGACGTAGATTTCAATGCTGAGTGTTATTCCATTGTACGTACGTACCACAACTTCTTTATCCATTTTTTACTTTCTCGGATATTTAACTTGTACCGTAGACGAGGTTCTTGTAAACAGAGCCGTCCCAAACTTTGGGGTGGCTGTGTGTTTTTGATTTTAATTTCCCTAAGCTATAGGACCCTAAGTGGAAGTGCCATAGGCTGTGTTGCTTTGTTTCCTACGTGTTTCAGGAAACACCATACACTTCTCCAGAGTGGCTGTTGGCTATTTACATCCCGCCCATCAGCATAACAAGGCTCCCTGTTCTCCATGACCTGTCCTGCCTTTCTGGATTTTACGCTTTTTTCAGATCGCCCTTTTGACCGGGGGGCAGTGAGACTTCATTGTAGTGCAGATTTCCTTTACACGCTTGCTTGGTTGGCCAAAAAGGGCGTATGCGTTTTTTCCTGAATATATTCAGGAAAAAACGCATACGCCCTTTTTGGCCAAGTGCATCATTGTCGACATTCTGCCTCTTTTCCTATGCTTTAAGTGCAATTCCAGTCTACCCCCTGAAATCGTTTTCCTGAAATTCTGCCCCGCTTTCAAGTCCTCTTCGAAGACTTACTTCAATACATTTTTGGACGATAGCTGTCATTCATAACTCTGCAGGTTTGTGAATTACTGTGCCCCTGAGCTCCTTTCTTCAACTCGCTTTCTTGTGAGCTGGCCGCAAAACCGCAGGATTGCTTCAGGCCCTAATCTGTTTCTGGCAGGGCACCATGAGACTTTGTTTCATTCCTCTTCCTGCTGGGAAATGAGCGTTCCATTTGCCCGTGCAGACACCTACAGCTAGTCTCTCATTGCTTCTCCCTATTCCTGTTCATCTTGCGCAGAAATTGCAAACTGTGCCAAACAGGAGGTTAAAGGCACTGACTCTCCAAGTGGGGAGAGTGTTAGTAAAGCGTCTGGAATGGTGAACCAGAGTACCAGGTTCGGAAACTGAGATGCATTTGAAAACGTTTCCCAATCACACGGTGGACCATACTCTGGGTTTCCCATGCATGTTTTAGCTGACGGAAGAATCCCTTAAACCTGGAGAGTTGGGACCCATGGAATGGGAACCATGCAGTATGACTTCAAAGGGTCTGCGTTTGCTCACCGAACCTCACCAATGCTATCAGCCCGAAGTGTCCAGCCTTATGTCTCACCCAGCTCTGGGTGTAGATGTGGTAAATCCAGGTTGCATCACAAGCCCTGAATGAATTATTTAAGAATTGCTCTCTATTTCACTGTCATTGTGTTTCGTTTTTGAAATTTATTTTGATAATGGGATTTATCGGATTTTCACTGCTGCGTTTAGGCCGCTGTACACACGCTTAATTTCCTTATGGAGACATATAAATCCATGGGTTTTAAGATTCTTGCTTGTCAGGTATATTCCCAGGCGTTGAATATGGGGTGTTGAGTCCATTTCGTTGAGCAAGGAGTAGGTCTTGTCTATTATATATTTGGCTTATGGAAAGGTATCTGTGCTCATTTCAATCTCTGGTTTTATGCAGCATCCCAACTCACCTTTCCGCATAAGCAAGCATAAGTTGGTTTTGTCAATTTGAGACCCTGTTCTGTTTTTTAATTCAGTTCATGTGTAGCCAAGTTTACGTTCCGTGTATTAGTGATATCTTATGATGTTTCTTTTTCTGTGAGAATTATTTCTCGTAGAATCATCGTACCTGAATCCACTCATTATGCCCCTACAGGCCCGATGACGTAGATTTCACTGCTGAGTGATATTACATTGTACGTGTGTACCACAACTTCTTTATCCATTTTTTGCTTTCTTGCATATTTAACTTGTACCATAGAAGAGGTTGTTGTAAACAGAGCCATCCCGAACATTGGGGTGGCTGTGTGTTTTTGATTTTAATTTCCCTAAGCTATAGGACCATAAGTGGAAGTGCCATAGGCTGTGTTGCTTTGTTTCCTACGTGTTTCAGGAAACACCATACACTTCTCCAGAGTGGCTGTTGGCAATTTACATCCCGCCCATCAGCATAACAAGGCTCCCTGTTCTCCATGACCTGTCCTGCCTTTCTGGATTTTACACTTTTTTCAGATGGCCCTTTTGACCGGGGGGCAGTGAGACTTCATTGTATTGCAGATTTCCTTTACACTCTTGCTTGGTTGGCCAAAAAGGACATATGTGTCTTTTCCTGTATATATTCAGGAAAAAACGCATACGCCCTTTTTGGCCAAGTGCATCATTATCGACATTCTGCCTCTTTTTCTATGCTTTAAGTGCAATTCCAGTCTACCCCGTGAAATCGTTTTCCTGAAATTCTGCCCCGCTTTCAAGTCCTCTTCGAAGACTTACTTCAATATATTTTTGGACGATAGCTGTCATTCATAACTCTGCAGGTTTGTGAATTACAGTGCCCCTGAGCTCCTTTCTTCAACTCGCTTTCTTGTGAGCTCGCCGCAAAAGCGCAGGATTGCTTCAGGCCCTAATCTGTTTCTGGCAAGGCACGCTGAGCCTTTGATTAATTCCTCTTCCTGGTGGGAAATGAGCGTTCCATTTCCCCGTGCAGACACCTACAGCTAGTCTCTCATTGGTTCTCCCTATTCCTGTTCATCTTGCGCAGAAATTGCAAACTGTGCCAAACAGGAGGTTAAAGGCACTGACTCTCCAAGTGGGGAGAGTGTTAGTAAAGCGTTTGGAATGGTGAACCCGAGTACCAGGGTTCGAAAACTGAGATGCATTTGAAAACGTTTCCCAATCACACGGTGGACCATACTCTGGGTTTCCCATGCATGTTTTAGCTGAAGGAAGAATCCTTTAAACCTGGAGAGTTGGGACCCATGGAATGTGTACCATGCAGTATGACTTCTAGGGGTCTGCGTTTGCTCAGCGAACCTCACCAATGCTATCAGCAAGAAGTGTCCAGCCTTATGTCTCACCCAGCTCTGGGTGTAGATGTGGTAAACCCAGGTTGCATCACAAGCCCTGAAGGAATTATTTAAGAATTGCTCTCTATTTCACTGTCATTGTGTTTTGTTTTTGAAATTTATTTTGATAATGGGATTTATCGGATTTTCACTGCTGCATTAGGGCTGCTGTACACACGCTTGATTTCCTTATGGAGACATATAAATCCATGGGTTTTAAGATTCTTACTTGTCAGGTATCTTCCCAGGCGTTGAATATGGGGTGTTGAGTCCATTTCGTTGAGCAAGGAGTAGGTCTTGTCTATTATATATTTGGTTTATAGAAAGGTATCTGTGCTAATTTCAATCTCTGGTTTTATGCAGCACCCCAACTCACCTTTCCCCTTAATCAAGCATAAGTTGGTTTTCTCAATTTGAGACCCTGTTCTGTATTGTAATTCAGTTTATGTGTAGCCAAGATTACATTCCGTGTATGAGGGATATCTTATGATGTTTCTTTTTCTGTCTGACTTATTTCTTGTAGAATCATCGTACCTGAATCCACTCATTATGCCGCTACGGACCTGATGACGTAGATTTCATTGCTGAGTGATATTCCATTGTACGTGTGTACCACAACTTCTTTATCCATTTTTTGCTTTCTCGGATATTTAACTTGTACCCTAGACGACGTTCTTGTAAACAGTGGCATCCCAAACTTTGGGGTGGCTGTGTGTTTTTGATTGTAATTTCCCTAAACTATCGGACCATAAGTGGAAGTGCCATAGGCTGTGTTGCTTTGTTGTCTACCTGTTTCAGGAAACACCATACACTTCTCCAGAGTGGCTGTTGGCAATTTATATCCCGTCCATCAGCATAACAAGGCTCCCCGTTCTCCATGACCTGTCCTGCCTTTCTGGATTTTACACATTTTTCAGATGGCCCTTTTTACCGGTGGGCAGTGAGACTTCATTGTAGTGCCGATTTCCTTTACACGCTTGCTTGGTTGGCCAAATAGTGCGTATGCGTTTTTTCCTGAATATATTCACGAAAAAACGCATACGTCCTTTTTGGCCAAGTGCATCATTGTCGACATTCTGCCTCTTTTCCTATGTTTTAAGTGCAATTCCAGTCTACCCCCTGAAATCGATTTCCTGAAATTCTGCCCCGCTTTCAAGTCCTCTTCGAAGACTTACTTCAATACATTTTTGGACGATAGCTGTCATTCTTAACTCTGCAGGTTTGTGAATTACAGTGCCCCTGAGCTCCTTTCTTCAACTCGCTTTCTTGTGAGCTGCCCGCAAACCGCAGGATTGCTTCAGGCCCTAATCTGGTTCTGGCAGGGCATGCTGAGCCTTTGGTTAATTCCTGTTCCTGGTGGGAAATGAGCGTTCCAATTGCCCGTGCAGACACCTACAGCTAGTCTCTCATTGCTTCTCCCTATTCCTGTTAATCTTGCGCAGAAATTGCAAACTGTGCCAAACAGGAGGTTAAAGGCACTGACTCTCCAAGTGGGAAGAGTGTTAGTAAAGTGTCTGGAACGGTGCACCCGAGTACCAGGGGATGAAACCTGAGATGCATTTGAAAACGTTTCCCAATCACACGGTGGAACATACTCCGGGTTTCCCATGCATGTTTTAGCTGAAGGAAGAATCCCTTAAACCGGGCGAGTTCGGACCCATGGAATGGGTACCATGCAGTATGACTTCAAAGGGTCTGCGTTTGCTCACCAAACGTCACCAATGCTATCAGCCCGAAGAGTTCAGCCTTATGTCTAAACCAGTTCTGGGTGTAGATGTGGTAAATCCAGGTTGCATCACAAGCCCTGAATGAATTATTTAAGAATTGCTCTCTATTTCACTGTCATTGTGTTTTGTTTTTGAAATTTATTTTGTTAATTGGATTTATCGGATTTTCACTGCTGCGTTTAGGCCACTGTACACACGCTTGACTTCCTTATTTAGACATATAAATCCATGTGTCTTAAGATTCTTACTTGTCAGGTATACTCCCAGGCGTTGAATATGTGGTGTTGATTCCATTTCGTTGAGCAAGGAGTAGGTCTTGTCTATTATGTATTTGGCTTATGGAACGGTATCTGTGCTCATTTCAATCTCTGGTTTGATGCAGCACCCCAACTCACCTTTCCCCATAAGCAAGCATAAGTTGGTTTTCTAAATTTGAGACCCTGTTCGGTTTTGTAATTCAGTTCATGTGTAGCCAAGTTTACGTTCCGTGTATTAGTGATATCTTATGATGTTTCTTTTTCTGTGTGACTTATTTCTCGTAGAATCGTCGTACCTGAATCCACTCATTATGCCGCTACGGGCCTGTTGACGTAGATCTCATTGCTGAGTGATATTCCATTGTACGTACGTACCACAACTTCTTTATCCATTTTTTGCTTTCTCGGATATTTAACTTGTACCGTAGACGAGGTTCTTGTAAGCAGAGCCGTCTCAAACTTTGGGGTGCCTGTGTGTTTTTGATTTTAATTTACCTAAGCTATAGGACCTAAGTGGAAGTGCCATAGGCTGTGTTGCTTTGTTTCCTACGTGTTTCAGGAAACACCATACACTTCTCCAGAGTGGCTGTTGGCAATTTACATCCCGCCCATCAGCATAACAAGGCTCCCTGTTCTCCATGACCTGTTCTGCCTTTCTGGATTTTACACTTTTTTCAGATGGCCCTTTTGACCGGGGGGCAGTGAGACTTCAATGTAGTGCAGATTTCTTTACACACTTGCTTGGTTGGCCAAAAAGGGCGTATGCGTTTTTTCCTGAATATATTCAGGAAAAAACGCATACGCCCTTTTTGGCCAAGTGCATCATTGTGGACATTCTGCCTCTTTTCCTATGCTTTAAGTGCAATTCCAGTCTACCCCCTGAAATCGTTTTCCTGAAATTCTGCCCCGCTTTCAAGTCCTCTTCGAAGACTTACTTCAAAACATTTTTGGACGATAGCTGTCATTCATAACTCTGCAGTTTTGTGAATTACAGTGCCCCTGAGCTCCTTTCTTCAACTCGCTTTCTTGTGAGCTGGCCGCAAACCCACATGATTGCTTCAGGCCCTAATCTGGTTCCGGAATGGCATGCTGAGCCTTTGGTTAATTCCTCTTCCTGGTGGGAAATGAGCATTAAATTTGCACGTGCAGACACCTACAGCTAATCTCTGATTGGTTCTCCTTTTTCATGTTCACCTTGCGCAGAATTTCCAAACTGTGCCAAACAGGATGTTAAAGGCACTGACTTTCCAAGTGGAGAGAGTGTTAGTAAAGGGTCTGGAATGGTGAACCCTTGTAAAAGGGGACGAAAACTGAGATGCATTTGAAAACGCTTCCCAGTCACACGGTGGACCATACTTTGGGTTTCCCATGCATGTTTTAGCTGAAGGAAGAATCTCTTAAACCTGGAGAGTTGGGACCCATGGAATGGGTACCATGCAGTATGACTTCAAAGGGTCTGCATTTGCTCATCGTACCTCACCATTGCTATCCGCCCGAAGTTTCCAACCTTATGTCTCACTCAGCTCTTGGTGCAGATGTGGTTAATCCAGGTTGCATCACAAGCTCTGAATGAATTATTTAAGAATAGCTCTCTATTTCACTGTCATTTTGTTTTTTTTTTGTAATTCATTTTGATAATTGGATTTATCGGATTTTCTCTGCTGCGTTCATAAATCTATACACACGCTTGATTTTCTTACGGAGACATATAAATCCATGGGTTTGAAGATTCTTACTAGTCAGGTGTATTCCTAGGCGTTGAATATGGGGTGTTTAGTCCATTTCGTTGAGCAACTGGTAGGTCTTGACTATTACATATTTGGCTTATGGATAGGTATCTGTGCTAATTTCTATCTCTGGTTTTATGCAGCACCCCAGCTCTCCTTTATCCTTAAGCAAGCATATGTTGGTTTTCTAAATTTGAGACCCCATTCTGTTTTGTAATTCAGTTCATTTGTAGCCACGTTTACATTCCATGTATTAGTAATATCGTGTGTCTTTTTCTTTTTGAATTATGTGACTTCGAATGATCATACGTAACTCCTCTGTGGTTGTTACAACTGGCCATATTTCATTGATTTCCAGGCTGAGTAATATTCCACTCTACATAAGTGCCACATCTCTATCCATTTTTTCCCTCCAGAGACTTATAAATTATATCCTAGTCGAGGATCTTTTAAACATAGAGGCGGTAAATATTGGGGTGCCTGTGTCCTCTCGATTTTTGTTTTTCCCAACATATACGTCCATGAGTGCAAGTGCCCTGTGCTCTGTAGCTCATTTTTTAGATGCTTTAGTAAACACAATACACTTCTCCAGAGTGACCGTTGGCAATATACATTTCCAGTATAAGCCTCAGAGGGCTCCCTTTTCTCCTTGCCCTGTCCTGCATTTCTGGTGTTTACACTTTATGAGGAAGGCTCTTCTGACTGATGCGAAGTGATATGTTTTGTAGTATTGATTTCCAGTGCCCACCTGTTTGGTTGGCTAAAAAAGTGTATGCCCTTTTCTTGAATACATACAGAAAAAGACGCATACACCCTTTTTGGCCAATTGCAATGTTGGCAATGTTCAGCCCCTTTTCTTGTGCTTAATGGCGAGTCCTTTCTACCTCTTCCAATCCCTTTCCTGCCATTCTCCGTTGCTTACAAGTCCTTTCCTCTGACTTTCCTCAAGACATTTTTCAGTGATAGATATTTTCAACTCTGCAGTTTCGTGAATTTTAGTGTCCCTGAGTTCCATTTTTCAACTTGTGTTTATTGGAACTGGCCACAAAGCAGTGGAATTTCCTCAAGCCCTATTCTGTGTCCATGGGCAACCCTAGCCTTTGGTCAATTCGTCTTCCTGATTGGAAATAAGAGTGACATGTTCCTGTCCGAACACCTAGGACTTGTCTCTCATTGTTCCTCCTCCTTCTGCTTCATCCTCTGGACAAATTCCAAACTGTCTGCAACAGGATGTTGACAGTGCTGACATCTCCAAGTGGGGAGACTGTTCGTAAAGACGCTGGAGGGTTGAACCCGAGCACCAGGAGATGAGGAGATGAGATGCCTTTTCCAAACTCTTCCCGATCAGACAGTATACCATCCTCTGGGTGTGACAGGCATGTTTTAGCTGTAGGAAGTGTCCCATTCATGTGAGGAGAACACCAGGGCTTTTACAAATTCAGTGTCTCTCCACAACCCAAACTGGGGAATTTTTTAAGCTACGGCTACACATATGTTCATTAAGGGCCTTGGGAAGTAGGCAGAGTCCAAACTTTAGATGATTGAAGTCTTCAGGGTCAGAAGCACTCACCACCGGCTTCCCTTAGGTTCCATTTTAACTGTCATTAATAGATGATGTCAATAAAAATATCTATTCTTTTTCAGATTATTTCCCCTTATAGGTTATTGTAAAATATTGAGTGTAGTTCCCGGTGCTATACAGTAGTTCCTTGTTGATGATCGATTTTATACATAGCAGTGTGTATGTGTTAATCCCAAACTGTTAATTTATCCCTCCTCCCACCTTTCCCCTTTGGTAATAATAAATTATAAGATTTTATACTTCTCAGAATTGGGGGAACTGAAAGAGAGGTATCATTTTCAATGGAAAAGCATTTAAAACAAGACTGAAGCTTTAACCAAGATTTTTAGATGTACATCCTTGGAAAGAAATCACTTCGTTTCTCTAATATTGACCTGACAAATAAGACAAACCTTTTCACTGAACTTGCTTCTAATAAAGTGATGGAAATATCAAATGGGAGTGTTAGAAACATCTTATTTTACCCGAGCCTTATACACTGTTCTATGTTAATTACAGTTTGGCTCAAACATCTGTTCATTGAAGTTACAATGTTCTCAATTTCTGTTACTGATCCTCCAGAGTGGACCCCAACAAGTGTCCCCCTGCCCAGTGTCATTGGAGCCAACAGATTGAGACTGAGTTTGGTTCAGAAGCAAAGGAAACTTTATATTTTGATCAGAGAATGGAGAGGTGAGAGCATGTGCTACCCCGTGGGCTGTGGGCTGGGCTGCTGTGTAGAGATCCTGTCAGAGTCAGTGGGAGGGAGGGGGCGGAGCTCTCGAGGGCCCGGTTGGCTGCAGCTCAGGCTCTATATCACGGAGTGTGCACTGTGTCCCAGGAGCTGAGGTGTCGACCCAGCCATTCCGCACTAGGAAATCTGGTCTGAAGTGCCGGCTGTTGAACCTCTGTATGCGGGACCCTAGGAGCACGTGAAATTAGACAAAGCACAAAGGATAAAAAAGGTTAGACTTTATTTTACTGCCCAGATTCTATTTTTATCTCCCAGGGATTTTTAAGGGGCTTTGCCTGGGAAAAAGCCCTCTTCTGCCTTTTTTCCCCTTCCTCATTCTTAGAGTGCTGAGGGTGCAGACCCTTCTTCTGTAACTGCTGAGTGCTGAGTTAGGAGCCCTCATACCCGTGGGCGAGGGTCAGAACTTCTCCCCAGCAGCCTCCAGGTGACGTTGATTGTCCCCAGGCCTCCTGCCTCCCCGCTCGTCCGCCTGAGCACCAGTATTGGAAGCGTTATAGATTCTAATGACCTTTAAGGGTCCAGGAAGGAGATGTGCAGTGACGCTGTGAGGTCCAGTTTAACCCCGCCCTGCATTTGTTTGGCCACCTTAGGCTGACCGTTTCTGCCAGCCTAGATGCTCTGACCAGTAGCCTGCACTTTCTTCAATTAGGCCCCTGAATTAACGTAAAAACAGCACCAGGTGTCAGGACCCTGCCTGCTCAACTCCCAGACAGTCCAGGGTCAGTGGTGATGAAGGACCATGATGGCCACTGAGTCAACAGCCTTTTGAAGTAAACAGGAGTCCAGCCGGTCTTATTGGCCACCATCATCACAGTGTCTGTAGGCTCTTCTATGGTGACAGCGTGATATACGTTTCCCCCGCCAAGATTATTAGGTCCGCTCTGGGTGCAGTAAGTCCTGCAAGCAGTAGTCTACTCTTTTGGGACACACTCTTGTTGTTTTATGAGAGAAACTCCAGGTCAAGTGATGGTCACATGAGTCGTCATGGTGCCCCTTTACCCCGGTTATCTCTCTGGAGGTTGGAGTTGGAGGGCCTCCTCACTCGAGGTCAGTGTGCCCACGGAGCAAACCCTGCAACTTCAGGGCATGTTTGGGGTTAGGGTCACCACGTGGGGTCCTTTTCCCTTAGGAGGGAGGTGGCCTTTTGTGCTGCTGATTTCCAGGTTTTCAGATACCGCCAGTATCTTGGCCAGATGTGGCGGTGGGCCAAGCCCATTGGTGACCGTAGTTTATCCTACCGGGATGGCATTCTTGCATTGTTCCATTTCAAGTGGTCCCAGTTTTTGCACTAATACTCCAATAGCGATTCACCATTCACCAGGAATGTAAAGGTCAAAGGGTTTAGCTAAATTAGGGAGTTCCAGGGCAAGGGTCTGAATTGACTGCTCTTTCCATTCTTGAAAGGCCACTTCTGGATTCTATTCAAAAGGATCATCATCTTTTCCTTTCAGTGTTTCATATAGAGGCCCAGCTAGTAGACTGTAGTTAGGGATCCAGAAGCACCAACCCTGGCCTCCCCAGGAACCCCTAAGCTGTCTTCTAGTTTTAGAAATGGGTAAGGCTGTAAATTGTTTCTTCCCTTTCCTGAGATGGGCTTCTCCGACCTTCTGTGAGAATGAAGCCCAGGCAGGTCACCGTAGTCTGTGATATTTGAGCTTTTTATTTGACAACTTCTATCCTTTATTGGCTTGGTAGTTCAGAGGTCTCCTTAGTAGGGCTGGCGATCAGAATGTCGTCTGCATATTGAAGGAGTGTTTCCTTTTCCAGAGGTAGAACTTTTAGGTCTTTAACTGAGCTTTCCCCAAAGATGGTGTGGGAATTTTTGAACCCTTGGGGCAACACGGCCCAGAAGTATTGTTTTAGTTGTATGTTGAGTCCTGCCACTCACAAGCCAAAATTTCTTGTGACTCTGGGACTAATAGAATACAAAAGAAGGCATCATTGAAGACTAATACAGAATACCATGTCCCGGTGGTTGGTAGAATGACCAGCAGGGTGTAGGATTTAGGAACTACTGGAGGTATATCCTCGGTGGCTTCACTGACTGTCCTGACATCCTTTACCAGGACTCCAGCAGCCCATGGGGCTCTCGAGGTCAGGCCAATCCCAGGATATGGAGCTCACCTGGGCAG
Source organism: Delphinapterus leucas (assembly GCF_059928025.1). Taxonomy (NCBI): domain Eukaryota; kingdom Metazoa; phylum Chordata; class Mammalia; order Artiodactyla; family Monodontidae; genus Delphinapterus; species Delphinapterus leucas. The sequence continues at coordinate 6,395,212 of NW_028322255.1, forward strand.
GTACCCCACCCCCACCGCAGCCCACGGTGCTCTCCTGTTCAGGCCCCTCCCAGGATATGGGGTTCCCTGGGCAGGTTCCCCTGCAGCCCATGGGGCTCTCATGGTCAGGCCCCTCCCAGGATACAGAGCTACCCTTGCAGTTACCCTGGCAGGGCTGGGCACACAGGTACCGTGCACATCGCCCTCATTGCAGAGCACTTCCAGCTCACCTGTCACTCAGATCTGACACAGAGCACCACAGAGCAGGACTTGAACTAAGAAACAGCAGCTCCAACAGGTCTGTGACCCTGGGCATCACTCTGTGTGGCCTCCCTCCACCTGGTCTTCCAGAGATTTCCACTGCACCTGGGGCACCAGGCCTCTGTCTCCACCCACCACCCACCCCTCCTCTCCCTGACTCCTGGGTTCCTCTCATTAGGAGAGGGTTTTCTTGAAGTTGTCTCCCACTCATGGGCCAGATAATATAATTAGAAAACAAGCCAGAGCTGCAACCCCTTGTCTATCCTGACTCTCAGGAGCCCACACCTGTTCCTTGGACCTGGCCGATTCAGCAAGTTCCAGTTTCTGCAACTGTGAGCGCCTGAGGGGTGATTATTGGCTGGCCTGGGAAGCCTGACCGTGCCGGCCAGCCCTCCCCAGGTGTGCCTGTTTGAGATCAATATAAACACCGCTCCAGGCAGCAAGAGCCCCTGCAGCTGTGCCTGACGCCATTTTCTCTGCCCTGTCAGCAGTCTTGGGGCTGGACTGGTGGGAGGGAGTGAGAGGCCACGGCTTTGTGGGTGGTCCAGTGTGACTGGGGCTCTGCTGGACTTTCTGCAGCAGTTACCAAGATGCCACCTGCTAAAGAAGAGGATGTGTCACCCATACCTGCCTCTGGAATTTCTCCCTGGGCAGAGGTGAGTGAGGAAGAAAGCAGTGGGGGCCCGGACAGCAGGGGTATCTCAGGCAGGGAAATGGAAAGCTTCCAGAAGAATACCCAGGGCCAGGACCATCCTGGCTGGCCTGCAGGCACCAAATCGGCTGGCATGCTGTCGCTCATGTGGCTCCATGGCCCTTCCTCTAGGCTTTCAAGTCCTTGTACATATTCAGGTGTTTTACCTGGGAAGGGTGGGAACATTTCAGCAGCAGCTGGCCTGGGGCTCGGCCCACATTTACTCACAGATGCCTTGGCACGGTCCCCCAGCTTTGCAATGAGGACGCTTGTTGCGTGGGGCCTGCTGGCTGAATGGGAGATGATTCCCCACCACTGGCCAACTACAGAATTGTTTACAACTGGAGCAAGTGCCCTGATACGGTTTTCCTCTGTGTAACTGGTGGGTTCTGTTTTTTTTTTCTTTTTTTCATTTTTGGTTCAAGGTAGATTTTATTCCTCTTTTTTGTATTTACAGATATAAGCATGGAAATAATTTATTCATATAAATACATGTATGTGAAAGGAAGAATATTTTTTCTGTTTTACTTTTTGTAATTTTGAATTTTATTTTATATTTTTATACAGCCGGTTCTTTTTGGTTATCTATTTTATACATATAAATGTATACATGCCAATCCCAATCTCTCAATCCTCCCACCACCACCCCCCAACAGCTTTCCCCCCTTGGTGTCCACACGTTTGTTGTCTACATCTGTTGCTCTATTTCTGCCTTAAAAAACGGTTCATCTGTATAATTTTTCTAGGTTCCACATATATGCATTAATATACAAGATTTGTTTTTCTATTTCTGACTTACTTCACTCTGTATGACAGTCTCTAGATCCATCAACGTCTCTACAAATGACCCAATTTCATTCCTTTTTATGGCTTAGTAATATTCCATTTTATATTTGTACCACATCTTTATGCATTCGTCTGTCTGTGGGCATTTAGGTTGCTTCCATTACCTGGATATTGTAAATAGTGATGCAATGAACATTGAGGTGAATGTCTCTTTTTGATTTATGGTTTTGTCTGGGTATATGCCCAGTAGTGGGATTGTTGTATCATATGGTAATTCTATTCTTAGTTTTATAAGAAACTCCATAATGTTCTCCACAGTGACTGTATCAATTTACATTCCCAACAATAGTGGAAGAGGGTTCCTTATCTCCACACCCTTTCCAGCATTTGTTGTTTGTAGATTTTCTGATGATGCCCATTCTAACAGGTGTGAGGTGATACACCATGGATGAGTCCATTTCGTTGAGCAAAGAGTAGGTGTTGTCTATTACATATTTGGCTTATGGAATGATATGTGTGCTAATTTCAATCTCTGGTTTTATACAGCACCCCAGCTCAACTTTCCCCTTAAGCAAGCATAAGTTTTTATCTAAATGTGAGACTGTTCGGTTTTGTAATTCAGTTTATGTGTAGCCAAGTTTACACTCCCTCTATTAGTGATATCTTATGATAATTATCTTTCTCTGTGTGACATATTTCTCTTAGAATCATCATACTTAAATCCACTCAATTTGCTGCTACAGACCTGATGACATTGATTTCATTGCTGAGTGATATTCCGTTGTACGTAAGTAGCACAACTCCTTTATCCATTTTTTTCTTTCTGGGATATTTAATTTGTACTGGACTCGAGGTTCTTGTAAACACAGCAGCCCTAAATTTTGTGTTGGCTGTGTCTTGTTGATTTTAATTTTCCTAAGCTATAGGGCCAAAAGTGGAAGTGCCCTAGTCTCTGTAGCTTTGTTTTTCAGATGTTTCAGGATACACCATAAACATCTCCAGAGTGTCTGTTGGCAATTTACATCCCGCCCATCAGCATAACAAGGCTCCCAGTTCTCCATGCCCTGTCCTGTGTTTCTGGTTTTTACACTTTTTTCAGGTGGCCCTTTTGACGAATGGGAAATGAGACTTCATTGTAGTGCGGATTTCCATTGCTCGAGTGCTTGGTTGGCCAAAAAGGGCATATGCGTTTTTTCCTGAATATATTCAGGAAAAAATGTATACGCACTGTTCGTCCAAGTGCATCACTGTCAAAGATCTGCCACTTTTCACATGTTTTAAATGCAATTCCAATCTACCTCCTGAAATATGATTCCTCAATTCTGCCTCGTTTTCAAGTCCTCTTTGCAGACTTACTTCAATATATTTTTGCCAATAGCTGTCATTTATAACTCTGCAGGTTTGTGAATTACAGTGCCCGTGATTTCCTTTCTTAACTCGCTTCCTTGAAAGCTGGCCACAAAACCGCAGGGTTGCTTCAGGCCGTAATCAGGGTGTGGCACGGCACTCTGAGCCTTTGGTTAATTCCTCTTCCTGGTGGGAAATTAGAGTTAAATGTGCCCCTCCAGACACCTGCCTCACTCCCAGCCCCTTGGTGATGTGTGTCCTCTGGTTTGAGGCCACATGTGATGGGTTCCTCATCTTGTGATGATGTGGCCCCACTGGTGTGAGGACACTCCTGCCTGCTTCCCATCCCCTTGGTGATGTGGTCCCTCCGGCGAGAGTCTGATCCTGGTTGGGTTCCTCACACTTCTGTGAGTTGGGCCCTCTTCTCTGAGGTCACTCCTGCCTGGCTAGCACACCCCGCCTTGGCGACGTCGGACCTCTGGTGGCAGTTGGAGCCTGCTGGGAGCCTCCTCCCCTCGGTGATGAGGCCCTCTGGCATCAGGCCCTAACTGCTGGGTTCCCACATTTTCTGATACGTCCTAAGTGGTGCGAGGGCACTCCTGCCAGGTTCCCATCCCCATGGGCATGTGGGCCTTCTGCTCTAAGGTCCCAACACCTGTGTTGTTCACCGTTTCATGATGTTGGCTCTCTGGTGTTAGTTCACTCAGGCCTAGATCCCATAGACTCTGTGCTCTGAGCCGCCTGCTGGGAGGTTCCTACTGCTGAATTCCTTACCTTTTCTATTCTTTGGGCTCTGTGTTTTCATGCTCCTCCTTCCTGACTCACTCCCAGCCCCTTTGTGATGTAGGTCCTCTGGTTTGAGGCCACATGTGCCGGTTTCCTCACCTTTATTGATGTGGCCCCACTGGTGTGAGGACACTCCTGCCTGGTTCCCATCCACTTGGTGATGGGGGCCCTCTGGTGAGAGCCTGATCCTGGCTGGATTCCTCACCCTTCTGTGAGGTAGACCCTCTGCTGTGAGGTCACTCCTGCCTGGCTGGCACACGTCACCTTGGCGATGTGGGCCCTCAGTTGGGAGTTGGTGCCCGCTGGGAGTCTCCTCCCCTCGGTAATGAGGGCCCTCTGGCGTCAGGCCCTAACTCATGGGCTCCCAAAATTTTCTGATGTGCGCCCTGTCGTGCGAGTACACTCCTGCCGGGGTCCCATCCCCATGGGGATGTTGGCTTTCTGCTCTGAGGTCCCAACGGCTGGGTTGCTCACAGTGTCAGAATGTGGGCCCTCTGCTGTGAGTTCACTCCGGCATGGATCCCATAGCCTCGGTGCTCTGGGCCACCTGCTTGGAGCTTCCAGCGGCGGGGTTCCTCACCTTTTTATTCTATGGGCCCTCTGTTGTGAGTCTCCTCCTGCATGCCTCACTCCCAGCCCTTTCGTGATGTGTGTCCCCTTATTTGAGGCCACATGTGCTGTGTTCCTCACCTTTGGCTGATGTGGCCCCACTGGTGTGAGGACACTCCTGCCTGGTTTCCATCCCCTTGGTGATGTGGGCCCTCTGGTTAGAGTCTGATCCTGGTTGGGTTCCTCACACTTCTGTGAGGTGGGCCCTCTGCTGTGAGGTAACTCCTGCCTGGCTTGCTCCCATTGCCTTGGTGACGTCGGCCCTCTGGTGGCATTTGGAGCCTGCTGGTAGCCTCCTCTCCTCGGTGATGAGGGCCCTCTGGCGTCAGGCCCTAACTGCTGGGTTCCCACATTTTCTGATACGTGTTAAGTTGTGCGAGGACACTCCTGCGAGGTTCCTATCCCCATGGGGATGTGGGTCTTCTGCTCTGAGGTTCCACCGGCTGGGTTGCTCACAGTTTCATGATGTGGGCCCTCTGCTGTGAGTTCACTGTGGCCTGGATCCCATAGACTCCGTGCTCTGGGCCACCTGCTGGGAGGTTCAAACTGCTGGATTCCTCACATTTTTTATTCTGTGGGCCCTGTGTTGTTAGGCTACTCCTGCTTGCCTCACTCGGAGCACCTTGGAAATGTGGGTCCTCTGGTTTAGGCCACATGTGCTGGGTTCCTCACCTTTCTATAATGTGGCCACACTGGTGTGAGGACACTGCTGCCTTTTTCCGATCCCCTTGGTGATGTGGGCTCTCTGGTGAGAGTCTTATCCTGGCTGGTTTCCTCACCCTTCTGTGAGGTAGACCCTCTGCTGTGAGGTCACTCCTGCCTGGCTGGCACACATCACCTTGGCGACGTGGGCCCTCAGTTGGGAGTTGGTTCCTGCTGGGGGTCTCCACCCCTCGGTAATGAGGGCCCTCTGGCGTCAGACCCTAACTCCTGGGCTCCCAAAATTTTCAGATGTGCGCCCTGTGGTGCGTCTACACTCCTGCCAGGTTCCCAACCCCATGGGAATGTGGGCCTTCTGCTCTGAGGTCCCAACGGTGGGTTGCTCAGTTTCATGATGAGGGTCCTCATGGTGTGAGTTCACTCCGCCCTGGATCCAATAGCCTCGCTGCTCCTGGCTGCCTGCGGGGATGTTCCAACTGCGGGATTCCTCACCTTTTTTCTTCTATGGGCCCTCTTTTTTGAGACTCCTCCTGCCTGCCTGACTCCCAGCCCGTTGGTGATGTGTGTCCTCTGGTTTGAGGCTACGTGTGCTGGGTCCCTCACCTTTCGATTATGTGGCCCCACTGGTGTGAGGACACTCCTGCCTGGTTCCTATCCCCTTGGTGATGTGGGCCCTCTGGTGAGAGTCTGATACTGGCTGGGTTTCTCACCCTTCTGTGAGGTGGACCCTCTGCTGTGAGGTCACTCCTGCCTGGCTGGCACACCCCACCTTGGCAACGTCGGCCCTCTTGTGGCAGTTGGAGCCTGCTGGGAGCTTCCTCTCCTCGGTGATGAGGGCCCTCTGGCGTCAGGCCCTAACTTCTGGGCTCCCAAAATTCTCTAATGTGCGCCCTGTGGTGCGAGTACACTCCTGCCAGGTTCCCAACCACATGGGAATGTGGGCCTTCTGCTCTGAGGTCCCAACGGCTGGGTTGCTCACAGTTTCATGATGAGGGCCCTCTGTTTTGTGTTCAGTCAGGCCTGGATCCCATATCCTCGCTGCTCCTGGCCGCCTGCTGGGAGGTTCCAACTGCGGGATTCCTCACCTTTTTTATTCTATGGGCCCTCTGTTTTGAGGCTCCTCCTGCCTGCCTCACTCCCAGCCCCTTGGTGATGTGTGTCCTCTAGTTTGAGGCCACGTGTGCTGGGTCCATCACATTTCGGTGATGTGGCCCCACTGGTGTGAGGACACTCCTGCCTGGTTTCCATTCCCTTGGTGATGTGGGCCCTCTGGTGAGAGTCTGATCCTCTTTGGGTTCCTCACACTTTTGTGTGGTTGGCCCTCTGCTCTGAGGTCACTCCTGCCTGGCTGGCACACACCGCATTGGCGACGTCAGCCCTCTGGTAGCAGTTGGAGCTTGCTGGGAGCCTCCTCTCCTCAGTGATGAGGGCCCTCTGGCGTCTGGCCCTAACTGCTGGGCTCCCCACATTTTCTGATGTGTGCCCACTGGTGCGATGACACTCCTGCTTGGTTCCCTCCCCCATGGGGATGTGGGCCTTGTGCTCTGAGGTCACAACGGCTGGGTTGCTTACAGTATCACGATGAGGGCCCTCTGTTGTGAGTTCATCACTGCCTGTATCCCATAGCCTCGGTGATCTGGGCCGCCTGCTGGGATGTTCCAACGACTGGATTCCTCACCTTTTTTATACAATGGGCCATGTGTTGGGAGGTTAATCCTGCCTGCCTTGCTCCGAGACCCATGGTGATGTGGGTCCTCTGGTTTGAGGCCACATGTGCTGGGTACCTCAACTTTCGATGATGTGGTCCCACGGGTGTGAGGACACTCCTGCCTGGTTCCCAGCCCCTTGTTGTTGTGGGCACTCTGGTGAGGGTCTGATCATTCCTGGGTTCCTTACCCTTCTGTGAGGTGGGCCCTCTGATGTGAGGTCACTCCTGCATGGCTGGCTCACGTCGCCTTGGCGACGTGGGTCTTCTGTTGGCCACTGAAGCATACTGGGAGCCTCCTACCCTATTTAATGAGGGCCCTGGAAAAAACGCATATGCCCTTTTTGACCAAGTGCATCATTGTCGACATTCTGACTCTTTTCCTATACTTTCAGAGGATTTCCCGTCTACCCCCTGAAATCGTAGTCCTGGAATTCTGCCCCACGTTCAAGTCCTCTTTGTAGACATACTTCAATATATTTTTGGATGATAGCTGTCATTCATAACTCTGCAGGTTTGTGAATTACAGTGCCCCTGAGCTCCTTTCTTCAACTCGCTTTCATGTGAGCTGGCCGCAAAACCGCAGGATTGCTTCAGGCCCTAATCTGGTTCCGGCACGGCATGCTGAACCTTTGGCTAATTCCTCTTCCTGGTTGGTAATGAGCGTTAAATTTGCCTGTGCAGACACCTACAGCTAGTCTCTCATTGGTTCTCCCTATTCCTGTTCATCTTGCGCAGAAATTGCAAACTGTGCCAAACAGGAGGTTAAAGGCACTGACTCTCCAGGTAGGGACAGTGTAAGTAAAGCGTCTGGAATGGTGAACCCGAGTACAAGGGGACGAAAACTGAGACGCATTTAAAAACGTTTCCCGGTCACACGGTGGACCATACTCTGGGATTCCCATGCATGTTTTAGCTGAAGGTAGAATCTTTTAAACCTGGAGAGTTGGGACCCATGGAATGTGTACCATGCAGTATGACTTCAAAGGGTCTGCATTTGCTCACTGAACCTCACCAATGGTATCCGCCCGAAGTGTCCAGCCTTATGTCTCACCCACTTCTAGGTGTAGATGTGGTAACTCCAGGTTGCATCACAAGCCCTGAATGAATTATTTAAGAATTGCTCTCTATTTCACTATCATTGTGTTTTGTTTTTGTAATTTATTTTGATAATGGGATTTATCGGATTTTCACGGCTGCATTTATGGCACTGTACACATGCCTGATTCTCTTACGGAGACATATAAATCCATGGGTGTTAAGATTCTTAATTGGCAGGTGTATTGCTAGGCATTGAATATGGGGTGTTTAGTCCATTTGGTTGAGCAAGGAGTAGGTCTTGACTATTAAATATTTGGCTTATGGAACAGTATCTGTTCTAATTTCAATCTCTGGTTTTATGCAGCACCCCAACTCACCTTTCCCCTTAAGCAAGCATAAGTTGTTTTACTAAATTTGAGACCCTGTTCTGTTTTGTAATTCAGTTCATGTGTAGCCAAGTTCACATTCGATGTATTAGTGATATCTTAATGTTTCTTTTTCTGTGTACTTATTTCACTTAGAATCATCGTATCTGAATCCACTCATTATGCCGCGACGGGCCTGATGACATAGATTTCATTGCTGAGTGATATTCAATTGTACGTATGCACCACAAATTCTTTATCCATTTTTCGCATTCTGGGATATTTAACTTGTACCGTAGACGTGCTTCTTTTAAACAGAGCCGTCCAAAACTTTGGGGTGGCTGTGTGTTTTTGATTTTCATTTCCCTAAGCTATAAGACCTAAGTGGAAGTGCCATAGGCTGTGTTGCTTTGTTTCCTACGTGTTTCAGGAAACACCATACAGTTCTCCAGAGTGGCTGTTGGCAATTTACATCCCGCCCATCAGCATAACAAGTCTCCCTGTTCTCCATGACCTGTCCTGCCTTTCTGGATTTTACACTTTTTTCAGATGGCCATTTTGACCCTGAGGAAGTGAGACTTCATTGTAGTGCAGATTTCCTTTACACCCTTGCTTGGTTGGCCAAAAACGGTGTATTCGTTTTTTCCTGAATATATTCAGGAAAAAACGCATACGCACTTTTTGACCAAGTGCATCATTGTCGACATTCGGCCTCTTTTCCTATGCTTTAAGTGCAATTCCAGTCTACCCCATGAAATCGTTTTCCTGAAATTCTGCCCCGCTTTCAAGTCCTCTTCGAAGACTTACTTCAATACATTTTTGGACGATAGCTGTCATTCATAACTCTGCAGGTTTGTGAATTACAGTGCCCCTGAGCTCCTTTCTTCAACTCGCTTTCTTGTGACCTGGCCGCAAAACCGCAGGATTGCTTCAGGCCCTAATCTGGTTCTGGCAGGGCACGCTGAGCCTTTGGTTAATCCCTCTTCCTGGTGGGAAATGAGCGTTCCATTTGCCCGTGCAGGCACCTACAGCTAGTCTCTCATTGGTTCTCCCTATTCCTGTTCATCTTGCGCAGAAATTGCAAACTGTGCCAAACAGGAGGTTAAAGGCACTGACTCTCCAAGTGGGGAGAGTGTTAGTAAAGCGTCTGGAACGGTGAACCCGAGTACCAAGGGACGAAACCTGAGATGCATTTGAAAAGGTTTCCCAATCACACGGTGGATCATACTCTGGGTTTCCCATGCATGTTTTAGCTAAAGGAAGCATCCCTTAAACCTAGAGAGTTGGGACCCATGGAATGGGTACCATGCAGTATAACTTCAAAGGGTCTGCATTTGCTCACCGAACCTCACCAATGCTATCAGCCCGAAGTGTCCAGACTTATGTCTCAAGCAGCTCTGGGTGTAGATGTGGTAAATCCAGGTTGCATCACAAGCCCTTAATGAATTATTTAAGAATTGCTCTCTATTTCACTGTCATTGTGTTTGGTTTGTGAAATTTATTTTGATAATGGGATTTATCGGATTTTCACTGCTGCATTTAGGCCGCTGTACACACGCTTGATATCCTTATGGAGACATATAATTCCATGGGCCTTAAGATTCTTACTTGTCAGGTATATTCCCAGGCGTTGAATATGGGATGTTGAGTCCATTTCGTTGAGCAAGGAGTAGGTCTTGTCTATTATATATTTGGCTTATGGAACGGTATCTGTGCTAATTTCAATGTCTGGTTTGATGCAGAACCCCAACTCAACTTTCCCCCTAAGCAAGCATAAGTTGGTTTTCTAAATTTGAGACCCTGTTCTGTTTTGTAATTCAGTTCATGTGTAGCCAAGTTTACGTTACGTGTATTAGGGATATCTTATGATGTTTCTTTTTCTGTGTGACTTATTTCTCGTAGAATCGTCGTACCGGAATCCACTCATTATGCCGCTACGGGCCTGATGATGTAGATTTCATTGCTGAGTGATATTCCATTGTACGTACGTACCACAACTTCTTTATGCATTTTATGCTTTCTCGGATATTTAACTTGTACCGTAGACGAGGTTCTTGTAAACAGAGCCGTCCCAAACTTTGGGGTGGCTGTGTGTTTTTGATTTTAATTTCCCTAAGCTATAGGACCATAAGTGGAAGTGCCATAGGCTGTGTTTCTTTGTTTCCTACGTGTTTCAGGAAACACCATACACTTCTCCAGAGTGGCTGTTGGCAGTTTACATCCTGCCCATCAGCATAACAAGGCTCCCTGTTCTCCTTGACCTATACTGCCTTTCTGGATTTTACACTTTTTTCAGATGGCCCTTTTGACCGGGGGGCAGTGAGACTTCATTGTAGTGCAGATTTCCTTTTCATGCTTGCTTGGTTGGCCAAAAAGTGCGTATGCGTTTTATCCTGAATATATTCAGGAAAAAACGCATACGCCCTTTTTGGCCAAGTGCCTCATTGTCGACATTCTGCCTCGTTTCCTATGCTTTAAGTGCAATTCCTGTCTACCCCATGAAATCGTTTTCCTGAAATTCTGCCCCGCTTTCAAGTCCTCTTCGAAGACTTACTTCAATACATTTTTGGACGATAGCTGTCATTCATAACTGTGCAGGTTTTTGAATTACAGTGCCCCTGAGCTCCTTTCTTCAACTCGCTTTCTTGTGAGCTGCCCACAAAAGTGCTGGATTGCTTCAGGCCTTAATCTGGTTCTGGCAGGGTACGCTGAGCCTTTGGTTAATTCCTCTTCCTGGTGGGAAATGAGCGTTCCATTTGCCCATGCAGACACCTACAGCTAGTCTCTCATTGGTTCTCCCTATTCCTGTTCATCTTGCGCAGAAATTGCAAACTGTGCCAAACAGGAGGTTAAAGGCACTGACTCTCCAAGTGGGGAGAGTGTTAGTAAAGCGTCTGGAATGGTGAACCCGAGTACCAGGGGTCGAAACCTGAGATGCATTTGAAAACGTTTCCCAATCACACGGTGGACCATACTCAGGGTTTCCCATGCATGTTTTAGCTGAAGGAAGAATCCCTTAAACCTGGAGAGTTGGGACCCATGGAATGGCTACCATGCACTATGTCTTCAAAGGGTCTGAGTTTGCTCACCGAACCTCACCAATGCTATCAGCCCGAAGTGTCCAGCCTTATGTCTCACCCAGCTCTGGGTGTAGATGTGGTAATTCCAGGTTGCATCACAAGCCCTGAATGAATTATTTAAGAATTGCTCTCTATTTCACTGTCATTGTGTTTTGTTTGTGAAATTTATTTTGATAATGGGATTTATCGGATTTTCACTGCTGCGTTTAGGCCGCTGTACACACGCTTGATTTCCTAATGGAGACATATAAATCCATAGGTCTTAAGATTCTTACTTGTCAGGTATATTCCCAGGCGTTGAATATGGGGTGTTGAGTCCATTTCGTTGAGCAAGGAGTAGGTCTTGTCTATTATATATTTGGCTTATGGAACGGTATCTGTGCTAATTTCAATCTCTGGTTTTATGCAGCACCCCAGCTCACCTTTCCCCATAAGCAAGCATAAGTTGGTTTTGTAAATTTGAGAACCTGTTCTGTTTTGTAATTCAGTTCATGTGTAGCCAAGTTTACGTTCCGTGTATTAGTGATAACTTATGATGTTTCTTTTTCTGTGTGACTTATTTCTCGTAGAATCGTCGTACCTGAATCCACTCATTATCCCGCTACGGGCCTGATGACGTAGATCTCATTGCTGAGTGATATTCCATTGTACGTACGTATCACAACTTCTTTATCCATTTTTTGCTTTCTCAAATATTTAACTTGTACCGTAGACGGGGTTCTTTTAAAGAGAGCCGTCCTCAACTTTGGGGTGGCTGTGTATTTTTGATTTTAATTTCCCTAAGCTATAGGACCCTAAGTGGAAGTGCCATAGGCTGTGTTGCTTTGTTTCCTACGTGTTTCAGGAAACACCATACACTTCTCCAGAGTGGCTGTTGGCAATTTACATCCCGCCCATCAGCATAACAAGGCTCCCTGTTCTCCATGACCTGTCCTGCCTTTCTGGATTTTACACTTGTTTCAGATGGCCGTTTGGACCGGGAGGCAGTGAGACTTCATTGTAGTGCAGATTTCCTTTACACGCTTGCTTGGTTGGCCAAAAAGGGCGTATGCGTTTTTTCCTGAATATATTCAGGAAAAAACCCATACGCCCTTTTTGGCCAAGTGCATCATTGTCGACATTCTGCCTCTTTTCCTATGCTTTAAGTGCAATTCCAGTCTACCCCCTGAAATCGTTTTCCTGAAATTCTGCCCCGCTTTCTATTCCTCTTCGAAGACTTACTTCAATACATTTTTGGACGATAGCTGTCATTCATAACTCTGCAGGTATGTGAATTACAGTGCCCCTGAGCTCCTTTCTTCAACTCGCTTTCTTGTGAGCTGGCCGCAAAAACGCGTGATTGCTTCAGGCCCTAATCTGGTTCCGGCAGGGCACGCTGAGCCTTTGGTTAATCCCTCTTCCTGGTGGGAAATGAGCGTTCCATTTGCCCGTGCAGACACCTACAGCTAGTCTCTCATTGGTTCTCCCTATTCCTGTTCATCTTGCGCAGAAATTAGAAACTGTGACAAACAGGAGGTTAAAGGCACTGACTCTCCAAGTGTGGAGAGTGTTAGTAAAGCGTCTGGAACGGTGACCCCGAGTACCAGGGGACGAAACCTGAGATACATTTGAAAATGTTTCCCAATCACACAGTGGACCATACACTGGGTATCCCATGCATGTTTTAGCTGAAGGAAGAATCCCTTAAACCTGGAGAGTTGGGACCCTTGGAATGGCTACCATGCAGTATGACTTCAAAGGGTCTGCCTTTGCTCACCGAACCTCACCAATGCTATCAGCCCGAAGTGTCCAGCCTTATGTCTCACCCAGCTCTGGGTGTAGATGTGGAAAATCCAGGTTGCATCACAAGCCCTGAATGAATTATTTAAGAATTGCTCTCTATTTCACTGTCATTGTGTTTTGTTTGTGAAATTTATTTTGATAATGGGATTTATCGGATTTTCACTGCTGAGTTTAGGCCGCTGTACACACGCTTGATTTCCTTATGGAGACATATAAATCCATGGGTCTTAAGATTCTTATTTGTCAGGTATATTCCCTGGCTTTGAATATGGGGTGTTGAGTCCATTTCATTGAGCCAGGTGTAGGTCTTGTCTATTATATATTTGCTTATGGAACAGTATGTGTGCTAATTTCAATCTCTGGTTTTATGCAGCACCCCAACTCACCTTTCCCCATATGCAAACTTAAGTTGGTTTTCTAAATTTGAGACCCTGTTCTGTTTTGTAATTCAGTTCATGTGTAGCCAAGTTTACATTCCGTGTATTAGTGATATCTTATGATGTTTCTTTTTCTGTGTGACTTATTTCTCATAGAATCGTCGTACCTTAATGCACTCATTATGCCGCTACGGGCCAGATGACGTAGTTCTCATGGCTGAGTGATATTCCATTGTACGTACGTACCACAACTGCTTTATCCATTTTTTGCCTTCTCGGATATTAACTTGTACCGTAGACGAGGTTCTTGTAAACAGAGCCGTCCCAAACTTTGGGGTGGCTGTGTGTTTTTGATTTTAATTTCCCTAAGCTATAGGACCCTAAGTGGAAGTGCCATAGGCTGTGTTGCTTTGTTTCCTACGTGTTTCAGGAAACACCATACACTTCTCCAGAGTGGCTGTTGGCAATTTACATCCCGCCCATCAGCATAACAAGGCTCCCTCTTTCCATGAGCTGTCCTGCCTTTCTGGATTTTACACTTGTTTCAGATGGCCGTTTGGACTGGGGGGCAGTGAGACTTCATTGTAGTGCAGATTTCCTTGACAGGCTTGCTTGGTTGGCCAAAAAGTGCGTATGCGTTTTCTCCTGAATATATTCCGGAAAAAACGCATACGCCCTTTTTGGCCAAGTGCATCATTCTCGACATTCGGAGTCTTTTCCTATGCTTTAAGTGCAATTCCAGTCTACCGCCTGAAATCGTTTTCCTGAAATTCTGCCCCGCTTTCAAGTCCACTTCGAAGACTTACTTCAATACATTTTTGGACGATAGCTGTCATTCATAACTCTGCAGGTTTGTGAATTACAGTGCCCCTGAGCTCCATTCTTCAACTCGCTTTCTTGTGAGCTGCCCGCCAAACTGCTGGATTGCTTTAGGCCCTAATCTGGTTCCAGCAGGGCACGCTGAGCCTTTGGTTAATTCCTCTTCCTGGTGGGAAATGAGCGTTCCATTTGCCCGTGCAGACACCTACAGCTAGGCTCTCATTGGTTCTCCCTATTCCTGTTCATCTTGCGCAGAAATTGCAAACTGTGGCAAACAGGAAGTTAAAGGCACTGACTCTCCAAGTGGGGAGAGTGTTAGTAAAGCGCCTGGAACGGTGAACCCGAGTACCAGGGGTCGAAACCTGAGATGCATTTGAAAACGTTTCCCAATCACACGGTGGACCATACTCTGGGTTTCCCATGCATGTTTCAGCTGAAGGAAGAATCCCTTAAACCTGGAGAGTTGGGACCCATGGAATGGGTACCATGCAGTATGACTTCAAAGGGTCTGCGTTTGCTCACCGTAGCTCACCAATGCTATCAGCCCGAAGTGTCTAGCCTTATGTCTCACCCAGCTCTGGGTGTAGATGTGGTAAATCCAGGTTGCATCACATGCCCTGAATGAATTATTTAAGAATTGCTCTCTATTTTACTGTCATTGTGTTTTGTTTTTGAAATTTATTTTGATAATGGGATTTATCAGATTTTCACTGCTGCGTTTAGTCCGCTGTACACACGCTTGATTTCCTTATGGAGAGATATATATCCATGGGTCTTAAGATTCTTACTTCTCAGGTATATTCCCAGGCGTTGAATATGGGGTGTTGAGTCCATTTCGTTGAGCAAGGAGTAGGTCTTTTCTATTATATATTTGGCTTATGGAACGGTATCTGTGCTAATTTCAATCTCTGGTTTGATGCAGCACCCCAACTCACCTTTCCCCATAAGCAAGCATAAGTTGGTTTTCTAAATTTGAGACCCTGTTCTGTTTTGTAATTCAGTTCATGTGTAGCCAAGTTTAAGTTCCGTGTATTAGGGATATCTTATGATGTTTCTTTTTCTGTGTGGCTTATTTCTCGTAGAATCGTCGTACCTGAATGCACTCATTATGCCGCTACGGGCCTGATGACGTAGAACTCATTGCTGAGTGATATTCCATTGTACGTACGTACCACAACTTCTTTATCCATTTTTTGCTTTCTCGGATATTTAACTTGTACCGTACATGAGGTTCTTGTAAACAGAGCCGTCCCAAACTTTGGGGTGGCTGTGTGTTTTTGATTTTAATTTCACTAAGCTATAGGACCATAAGTGGAAGTGCCATAGGCTGTGTTGCGTTGTTTCCTAATTGTTTCAGGGAACACGGTACAGTTCTCCACAGTGGCAGTTGGCAATTTACATCCCGCCCATCAGCATAACAAGGCTCCCTGTTCTCCATGACCTGTCCTGCCTTTCTGGATTTTACACTTGTTTCAGATGGCCCTTTTGACCGGGGGGCAGTGAGACTTCAATGTAGTGCAGATTTCCTTTACACGCTTGCTTGGTTGGCCAAAAAGGGCGTATGCATTTTTTCCTGAATATATACAGGAAAAAAAGCATACGCCCTTTTTGGCCAAGTGCATCATTGTGGACATTCTGCCTCTTTTCCTATGCTTTAAGTGCAATTCCAGTCTACCCCATGAAATCGTTTTCCTGAAATTCTGCCCCGCTTTCAAGTCCTCTTCGAAGACTTACTTCAATACATTTTTGGACGATAGCTGTCATTCATAACTCTGCAGGTTTGTGAATTACAGTGCCCCTGAGCTCCTTTCTTCAACTCGCTTTCTTGTGAGCTGGCCCCAAAACCGCAGGATTGCTTCAGGCCCTAATCTGGTACCAGCATGGCATGCTGAGCCTTTCGTTAATTCCTCTTCCTGGTGGGAAATGAGCATTACATTTGCCCGTGCAGACACCTACAGCTAGTCTCTCATTGGTTCTCCCTATTCCTGTTCATCTTGCGCAGAAATTGCAAACTGTGCCAAACAGGAGGTTATAGGCACTGACTCTCCAAGGGGGGAGAGTGTTAGTAAAGCGCCTTGAATGTTGAACCCATGTAAAAGGGGACGAAACCTGAGATGCATAAGAAAACGTTTCTCAGTCACATGGTGCACCATACTGTGGGTTTCCCAGGCATGTTTTAGCTGAAGGAAGAATCCCTTAAACCTGGAGAGTTGGGACCCATGGAATGGGTACTTCAAGGGGTCTGCATTTGCTCACCGAACCTCACCAATGCTATCAGCCTGGTGTCCAGCCTTATGTCTCACTCAGCTCTGGGTGTAGATGTGGTAAATCCAGGTTGCATCACAGGCCGTGAATGAATTATGTAAGAATTGCTCTCTATTTCACTGTCATTGTGTTTTTTGTTTCTGTAATTTATTTTGATAATGGGATTTATCGTATTTTCACTGCTGTGTTCATGCCGCTGTACACACGCTTGATTCTCTTACGGAGACATATAAACCCATGGGTTTGAAGATTCTTACTAGTCAGGTATAATCCTAGGCATTAAATATGGGGTGTTGAGTCCATTTTGTTGAGCAAGCAGTAGGTCTTGACTATTACATATTTGGCTTATGGAACAGTATCTGTGCTAATTTCAATCTCTGGTTTTATGCAGCACCCCAAGTCACCTTTAACCTTAAGCAAAACTAATTTGGTTTTCTATATTTGAGACCCTGTTCTGTTTTGTAATTCAGTTCATGTGTAGCCAAGTTTACATTCCATGTATTAATGATATAGTATGTCTTTTTCTTTTTGAATTCTGTGACTTTGAATGATCATATGTAACTCCTCTGGAGTTGTTACAAGTGGCCATATTGCATTGATTTCCAGGCTGAGTCATATTCCACTCTACATAAGCACCACATCTGTATCCATTTTTTCCCTGCAGAGACATTTAAGTTATATCCTAATCGAGGATATTTTAAACAGTGAGGCGGTATACATTGGGGTGCCTGTGTCCTCTCTATTTTTGTCTTTCCCAAGATATACGTCCATGAGTGCAAGTGCCCTGTGCTCTGTAGCTCATTTTTTAGATGCTTTAGTAAACACAATACACTTCTCCAGAGTGACCTTTGGCAATATACATTTCCAGTATAAGCCTCACAGGGCTCCCTTTTCTCCTTGCCCTGTCCTGCATTTCTGGTGTTTATGCTTTATGAGGACGGCTCTTTTGACTGATGCGACGTGATATGTTTTGTAGTATTGATTTCCAGTGCCCACCTGTTTGGTTGGCTAAAAAAGTGTATGCCCTTTTCTTGAATATATACAGAAAAAGACGCATACACCCTTTTTGGCCAACTGCAATGTTGGCAATGTTCAGCCCTTTTTCTTGTGCTTAATGGCGAGTCCTTTCTACCTCTTCCAATCCCTTTCCTGCCATTCTCTGTTGCTTACAAGTCCTTTTCTCTGACTTTCCTCAGAACATTTTTCAGTGATAGATATTTGCAACTCTGCAGTTTTGTGAATTTAGTGCCACTGAGCTCCATTGCTCAACTTGTGTTTATGGGAACTGGCCACAAAGCAGCGGGATTTCCTCAAGCCCTATTCTGTTTCCATGGGCAACCCTAGCCTTTGGTCAATTCGTCTTCCTGATTGGAAATTAGAGTGACATGTGCCTGTCCGAACACCTAGAACATGTCTCTCATTGTTCCTCCTCCTTCTGCTTCATCCTCTGGACAAATTCCAAACTGTCTGCAACAGGATGTTGACAGTGCTGACATCTCCAAGTGGGGAGACTGTTAGTAAAGACGCTGGAGGGGTGAACCTGAGCACCAGGAGATGAGGAGATGAGATGCCTTTTCCAAACTCTTCCCGATCAGACGGTATACCATCCTCTGGGTGTGACAGGCATGCTTTAGCCGTAGGAAGGGTCCCATTCATGTGAGGAGAACACCAGGGCTTTTTCAAAATCAGTGTCTCTCCGCAACCCAAACTGGGGAATTTTTTAAGCTACGGCTACACATATGTTCATTAAGGGCCTTGGGAAGTAGGCAGAGTCCAAACTTTAGATGATTGAAGTCTTCAGGGTCAGAAGCACTCACCACCGGCTTCCCTTAGGTTCCATTTTAACTGTCATTGATAGATGATGTCAATAAAAATATCTATTCTTTTTCAGATTATTTCCCCTTATAGGTTATTGCAAAATATTGAGTGTAGTTCCCTGTGCTATACAGCAGTTCCTTGTTGATGATCGATTTTATACATAGCAGTGTGTATGTGTTAATCCCAAACTGTTAATTTATCCCTCCTCTCACCTTTCCCCTTTGGTAATAATAAATTATAAGACTTTATACTTCTCAGAAATGGGGGAGCTGAAAGAGAGGTATCATTTTCAATGGAAAAGCATTTAAAACAAGATTGAAGCTTTAACCAAGATTATTAGATGTATATCCTTGGAAAGAAATCACTTCGTTTCTCTAATATTGACCTGACAAATAAGACAAACCTTTTCACTGAACTTGCTTATAATAAAGTGATGGAAATATCAAATGGAAGTGTTAGAAACATCTTATTTTACCCGAGCCTTATACACTGTTCTATGTTAATTACAGTTTGGCTCACACATCTGTTCATTGAAGTTACAATGTTCCCAATTTCTGTTACTGATCCTCCAGAGTGGACCCCAACAAGTGTCACCCTGCCCAGTGTCATTGGAGCCAACAGATCGAGACTGAGTTTGGTTCAGAAGCAAAGGAAACTTTATATTTTGATCAGAGAATGGAGAGGTGAGAGCATGTGCTACCCCGTGGGCTGTGGGGTGGGCTGCTGTGTAGAGATCCTGTCAGAGTCAGTGGGAGGGAGGGGGCGGAGCTCTTGAGGGCCCGGTTGGCTGCAGCTCAGGCTCTATATCATGGAGTGTGCACTGTGCCCCAGGAGCTGAGGTGTCGACCCAGCCATTCTGCACTAGGAAATCTGGTCTGAAGTGCCGGGTGTGGAACCTCTGTATGCGGGACCTAGGAGCACGTGAAATTAGACAAAGCACAAAGGATAAAAAAGGTTAGACTTTGTTTTATTGCCCAGATTCTATTTTTATCTCCCAGGGATTTTTAAGGGGCTTTGCCTGGGACAAACCTCTCTTCTGCCTTTTGTCCCCTTCCTCATTCTTGGAGTGCTGAGGGTGCAGACCCTTCTTCTGTAACTGCTGAGTGCTGAGTTAGGAGCCCTCATACCCGTGGGCGAGGGTCAGAACTTCTCCCCAGCAGCCTCCAGGTGACGTTGATTGTCCCCAGGCCTCCTGCCTCCCTGCTCGTCCGCCTGAGCACCAGTATTGGAAGTGTTATAGATTCTAATGACCTTTAAGGGTCCAGGAAGTAGATGTGCAGTGACGCTGTGAGGTCCAGTTTCACCCCGCCCCACATTTGTTCGGCCACCTTAGGCTGACCGTTTCTGCCAGCCTAGATGCTCTGACCAGTAGTCTGCGCTCTCTTCAATTAGGCCCCTGAATTAACGTAAAAACAGCACCAGGTGTCAGGACCCTGTCCGCTCAACTCCCAGACAATCCAGGGTCACTGGTGATGAAGGACCATGATGGCCACTGAGTCAACAGCCTTTTGAAGTAAACGAGTCCAGCCGGTCTTATTGGCCACCATTATCACAGTGTCTGTAGTCCTTTCTATGGTGACAGCGTGATATACGGTTCCCCCGCCAAGATTATTAGGTCCGCTCTGGGTGCAGTAAGTCCTGCAAGCAGTAGTCTACTCTTTTGGGACACACTCTTGTTGTTTTATGAGAGAAACTCCAGGTCAAGTGATGGTCACATGAGTCGTCATGGTGCCCCTTTACCCCGGTTATCTCTCTGGAGGTTGCAGTTGGAGGGCCTCCTCACTCGAGGTCAGTGTGCCCACGGAGCAAACCCTGCAACTTCAGGGCATGGTTGGGGGTTAGGATCACCACGTGGGGTCCTTTTCCCTTAGGAGGGAGGTGGCCTTTTGGGCTGCTGATTTCCAGGTTTTTAGATACCGCCAGTATCTTGGCCAGATGTGGCAGTGGACCAAGCCACTTGGTGACTGTAGTTTATCCTACCTGGATGGCATTCTTGCATTGTTCCATTTCAAGTGGTCCCAGTTTTTGCACTAATACTCCAATGGCGATTCACTTTTCACCAGGAATGTAAAGATCAAAGGGTTTAGCTAAATTAGGGAGTTCCAGGGCAAGGGTCTGAATTGACTGCTCTTTCCATTCTTGAAAGGCCACTTCTGGATTCTATTCAAAAGGATCATCATCTTTTCCTTTCAGTGTTTCATATAGAGGCCCAGCTAGTAGACTGTAGTTAGGGATCCAGAAGCAGCAAACCCTGGCCTCCCCAGGAACCCCTAAGCTGTCTTCTAGTTTTAGATATGGGTAAGGCTGTAAATTGTTTCTTCCCTTTCCTGGGATGGGCTTCTCCGACCTTCTGTGAGAATGAAGCCCAGGCAGGTCGCCGTAGTCTGTGATATTTGAGCTTTTTCTTGGACAACTTGTATCCTTTATTGGCTTGGTAGTTCAGAGGTCTCCTTAGTAGGGCTGGCGATCAGAATGTCGTCTGCGTATTGAAGGAGTGTTTCCTTTTCCAGTGGTAGAACTTTTATGTCTTTAGCTGAGCTTTCCCCAAAGATGGTGTGGGAATTTTTGAACCCTTGGGGCAACACGGCCCAGAAGTATTGTTTTAGTTGTATGTTGAGTCCTGCCACTCACAAGCCAAAATTTCTTGTGACTCTGACACTAATGGAATACAAAAGAAGGCATCATTGAAGACTAATACAGAATACCATGTCCTGGTGGTTGGTAGAATGACCAGCAGGGTGTAGGATTTAGGAACTACTGGAGGTATATCCTCGGTGGCTTCACTGACTGTCCTGACATCCTTTACCAGGACTCCAGCAGCCCATGGGGCTCTCGAGATCAGGCCAGTCCCAGGATATGGAGATCACCTGCGCAGGTACCCTACCCCTACCCCAGACCACGGGGCTCTCGTGGTCAGGCCCCTCCCAGGATACAGAGCTACCCTTGCAGTTACCCTGGCAGGGCTGGGCACACAGGAACCGTGCACATCACCCTCATTGCAGAGCACTCCCAGCTCACCTGTCACTCAGATCTGACACAGAGCACCTCAGAGCAGGACTTGAACTAACAAAAAGCAGCTCCGACAGGTCTGTGACCCTGGGCATCACTCTGTGTGGCCTCCCTCCACCTGGTCTTCCAGAGACTTCCACTGCACCCGGGGCACCAGGCCTCTGTTTCCACCCACCACCCACCCCTCCTCTCCCTGACTCCCGGGTTCCTCTCATTAGGAGAGGGTTTTCTTGAAGTTGTCTCCCACTCATGGGCCAGATAATATAATTAGAAAACAAGCCAGAGCTGCAACCCCTTGTCTATCCTGACTCTCAGGAGCCCACACCTGTTCCTTGGACCTGGCCGATTCAGAAAGTTCCATTTTCTGCAACTGTGAGCCCCTGAGGGGTGATTATTGGCTGGCCTGGGAAGCCTGACCATGCCGGCCAGTCCTCCCCAGGTGTGCCTGGGTTGAGATCAATATAAACACCACTCCAGGCAGCAAGAGCCCCTGCAGCTGTGCCTGACGCCATTTTCTCTGCCCAGTCAGCAGTCTCGGGGCTGGGCTGGTGGGAGGGAGTGAGAGGCCACGGCTTTGTGGGTGGCCCAGTGTGAGTGGGGCTCTGCTGGACTTCCTGCAGCAGTTGCCAAGATGCCACCTGCTAAAGAAGAGGATGTGTCACCCATACCTGCCTCTGGAATTTCTCCCTGGGCAGAGGTGAGGAAGGAAGAAAGCAGTGGGGGCCGGGACAGCAGGGGTATCTCAGGCAGGGAAATGGAAAGCTTCCAGAAGAATACCCAGGGCCAGGACCATCCTGGCTGGCCTGCAGGCACCAAGTCGGCTGGCATGCTGTCACTCATGTGGCTCCATGGCCCTTCCTCTAGGCTTTCAAGTCCTTGTACATATTCAGGTGTTTTACCTGGGAAGGGTGGGAACATTTCAGCAGCAGCTGGCCTGGGGCTCGGCCCACATTTACTCACAGATGCCTTGGCACGGTCCCCCAGCTTTGCAATGAGGACGCTTGTTGCGTGGGGCCTGCTGGCTGAATGGGAGATGATTCCCCACCACTGACCAACTTCAGAATTGTTTACAACTGGAGCAAGTGCCCTGATACGGTTTTCCTCTGTGTAACTTGTGGGTTCTGTTTTTTTTTCTTTTTTTCATTTTTGGTTCAAGGTAGATTTTATTCCTCTTTTTTGTATTTACAGATATAAGCATGGAAATAATTTATTCATATAAATACATGTATGTGAAGGGAAGAATATTTTTTCTGTTTTAATTTTTTTAATTTTATTTTTTTAACTTTGAATTTTATTTTAATTTTTTATAAAGCAGGTTCTTTTTGGTTATCTCTTTTATACATATAAATGTATACATGCCAATCCCAATATCTCAACTCCTCCCACCACTACCCCCAACAGCTTTCCCCCCTTGGTGTCCATACGTTTGTTGTCTACATCTGTTGCTGTATTTTTGCCTTGCAAAACGGTTCATCTGTACAATTTTTCTAGGTTCCTCATATATGCATTAATATACAAGATTTGTTTTTCTCTTTCTGACTTACTTCACTCTGTATGACAGTCTCTAGATCCATCAACGTCTCTAAAAATGACCCAATTTCATTCCTTTTTATGGCTTGGTAATATTCCATTTTATACTTGTACCACATCTTTATGCATTCGTCTGTCTGTGGGCATTTAGGTTGCTTCCATTACCTGGATATTGTAAATAGTGATGCAATGAACATTGCGGTGAATGTCTCTTTTTGATTTATGGTTTTGTCTGGGTATATGCCTAGTACTGGGATTGCTGTATCATATGGTAATTCTATTCTTAGTTTTATAAGAAACTCCATAATGTTCTCCACAGTGACTGTATCAATTTACATTCCCAACAATAGTGGAAGAGGGTTCCTTATCTCCACACCCATTCCAACATTTGTTGTTTGTAGATTTTCTGATGATGCCCGTTCTAACAGGTGTGAGGTGATACACCATGGAGGAGTCTATTTCGTTGAGCAAAGAGTAGGTCTTGTCTATTACATATTTGGCTTATGGAACGGTATGTGTGCTAATTTCAATCTCTGGTTTTATACAGCACCCTAACTCAACTTTCCCCTTAAGGAAGCATGCGTTTTTTATCTAAATGTGAGACTCTGTTCGGTTTTGTAATTTAGTTTATGTGTAGCCAAGTTTACACTCCCTCTATTAGTGATATCTTATGATAATTATCTTTCTGTGTGTGACATATTTCTCTTAGAATCATCATACCTAAATCCACTCAATTTGCTGCTACAGGCCTGATGACATTGATTTCATTGCTGAGTGATATTCCGTTGTACGTAGGTAGCACAACTTCTTTATCCATTTTTTTCTTTCTGGGATATTTAATTTGTACTGCACTCGAGGTTCTTGTAAACACAGCAGCCCTAAATTTTGTGTTGGCTGTGTCTTGTTGATTTTAAATTTCCTAAGCTATAGGGCCAAAAGTGGAAGTGCCCTAGGCTCTGTAGCTTTGTTTTTCAGATGTTTCAGGATACACCATAAACATCTCCAGAGTGTCTGTTGGCAGTTTACATCCCGCCAATCAGCATAACAAGGCTCCCTGTTCTCCATGGCCTGTCCTGTGTTTCTGGTTTTTACACTTTTCTCAGATGGCCCTTTTGACGAATGGGAAATGAGACTTCATTGTAGTGCGGATTTCCATTGCTGGAGTGCTTGGTTGGACAAGAAGGGCATATGCGTTTTTTCTGAATATATTCAGGAAAAAATGTATACGCACTTTTTGTCCAAGTGCATCACTGTCAAAGATCTGCCGCTTTTCACATGCTTTAAACGCAATTCCAATCTACCTCCTGATATATGATTCCTGCAATTCTGCCTCGTTTTCAAGACCTCTTTGCAGACTTACTTCAATATATTTTTGCCAATAGCTGTCATTTATAACTCTGCAGGTTTGTGAATTACAGCGCCCGTGATTTCCTTTCTTAACTCGCTTCCTTGAAAGCTGGCCACAAAACCGCAGGTTTGCTTCAGGCCGTAATCAGGGTGTGGCACGGCACTCTGAGCCTTTGGTTAATTCCTCTTCCTGGTGGGAAATTAGAGTTAAATGTGCCCCTCCAGACACCTGCCTCACTCCCAGCCCCTTGGTGATGTGTGTCCTCTGGTTTGAGGCCACATGTGATGGGTTCCTCATCTTTTGATGATGTGGCCCCACTGGTGTGAGGACACTCCTGCCTGCTTCCCATCCCCTTGGTGATGTGGTCCCTCCGGCGAGAGTCTGATCCTGGTTGGGTTCCTCACACTTCTGTGAGGTGGGCCCTCTTCTCTGAGGTCATTTTTGCCTGGCTGGCACACCCCGCCTTGGCGACGTCGGCCCTCTGGTGGCAGTTGGAGCCTGCTGGGAGCCTCCTCCCCTCGGTGATGAGGCCCTCTGGCATCAGGCCCTAACTGCTGGGTTCCCACATTTTCTGATACGTGCTAAGTGGTGCGAGGGCACTCCTGCCAGGTTCCCATCCCCATGGGCATGTGGGCCTTTTGCTCTAAGGTCCCAACACCTGTGTTGTTCACCATTTCATGATGTTGGCTCTCTGGTGTTAGTTCACTCAGGCCTAGATCCCATAGACTCTGTGCTCTGAGCCGCCTGCTGGGAGGTTCCTACTGCTGGATTCCTTACCTTTTCTATTCTTTGGGTCCTGTGTTTTCATGCTCCTCCTTCCTAACTCACTCCGAGCCCCTTTGTGATGTAGGTCCTCTGGTTTGAGGCCAACTGTGCCGGTATCCTCACCTTTATTGATGTGGCCCCACTGGTGTGAGGACACTCCTGCCTGGTTCCCACCCCCTTGGTGATGGGGGCCCTCTGGTGAGAGTCTGATCCTGGCTGGATTCCTCACACTTCTGGGAGGTGGGCCCTCTGCTGTGAGGTCACTCCTGCCTGGCTGTCACACGTCACCTTGGCGATGTGCGCCCTCAGTTGGGAGTTGGTGCCTGCTGGGAGTCTCCTCCCCTCGGTAATGAGGACCCTCTGGCGTCAGGCCCTAAATCATGGGCTCCCAAAATTTTCTGATGTGCGGCCTGTCATGCGAGTACACTCCTGCCAGGGTCCCATCCCCATGGGGATGTGGGCTTTCTGCTCTGAGGTCTCAATGGCTGGGTTGCTCACAGTGTCAGAATGTGGGCCATCTACTGTGAGTTCACTCCGGCATGGATCCCATAGCCTCGGTGCTCTGGGCCACCTGCTTGGAGCTTCCAACTGCGGGGTTCCTCACCTTTTTTATTCTATGGGCCCTCTGTTGTGAGTCTCCTCCTGCATGCCTCACTCCCAGCCCTTTCGTGATGTGTGTCCCCTTGTTTGAGGCCACATGTGCTGTGTTCCTCACCTTTCGCTGATGTGGCCCCACTGGTGTGAGGACACTCCTGCCTGGTTTCCATCCCCTTGGTGATGTGGGCCCTCTGGTGAGAGTCTGATCCTGGTTGGGTTCCTCACACTTCTGTGAGGTGGGCCCTCTGCTGTGAGGTAACTCCTGCCTGGCTTGCTCCCATTGCCTTGGTGACGTCGGCCCTCTGGTGGCATTTGGAGCCTGCTGGTAGCCTCCTCTCCTCGGTGATGAAGGCCCTCTGGCGCCAGGCTCTAACTGCTGGGTTCCCACATTTTCTGATATGTTCTAAGTTGTGCGAGGACACTCCTGCAAGGTTCCCATCCACATGGGGATGTGGGCCTTCTGCTTTGAGGTCCCACCGGCTGGGTTGCTCACAGTTTCATGATGTGGGCCCTCTGCTGTGAGTTCACTGTGGCCTGGATCCCATAGACTCCGTGCTCTGGGCCACCTGCTGGGAGGTTCAAACTGCTGGATTCCTCACATTTTTTATTCTGTGGGCCCTGTGTTGTTAGGCTACTCCTGCCTGCCTCACTCGGAGCACCTTGGAAATGTGGGTCCTCTGGTTTAGGCCACACGTGCTGGGTTCCTCACCTTTCTATAATGGGCCCCACTGGTGTGAGGACACTCCTGCCTTGTTCCGATCCCCTTGGTGATGTGGGTTCTCTGGTGAGAGTCTTATCCTGGCTGGGTTCCTCACCCTTCTGTGAGGTAGGCCCTCTGCTGTGAGGTCACTCCTGCCTGACTGGCACACGTCACCTTGGCGACATGGGCCCTCAGTTGGGAGTTGGTGCCTGCTGGGAGTCTCCTCCCCTCGGTAATGAGGGACCTCTGGCGTCAGGCCCTAACTCCTGAGCTCCCCAAATTTTCTGATGTGCACCCTGTGGTGCGAGTACACTCCTGCCAGGTTCCCAACACCATGGGAATGTGGGCCTTCTGCTCTGAAGTCCCAAAGGTGGGTTGCTCAGTTTCATGATGAGGGCCCTCTGGTGTGAGTTCACTCCGGCCTGGATCCCATAGCCTCGCTGCTGCTGGCCGACTGCAGGGAGGTTCCAACTGCAGGATTCCTCACCTTTTTTCTTCCATGGGCCCTCTGTTTTGAGACTCCTCCTGCCTGCTTCACTCCAGGCCCCATGGTGATGTGTGTCCTCTGGTGAGAGTGTGATCCTGGCTGGGTTCCTCACCCTTCTGTGAGGTGGGCCCTCTGCTGTGAGGTCACTCCTGCCTGGCTGGCACACCCCGCCTTGGCAACGTCGGCCCTCTTGTGTCAGTTGGAGCCTGCTGGGAGCCTCCTCCAAACGGTGATGAGGGCCCTCTGGCGTCAGGCCCTAACTGCAGGGTACCCACATTTTCTGATACATGCTAAGTGGTGTGAGGACACTCGTGCCATGTTCCCAACCCCATGGGAATGTGGGCCTTCTGCTCTGAGGTCCCAACGGCTGGGTTGCTCACAGTTTCATGATGTGGGCCCTCTGCTGTGAGTTCACTGTGGCCTGGATCGCATAGACTCGGTGCTCTGGGCCACCTGCTGGGAGGTTCCCACTGCAGGATTCCTCAGCTTTTTTATTCTATTGGCCCTGTGTTGTGAGGCTACTCCTGCCTGACTCAATCCGAGACCCATGGTGATGTGGGTCCTCTGGTTTGAGACAACATGTGTTGGGTACCTCAACTTTCGATGATGTGGCCCCACGGGTGTGAGGACACTCCTGCCTGGTTCCCAGCCCCTAGCTGATGTGGGCACTCTGGTGAGAGTCTGATCCTGGCTGGGTACCTTACCCTTCTGTGAGGTGGGCCCTCTGATGTGAGGTCACTCCTGCCTGGTTGGCTCACGTCGCCTTGGTGACGTGGAGCCTCTGTTGGCCACTGAAGCATGCTGGGAGCCTCCTACCCTCTTGAATGAGGGCCCTGGAAAAATCACATATGCCATTTTGACCAAGGGCATCATTGTCGAGGTTCTGCCTCTTTTAATATGCTTTCAAAGGACTTCCCGTTTACCTCCTGAAATCGTATTCCTGGAATTCTGCCCCGCTTTCAAGTCCTCTTCGCAGCCTTCCTTCAGATATTCATGGACGATAGCTGTCATTTAACACTCTGCAGATTTGTGAATGGCAGTGGCCCTGAGCTCCTTTCTTCAACTCGCTCTCTTGTGAGCTGGCCGCAAAACCGCAGGATTGCTTCAGGCCCTAATCTGGTTCCGGCACGGCATGCTGAGCCTTTGGCTATTTCTTCTTCCTAGTGGGAAATGAGCATTAAATTGGCCCATGCAGATACCTACAGCTAGTCTCTCATTGGTTCTCCCTAGTCCTGTTCATCTTGCACAGAAATTGCAGACTGTGCCAAACAGGAGGTTAAAGGCACTGACTCTCCAAGCTGGGAGAGTGTTAGTAAATTTTCTGGAATGGTGAACCCGAGTAGCAGGGGACAAAAACTGAGATGCATTTAAAAATGTTTACCGGTCACACGGTGGACCATACTCTGTGTTTCCCATGCATGTTTTACCTGAAGGAAGAATCCCTTAAACCTGGAGAGTTGGGACCCATGGAATGGCTACCATGCAGTATGACTTCAAAGGGTCTGCGTTTGCTCACAGAACTTCACCAATGCTATCAGCCCGAAGTGTCCAGCCTTATGTCTCACCCAGCTCTGGGTGTAGATGTGGTAAATCCTGGTTGCATCAGAAGCCCTGAATGAATTATTTAAGAATTGCTCTCTATTTCACTGTCATTGTGTTTTGTTTGTGAAATTTGTTTTGATAATGGGATTTATCGGATTTTCACTGTTGTGTTTAGGCCGCTGTACACACGCTTGATTTCCTTATGGAGACATATAAATCCATGGGTCTTAAGATTCTTGCTTGTCAGGTATATTCCCAGGCGTTGAATATGGGGTGTTGAGTCCATTTCGTTGAGCAAGGAGTAGGTCTTGTCTATTTTATATTTGGCTTATGGAATGGTATCTGTGCTAATTTCAAACTCTGGTTTGATGCAGCACCCCAACTCACCTTTCCCCATAAGGAAGCATAAGTTGGTTTTCTAAATTTGAGACCCTGTTCTGTTTTGTATTTCAGTTCATGTGTAGACAAGTTTACGTTCCGTGTATTAGTGATATCTTATGATGTTTCTTTTTCTGTGTGACTTATTTCTCGTAGAATCGTCGTACCTGAATCCACTCGTTATGCTGCTCCGGGCCTGATAACGTAGATATGATTGCTGAGTGATATTCCATTGTACGTACGTACCACAACTTCTGTATCCATTTTTTGCTTTCTCGGATATTTAACTTGTACCGTAGACGAGGTTCTTGTAAACACAGCCGTCCCAGACTTTGGGGTGGCTGTGTGTTTTTGATTTTAATTTCCCTAAGCTATAGGACCCTAAGTGGAAGTGCCATAGGCTGTGTTGCTTTGTTTCCTACGTGTTTCAGGAAACACCATACACTTCTCCAGAGTGGCTGTTGGCAATTTACATCCCGCCCATCAGCATAACAAGGCTCCCTGTTCCCCATGACCTGTCCTGCCTTTCTGGATTTTACACCTGTTTCAGATGGCCTTATGGAACGGGGGGCAATGAGACTTCATTGTAGTGCAGTTTTCCTTTACACGCTTCCTTGGTTGGCCAAAAAGGGCGTATGCGTATTTTCCTGAATATATTCAGGAAAAAACGCATACGCCCTTTTTGGCTAAGTGCATCATTGTCGACATTCTGCCTCTTTTCCTATGCTTTAAGTGCAATTCCAGTCTACCCCGTGAAATCGTTTTCCTGAAATTCTGCCCCGCTTTCAAGTCCTCTTCGAAGACTTACTTCAATACATTTTTGGACGATAGCTGTCATTCATAACTCTGCAGGTTTGTGAATTACAGTGCCCCTGAGCCCCTTTCTTCAACTCGCTTTCTTGTGAGCTGGCCGCAAAACCGCAGGATTGCTTCAGGCCCTAATCTGGTTCCGTCAGGGCACGCTGAGCCTTTGGTTAATTCCTCTTCCTGGTGGGAAATGAGCGTTCCAATTGCCCGTGCAGACACCTACAGCTAGTCTCTCATTGGTTCTCCCTATTCCTGTTCATCTTGCGCAGAAATTGCAAACTGTGCCAAACAGGAGGTTAAAGGCACTGACTCTCCAAGTGGGGAGAGTGTTAGTAAAGCGTCTGGAACGGTGAACCCGAGTACCAGGGTACGAAACCTGAGATGCATTTGAAAACGTTTCCCAATCCCACGGTCGACCATACTCTGGGTTTCCCATGCATGTTTTAGCTGAAGGAAGAATCCTTTAAACCTGGAGAGCTGGGACCCATGGAATGGGTACCATGCAGTATGACTTCAAGGGGTCTGCGTTTGCTCAGCGAACCTCACCAATGTTATCAGCAAGAAGTGTCCAGCCTTATGTCTCACCCAGCTCTGGGTGTAGAGGTGGTAAATCCAGGTTGCATCACAAGCCCTGAATGAATTATTTAAGAATTGCTCTGTATTTCACTGTCATTGTGTTTTGTTTTTGAAATTTATTTTGATAATGGGATTTATCGGATTTTCACTGCTGCGTTTAGGCCGCTGTACACACGATTGATTTCCTTATGGAGACATATAAATCCATGGGTCTTAAGAGTCTTACTTGTCAGGTATATTCCCCGGCGTTTAATATGGGGTGTTGAGTCCATTTCGTTGAGCAAGTTGTAGGTCTTATCTATTATATATTTGGCTTATGGAACGATATCTGTGCTAATTTCAATCTCTGGTTTTATGCAGCACCCCAACTCTCCTTTCCCCATAAGCAAGCATAAGTTGATTTTCTAAATTTGAGACCCTGTTCTGTTTTGTAATTCAGTTCATGTGTAGACAAGTTTACCTTCCGTGTATTAGTGATATATTATGATGTTTCTTTTTCTGTGTGACTTATTTCTCGTAGAATCGTCGTAACTGAATCCACTCATTATGCCGCTGTGGGCCTGATGACCTAGATTTCATTGCTGAGTGATATTCCATTGTACGTACGTACCACAATTTCTTTATCCATTTTTTGCTTTCTCGGATATTTAACTTGTACCGTAGATGAGGTTATTGTAAACAGAGCCGTCCCAAACTTTGGGGTGGCTGTGTGTTTTTGATTTTAATTTCCCTAAGCTATAGGACCATAAGTGGAAGTGCCATAGGCTGTGTTGCTTTGTTTCCTATGTGTTTAAGGAAACACCATACTCTTCTCCAGAGTGGCTGTTGGCAATATACATCCCGCCCATCAGGATAACAAGGCTCCCTGTTCTCCATGACCTGTCCTGCCTTTCTGGATTTTACACTTTTTTCAGATGGCCGTTTTGACCGGGGGGCAGTGAGACTTCATTGTAGTGCAGATTTCCTTTACACGCTTGCTTGGTTTGCCAAAAAGTGCGTATACGTTTTTTCCTCAATATATTCAGGAAAAAACGTATACGCCCTTTTTGGCCAAGTGCATCATTGTGGACATTCTGCCTCTTTTCCTATGCTTTAAGTGCAATTCCAGTCCAACCCCTGAAATCGTTTTCCTGAAATTCTGCCCCGCTTTCAAGTCCTCTTCGAAGACTTACTTCAATATATTTTTGGACGATAGCTGTTATTCATAACTCTGCAGGTTTGTGAATTACAGTGCCCCTGAGCTCCTTTCTTCAACTCGCTTTCTTGTGAGCTGGCCGCAAAACCGCAGGATTGCTTCAGGCCCTAATCTGTTTCTGGCAGGGCACCATGAGCCTTTGTTTCATTCCTCTTCCTGCTGGGAAATGAGCGTTCCATTTGCCCGTGCAGACACCTAGAGCTAGTCTCTCATTGCTTCTCCCTATTCCTGTTCATCTTGCGCAGAAATTGCAAACCGTGCCAAACAGGAGGTTAAAGGCACTGACTCTCCAAGTGGGGAGAGTGTTAGTAAATCGTCTGGAATGGTGAACCAGAGTACCAGGGTTCGGAAACTGAGATGCATTTGAAAACGTTTCCCAATCACACAGTTGACCATACTCTGGGCTTCCCATGCATGTTTTAGCTGAAGGAAGAATCCCTTAAACCTGGAGAGTTGGGACCTATGGAATGGGTACCATGCAGTATGACTTTAAGGGGTCTGCGTTTGCTCAGCGAACCTCACCAATGCTATCAGGAAGAAGTGTCCAGCCTTATGTCTCACCCAGCTCTGGGTGTAGAGGTGGTAAATCCAGGTTGCATCACAAGCCCTGAATGAATTATTTAAGAATTGCTCTGTATTTCACTGTCATTGTGTTTTGTTTTTGAAATTTATTTTGATAATGGGATTTATCGGATTTTCACTGCTGCGTTTAGGCCGCTGTACACACGATTGATTTCCTTATGGAGACATATAAAACCATGGGTCTTAAGATTCTTACTTGTCAGGTATATACCCCGGCGTTGAATATGGGGTGTTCAGTCCATTTCGTTGAGCAAGGAGTAGGTCTTGTCTATTATATATTTGGCTTAAGGAACGATATCTGTGCTAATTTCAATCTCTGGTTTTATGCAGCACCCCAACTCACCTTTCCCCAAAAGCAAGCATAAGTTGGTTTTCTAAATTTGAGACCCTGTTCTGTTTTGTAATTCAGTTCATGTGTAGACAAGTTTACCTTCCGTGTATTAGTGATATCTTATGATGTTTCTTTTTCTGTGTGACTTATTTCTCGTAGAATCGTCGTAACTGAATCCACTCATTATGCCGCTGTGGGCCTGATGACCTAGATTTCATTGCTGAGTGATATTCCATTGTACGTACGTACCACAATTTCTTTATCCATTTTTTGCTTTCTCGGATATTTAACTTGTACCGTAGACGAGGTTCTTGTAAACAGAGCGGTCCCAAACTTTGAGGTGGCTGTGTGTTTTTGATTTTAATTTCCCTAAGCTATAGGACCCTAAGTGGAAGTGCCATAGGCTGTGTTGCTTTGTTTCCTACGTGTCTAAGGAAACACCATACTCTTCTCCAGAGTGGCTGTTGGCAATTTACATACCGCCCATCAGGATAACAAGGCTCCCTGTTCTTCATGACCAGTCCTGCCTTTCTGGATTTTACACCTCTTTCAGATGGCCTTTTGGAACGGGGGGCAATGAGACTTCATTTTAGTGCAGATTTCCTTTACATGCTTCCTTGGTTGGCCAAAAAGTGCGTATGCGTATTTTCCTGAATATATTCAGGGAAAAACGCATACGCCCTTTTTGGCCAAGTGCATCATTGTCGACATTCTGCCTCTTTTCCTATGCTTTAAGTGCAATTCCAGTCTACCCCCTGAAATCGTTTTCCTGAAATTCTGCCTCGCTTTCAAGTCCTCTTCGAAGACTTACTTCAATACATTTTTGGACGATAGCTGTCATTCATAACTCTGCAGGTTTGTGAATTACAGTGCCCCTGAGCTCCTTTCGTCAACTCGCTTTCTTGTGAGCTGGCCGCAAACCGCAGGATTGCTTCAAGGCCTAATCTCGTTCCGGAAGGGCACGCTGAGCCTTTGGTTAATTCCTCTTCCTGGTGGGAAATGAGCGTTCCATTTTCCCGTGCAGACACCTACAGCTAGTCTCTCATTGGTTCTCCCTATTCCTGTTCATCTTGCACAGAAATTGCAAACTGTGCCAAACAGGAGGTTAAAGGCACTGACTCTCCAAGAGGGGAGAGTGTTAGTAAAGCATCTGGAGCGGTGAACCCGAGTACCAGGGGACGAAACCTGAGATGCATTTGAAAACGTTTCCCAATCACATGGTGGACCATACTCTGGGTTTCCCATGCATGTTTTAGCTGAAGGAAGAATCCCTTAAACCTGGAGAGTTGGGACCCATGGAATGGCTACCATGCAGTATGACTTCAAAGGGTCTGCGTTTGCTCACCGAACCTCACCAATGCTATCAGCCCGAAGTGTCCAGCCTTATGTCTCACCCAGCTCTGGGTGTAGATGTGGTAAATCCAGGTTGCATGACAAGCCCTGAATGAATTATTTAAAAATTGCTCTCTATTTCACTGTCATAGTGTTTTGTTTTTGAAATTTATTTTGATAATGGGATTTATCGGATTTTCACTGCTGCGTTTAGGCCGCTGTACACACGCTTGATTTCCTTACGGAGACATATAAATCCATGGGTCTTAAGATTCTTACTTGTCAGGTATATTCTCAGGCGTTGAATATGGGGTGTTGAGTCCCTTTCACTGAGCAAGGAGTAGGTCTTGTCTATTATACATTTGGCTTATGGAACGGTATCTGTGCTCATTTCAATCTCTGGTTTTATGCAGCACCCCAACTCACCTTTCCCCATAAGCAAGCATAAGTTGGTTTTCTAAATTTGAGACCCTGTTCTGTTTTGTAATTCAGTTCATGTGTAGCCAAGTTTCCCTTCCGTGTGTTAGTGATATCTTATGATGTTTCTTTTTCTGTGTGACTTATTTCTCGTAGAATCGTCGTACCTGAATCCACTCATTATGCAGCTACAGGCCTGATGACGTAGATTTCAATGCTGAGTGTTATTCCATTGTACGTACGTACCACAACTTCTTTATCCATTTTTTACTTTCTCGGATATTTAACTTGTACCGTAGACGAGGTTCTTGTAAACAGAGCCGTCCCAAACTTTGGGGTGGCTGTGTGTTTTTGATTTTAATTTCCCTAAGCTATAGGACCCTAAGTGGAAGTGCCATAGGCTGTGTTGCTTTGTTTCCTACGTGTTTCAGGAAACACCATACACTTCTCCAGAGTGGCTGTTGGCTATTTACATCCCGCCCATCAGCATAACAAGGCTCCCTGTTCTCCATGACCTGTCCTGCCTTTCTGGATTTTACGCTTTTTTCAGATGGCCCTTTTGACCGGGGGGCAGTGAGACTTCATTGTAGTGCAGATTTCCTTTACACGCTTGCTTGGTTGGCCAAAAAGGGCGTATGCGTTTTTTCCTGAATATATTCAGGAAAAAACGCATACGCCCTTTTTGGCCAAGTGCATCATTGTCGACATTCTGCCTCTTTTCCTATGCTTTAAGTGCAATTCCAGTCTACCCCCTGAAATCGTTTTCCTGAAATTCTGCCCCGCTTTCAAGTCCTCTTCGAAGACTTACTTCAATACATTTTTGGACGATAGCTGTCATTCATAACTCTGCAGGTTTGTGAATTACTGTGCCCCTGAGCTCCTTTCTTCAACTCGCTTTCTTGTGAGCTGGCCGCAAAACCGCAGGATTGCTTCAGGCCCTAATCTGTTTCTGGCAGGGCACCATGAGACTTTGTTTCATTCCTCTTCCTGCTGGGAAATGAGCGTTCCATTTGCCCGTGCAGACACCTACAGCTAGTCTCTCATTGCTTCTCCCTATTCCTGTTCATCTTGCGCAGAAATTGCAAACTGTGCCAAACAGGAGGTTAAAGGCACTGACTCTCCAAGTGGGGAGAGTGTTAGTAAAGCGTCTGGAATGGTGAACCAGAGTACCAGGTTCGGAAACTGAGATGCATTTGAAAACGTTTCCCAATCACACGGTGGACCATACTCTGGGTTTCCCATGCATGTTTTAGCTGACGGAAGAATCCCTTAAACCTGGAGAGTTGGGACCCATGGAATGGGAACCATGCAGTATGACTTCAAAGGGTCTGCGTTTGCTCACCGAACCTCACCAATGCTATCAGCCCGAAGTGTCCAGCCTTATGTCTCACCCAGCTCTGGGTGTAGATGTGGTAAATCCAGGTTGCATCACAAGCCCTGAATGAATTATTTAAGAATTGCTCTCTATTTCACTGTCATTGTGTTTCGTTTTTGAAATTTATTTTGATAATGGGATTTATCGGATTTTCACTGCTGCGTTTAGGCCGCTGTACACACGCTTAATTTCCTTATGGAGACATATAAATCCATGGGTTTTAAGATTCTTGCTTGTCAGGTATATTCCCAGGCGTTGAATATGGGGTGTTGAGTCCATTTCGTTGAGCAAGGAGTAGGTCTTGTCTATTATATATTTGGCTTATGGAAAGGTATCTGTGCTCATTTCAATCTCTGGTTTTATGCAGCATCCCAACTCACCTTTCCGCATAAGCAAGCATAAGTTGGTTTTGTCAATTTGAGACCCTGTTCTGTTTTTTAATTCAGTTCATGTGTAGCCAAGTTTACGTTCCGTGTATTAGTGATATCTTATGATGTTTCTTTTTCTGTGAGAATTATTTCTCGTAGAATCATCGTACCTGAATCCACTCATTATGCCCCTACAGGCCCGATGACGTAGATTTCACTGCTGAGTGATATTACATTGTACGTGTGTACCACAACTTCTTTATCCATTTTTTGCTTTCTTGCATATTTAACTTGTACCATAGAAGAGGTTGTTGTAAACAGAGCCATCCCGAACATTGGGGTGGCTGTGTGTTTTTGATTTTAATTTCCCTAAGCTATAGGACCATAAGTGGAAGTGCCATAGGCTGTGTTGCTTTGTTTCCTACGTGTTTCAGGAAACACCATACACTTCTCCAGAGTGGCTGTTGGCAATTTACATCCCGCCCATCAGCATAACAAGGCTCCCTGTTCTCCATGACCTGTCCTGCCTTTCTGGATTTTACACTTTTTTCAGATGGCCCTTTTGACCAGGGGGCAGTGAGACTTCATTGTATTGCAGATTTCCTTTACACTCTTGCTTGGTTGGCCAAAAAGGACATATGTGTCTTTTCCTGTATATATTCAGGAAAAAACGCATACGCCCTTTTTGGCCAAGTGCATCATTATCGACATTCTGCCTCTTTTTCTATGCTTTAAGTGCAATTCCAGTCTACCCCGTGAAATCGTTTTCCTGAAATTCTGCCCCGCTTTCAAGTCCTCTTCGAAGACTTACTTCAATATATTTTTGGACGATAGCTGTCATTCATAACTCTGCAGGTTTGTGAATTACAGTGCCCCTGAGCTCCTTTCTTCAACTCGCTTTCTTGTGAGCTCGCCGCAAAAGCGCAGGATTGCTTCAGGCCCTAATCTGTTTCTGGCAAGGCACGCTGAGCCTTTGATTAATTCCTCTTCCTGGTGGGAAATGAGCGTTCCATTTCCCCGTGCAGACACCTACAGCTAGTCTCTCATTGGTTCTCCCTATTCCTGTTCATCTTGCGCAGAAATTGCAAACTGTGCCAAACAGGAGGTTAAAGGCACTGACTCTCCAAGTGGGGAGAGTGTTAGTAAAGCGTTTGGAATGGTGAACCCGAGTACCAGGGTTCGAAAACTGAGATGCATTTGAAAACGTTTCCCAATCACACGGTGGACCATACTCTGGGTTTCCCATGCATGTTTTAGCTGAAGGAAGAATCCTTTAAACCTGGAGAGTTGGGACCCATGGAATGTGTACCATGCAGTATGACTTCTAGGGGTCTGCGTTTGCTCAGCGAACCTCACCAATGCTATCAGCAAGAAGTGTCCAGCCTTATGTCTCACCCAGCTCTGGGTGTAGATGTGGTAAACCCAGGTTGCATCACAAGCCCTGAAGGAATTATTTAAGAATTGCTCTCTATTTCACTGTCATTGTGTTTTGTTTTTGAAATTTATTTTGATAATGGGATTTATCGGATTTTCACTGCTGCATTAGGGCTGCTGTACACACGCTTGATTTCCTTATGGAGACATATAAATCCATGGGTTTTAAGATTCTTACTTGTCAGGTATCTTCCCAGGCGTTGAATATGGGGTGTTGAGTCCATTTCGTTGAGCAAGGAGTAGGTCTTGTCTATTATATATTTGGTTTATAGAAAGGTATCTGTGCTAATTTCAATCTCTGGTTTTATGCAGCACCCCAACTCACCTTTCCCCTTAATCAAGCATAAGTTGGTTTTCTCAATTTGAGACCCTGTTCTGTATTGTAATTCAGTTTATGTGTAGCCAAGATTACATTCCGTGTATGAGGGATATCTTATGATGTTTCTTTTTCTGTCTGACTTATTTCTTGTAGAATCATCGTACCTGAATCCACTCATTATGCCGCTACGGACCTGATGACGTAGATTTCATTGCTGAGTGATATTCCATTGTACGTGTGTACCACAACTTCTTTATCCATTTTTTGCTTTCTCGGATATTTAACTTGTACCCTAGACGACGTTCTTGTAAACAGTGGCATCCCAAACTTTGGGGTGGCTGTGTGTTTTTGATTGTAATTTCCCTAAACTATCGGACCATAAGTGGAAGTGCCATAGGCTGTGTTGCTTTGTTGTCTACCTGTTTCAGGAAACACCATACACTTCTCCAGAGTGGCTGTTGGCAATTTATATCCCGTCCATCAGCATAACAAGGCTCCCCGTTCTCCATGACCTGTCCTGCCTTTCTGGATTTTACACATTTTTCAGATGGCCCTTTTTACCGGTGGGCAGTGAGACTTCATTGTAGTGCCGATTTCCTTTACACGCTTGCTTGGTTGGCCAAATAGTGCGTATGCGTTTTTTCCTGAATATATTCACGAAAAAACGCATACGTCCTTTTTGGCCAAGTGCATCATTGTCGACATTCTGCCTCTTTTCCTATGTTTTAAGTGCAATTCCAGTCTACCCCCTGAAATCGATTTCCTGAAATTCTGCCCCGCTTTCAAGTCCTCTTCGAAGACTTACTTCAATACATTTTTGGACGATAGCTGTCATTCTTAACTCTGCAGGTTTGTGAATTACAGTGCCCCTGAGCTCCTTTCTTCAACTCGCTTTCTTGTGAGCTGCCCGCAAACCGCAGGATTGCTTCAGGCCCTAATCTGGTTCTGGCAGGGCATGCTGAGCCTTTGGTTAATTCCTGTTCCTGGTGGGAAATGAGCGTTCCAATTGCCCGTGCAGACACCTACAGCTAGTCTCTCATTGCTTCTCCCTATTCCTGTTAATCTTGCGCAGAAATTGCAAACTGTGCCAAACAGGAGGTTAAAGGCACTGACTCTCCAAGTGGGAAGAGTGTTAGTAAAGTGTCTGGAACGGTGCACCCGAGTACCAGGGGATGAAACCTGAGATGCATTTGAAAACGTTTCCCAATCACACGGTGGAACATACTCCGGGTTTCCCATGCATGTTTTAGCTGAAGGAAGAATCCCTTAAACCGGGCGAGTTCGGACCCATGGAATGGGTACCATGCAGTATGACTTCAAAGGGTCTGCGTTTGCTCACCAAACGTCACCAATGCTATCAGCCCGAAGAGTTCAGCCTTATGTCTAAACCAGTTCTGGGTGTAGATGTGGTAAATCCAGGTTGCATCACAAGCCCTGAATGAATTATTTAAGAATTGCTCTCTATTTCACTGTCATTGTGTTTTGTTTTTGAAATTTATTTTGTTAATTGGATTTATCGGATTTTCACTGCTGCGTTTAGGCCACTGTACACACGCTTGACTTCCTTATTTAGACATATAAATCCATGTGTCTTAAGATTCTTACTTGTCAGGTATACTCCCAGGCGTTGAATATGTGGTGTTGATTCCATTTCGTTGAGCAAGGAGTAGGTCTTGTCTATTATGTATTTGGCTTATGGAACGGTATCTGTGCTCATTTCAATCTCTGGTTTGATGCAGCACCCCAACTCACCTTTCCCCATAAGCAAGCATAAGTTGGTTTTCTAAATTTGAGACCCTGTTCGGTTTTGTAATTCAGTTCATGTGTAGCCAAGTTTACGTTCCGTGTATTAGTGATATCTTATGATGTTTCTTTTTCTGTGTGACTTATTTCTCGTAGAATCGTCGTACCTGAATCCACTCATTATGCCGCTACGGGCCTGTTGACGTAGATCTCATTGCTGAGTGATATTCCATTGTACGTACGTACCACAACTTCTTTATCCATTTTTTGCTTTCTCGGATATTTAACTTGTACCGTAGACGAGGTTCTTGTAAGCAGAGCCGTCTCAAACTTTGGGGTGCCTGTGTGTTTTTGATTTTAATTTACCTAAGCTATAGGACCTAAGTGGAAGTGCCATAGGCTGTGTTGCTTTGTTTCCTACGTGTTTCAGGAAACACCATACACTTCTCCAGAGTGGCTGTTGGCAATTTACATCCCGCCCATCAGCATAACAAGGCTCCCTGTTCTCCATGACCTGTTCTGCCTTTCTGGATTTTACACTTTTTTCAGATGGCCCTTTTGACCGGGGTCAGTGAGACTTCATTGTAGTACAGATTTTCTTTACACGCTTGCTTGGTTGTCCAAAAAGAGCGTATGCGTTTTTTCCTGAATATATTCAGGAAAAAACGCATACGCCCTTTTTGGCCAAGTGCATCATTGTGGACATTCTGCCTCTTTTCCTATGCTTTAACTGCAATTCCAGTCTACCTCCTGAAATCGTTTTCCTGAAATTCTGCCCCACTTTCAAGTCCTCTTCGAAAACTTACTTCAATACATTTTTGGACGATAGCTGTCATTCATAACTCTGCAGGATTGTGAATTACAGTGCCCCTGAGCTCCTTTCTTCAACTCGCTTTCTTGTGAGCTGGCCGCAAAACCGCAGGATTGCTTCAGGCCCTAATCTGGTTCCGGCAGGGCACGCTGAGCCTTTGGTTAATTCCTCTTCCTGGTGGGAAATGAGCGTTCCATTTGCCCGTGCAGACACCTACAGCTAGTCTCTTATTGCTTCTCCCTATTCCTGTTCATCTTGCGCAGAAATTGCAAACTGTGCCAAACAGGAGGTTAAAGGCACTGACTTTCCAAGTGGGGAGAGTTTTAGTAAAGTGTCTGGAACGGTGCACCCGAGTACCAGGGGACGAAACCTGAGATGCATTTGAAAAAGTTTCCCAATCACACGGTGGAACATACTCCGGGTTTCCCATGCATGTTTTAGCTGAAGGAAGAATCCCTTAAACCTGGAGAGTTGGGACCCATGGAATGGGTACCATGCAGTATGACTTTAAAGGGTCTGCGTTTGCTCACCAAACCTCACCAATGCTATCAGCCCAAAGTGTCCAGCCTTATGTCTCAACCAGCTCTGGGTGTAGATGTGGTAAATCCAGGTTGCATCACAAGCCCTGAATGAATTATTTAAGAATTGCTCTCTATTTCACTGTCATTGTGTTTTTTTTTTTTAAACATCTTTATTGGGGTATAATTGCTTTACAATGGTGTGTTAGTTTCTGCTTTATAACAAAGTGAATCAGTTATACATATACATATGTTCCCATATGTCTTCCCTCTTGCGTCTCCCTCCCTCCCACTCTCCCTATCCCACCCCTCCAGGCTGTCACAAAGAACCAAGCTAATATCCCTGTGCCTTGCGGCGGCTTCCCACTAGCTATCTACCTTACTACGTTTGTTAGTGTGTATATGTCCATGACTCTCTCTCGCCCTGTCAAAGCTCACCCCTCCCCCTCCCCATATCCTCAAGTCCGTTCTCCAGTAGGTCTGAGTCTTTATTCCTGTCTTACCCCTAGGTTCTCCATGACATTTTTTTCCCCTTAAATTCCATATATGTGTGTTAGCATACGGTATTTGTCTTTTTCTTTCTGACTTACTTCACTCTGTATGACAGACTCTAGGTCTATCCATCTCATTACAAATAGCTCAATTTCATTTCTTTTTAAGGCTGAGTCATATTCCATTGTATATATGTGCCACATTTTCTTTATCCATTCATCCGATGATGGGCGCTTAGGTTGTTTCCATCTCCGGGCTATTGTAAATAGAGATGCAATGAACATTTTGGTACATGACTCTGTTTGAATTTTGGTTTTCCCAGGGTATATGCCCAGTAGTGGGATTGCTGGGTCATATGGTAATTCTATTTGTAGTTTTTTAAGGAACCTCCATACTGTTCTCCATAGTGGCTGAACCAATTCACATTCCCACCAGCAGTGCAAGAGTGTTCCCTTTTCTCCACACCCTCTCCAGCATTTATTGTTTCTAGATTTTTTGATGATGGCCATTCTGACTGGTGTGAGATGATATCTCATTGTAGTTTTGATTTGCATTTCTCTAATGATTAATGATGTTGAGCATTCTTTCATGTGTTTGTTGCCATTCTGTATATCTTCTTTGGAGAAATGTCTATTTAGGTCTTCTGCCCATTTTTGGATTGGGTTCTTTGTTTTTTTGTTATTGAGCTGCATGAGCTGCTTGTAAATTTTGGAGATTAATCCTTTGTCATTTGCTTCATTTGCATGTCATTGTGTTTTGTTTGTGAAATTTATTTTGTTAATGGGATTTATCGGATTTTCACTGCTGCGTTTAGGCCACTGTACACATGCTTGACTTCCTTATTTAGACATATAAATCCATGGGTCTTAAGATTCTTACTTGTCAGGTATATTCCCAGGCGTTGAATATGGGGTGTTGATTCCATTTCGTTGAGCAAGGAGTAGGTATTGTCTATTATATATTTGGCTTATGGAACGGCATTTGTGCTCATTTCAATCTCTGGTTTGATGCAGCACCCCAACTCACCTTTCCCCATAAGCAAGCATAAGTTGGTTTTCTAAATTTGAGACCCTGTTCTGTTTTGTAATTCAGTTCATGTGTAGCCAAGTTTACGTTCCGTGTATTAGTGATATCTTATGATGTTTCTTTTTCTGTGTGACTTATTTCTCGTAGAATCGTCGTACCTGAATCCACTCATTATGCCGCTACGGGCCTGATGACGTAGATCTCATTGCTGAGTGATATTCCATTGTACGTACGTACCACAACTTCTTTATCCATTTTTTGCTTTCTCGGATATTTAACTTGTACCGTAGACGAGGTTCTTGTAAACAGAGCCGTCCCAAACTTTGCGGTGGCTGTGTGTTTTTGATTTTAATTTCCCTAAGCTATAGGACCTAAGTGGAAGTGCCATAGGCTGTGTTGCTTTGTTTCCTACGTGTTTCAGGAAACACCATACACTTCTCCAGAGTGGCTGTTGGCAATTTACATCCCGCCCATCAGCATAACAAGGCTCCCTGTTCTCCATGACCTGTTCTGCCTTTCTGGATTTTACACTTTTTTCAGATGGCCCTTTTGACCGGGGGGCAGTGAGACTTCATTGTAGTGCAGATTTCCTTTACATGCTTGCTTGGTTGTCCAAAAAGTGCGTATGCGTTTTTTCCTGAATATATTCAGGAAAAAACGCATACGCCCTTTTTGGCCAAGTGCATCATTGTGGACATTCTGCCTCTTTTCCTATGCTTTAAGTGCAATTCCAGTCTACCTCCTGAAATCGTTTTCCTGAAATTCTACCCCACTTTCAAGTCCTCTTCGAAAACTTACTTCAATACATTTTTGGACGATAGCTGTCATTCATAACTCTGCAGGATTGTGAATTACAGTGCCCCTGAGCTCCTTTCTTCAACTCGCTTTCTTGTGAGCTGGCCGCAAAACCGCAGGATTGCTTCAGGCCCTAATCTGGTTCCGGCAGGGCACGCTGAGCCTTTGGTTAATTCCTCTTCCTGGTGGGAAATGATCGTTCCATTTGCCTGTGCAGACACCTACAGCTAGTCTCTCATTGCTTCTCCCTATTCCTGTTCATTTTGCGCAGAAATTGTAAACTGTGCCAATCAGGAGGTTAAAGGCACTGACTTTCCAAGTGGGGAGAGTTTTAGTAAAGTGTCTGGAACGGTGCACCCGAGTACCAGGGGACGAAACCTGAGATGCATTTGAAAACGTTTCCCAATCACACGGTGGAACATACTCTGGGTTTCCCATGCATGTTTTAGCTGAAGGAAGAATCCCTTAAACCTGGAGAGTTGGGACCCATGGAATGGGTACCATGCAGTATGACTTCAAAGGGTCTGCGTTTGCTCACCAAACCTCACCAATGCTATCAGCCCAAAGTGTCCAGCCTTATGTCTCAACCAGATCTGGGTGTAGATGTGGTAAATCCAGGTTGCATCACAAGCCCTGAATGAATTATTTAAGAATTGCTCTCTATTTCACTGTCATTGTGTTTTTTTTTTTAAACATCTTTATTGGGGTATAATTGCTTTACTGTGGTGTGTTAGTTTCTGCTTTATAACAAAGTGAATCAGTTATACATATACATATGTTCCCATATGTCTTCCCTCTTGCGTCTCCCTCCCTCCCACTCTCCCTATCCCACCCCTCCAGGCTGTCACAAAGCACCAAGCTAATATCACTGTGCCTTGCGGCTGCTTCCCACTAGCTATCTACCTTACTACGTTTGTTAGTGTGTATATGTCCATGACTCTCTCTCGCCCTGTCAAAGCTCACCCCTCCCCCTCCCCATATCCTCAAGTCCGTTCTCCAGTAGGTCTGCGTCTTTATACCTGTCTTACCCCTAGGTTCTTCATGACATTTTTTTCCCCTTAAATTCCATATATATGTGTTAGCGTACGGTATTTGTCTTTTTCTTTCTGACTTACTTCACTCTGTATGACAGACTCTAGGTCTATCCATCTCATTACAAATAGCTCAATTTCATTTCTTTTTAAGGCTGAGTAATATTCCATTGTATATATGTGCCACATTTTCTTTATCCATTCATCCGATGATGGGCGCTTAGGTTGTTTCCATCTCCGGGCTATTGTAAATAGAGCTGCAATGAACATTTTGGTACATGACTCTGTTTGAATTTTGGTTTTCCCAGGGTATATGCCCAGTAGTGGGATTGCTGGGTCATATGGTAATTCTATTTGTAGTTTTTTAAGGAACCTCCATACTGTTCTCCATAGTGGCTGAACCAATTCACATTCCCACCAGCAGTGCAAGAGTGTTCCCTTTTCTCCACACCCTCTCCAGCATTTATTGTTTCTAGATTTTTTGATGATGGCCATTCTGACTGGTGTGAGATGATATCTCATTGTAGTTTTGATTTGCATTTCTCTAATGATTAATGATGTTGAGCATTCTTTCATGTGTTTGTTGCCATTCTGTATATCTTCTTTGGAGAAATGTCTATTTAGGTCTTCTGCCCATTTTTGGATTGGGTTGTTTGTTTTCTTGTTATTGAGCTGCATGAGCTGCTTGTAAATTTTGGAGATTAATCCTTTGTCATGTGCTTCATTTGCATGTCATTGTGTTTTGTTTGTGAAATTTAGTTTGTTAATGAGATTTATCGGATTTTCACTGCTGCGTTTAGGCCACTGTACACACGCTTGACTTCCTTATGGAGACATATAAATCCATGGGTATTAAGATTCTTACTTGTCAGGTATATTCCCAGGCGTTGAATATGGGGTGTTGAGTCCATTTCGTTGAGCAACAGTAGGTCTTGTTTATTATATATTTGGCTTATGGAACGGTATCTGTGCTAATTTCAATCTCTGGTTTTATGCAGCACCCCAACTCACCTTTCCCCATAAGCAAGCATAAGTGGG
This sequence comes from Delphinapterus leucas, assembly GCF_059928025.1. NCBI lineage: Eukaryota > Metazoa > Chordata > Mammalia > Artiodactyla > Monodontidae > Delphinapterus > Delphinapterus leucas. The sequence continues at coordinate 6,440,129 of NW_028322255.1, forward strand.
TTTTCGAAATTTGAGACCCTGTTCTGTTTTGTAATTCAGTTCATGTGTAGCCAAGTTTACGTTCCGTGTATTAGTGATATCTTATGATGTTTCTTTTTCTGTGTGACTTATTTCTCGTAGAATCGTCGTACCTGAATCCACTCATTATGCCGCTACGGGCCTGATGACGTAGATCTCATTGTTGAGTGATATTCCATTGTACGTACGTACCACAACTTCTTTATCCATTTTTTGCTTTCTCGGATATTTAACTTGTACCGTAGACGAGGTTCTTGTAAACAGAGCCGTCCCAAACTTTGCGGTGGCTGTGTGTTTTTGATTTTAATTTCCCTAAGCTATAGGACCTAAGTGGAAGTGCCATAGGCTGTGTTGCTTTGTTTCCTACGTGTTTCAGGAAACACCATACACTTCTCCAGAGTGGCTGTTGGCAATTTACATCCCGCCCATCAGCATAACAAGGCTCCCTGTTCTCCATGACCTGTTCTGCCTTTCTGGATTTTACACTTTTTTCAGATGGCCCTTTTGACCGGGGTCAGTGAGACTTCATTGTAGTGCAGATTTCCTTTACACGCTTGCTTGGTTGTCCAAAAAGTGCGTATGCGTTTTTTCCTGAATATATTCAGGAAAAAACGCATACGCCCTTTTTGGCCAAGTGCATCATTGTGGACATTCTGCCTCTTTTCCTATGCTTTAAGTGCAATTCCAGTCTACCTCCTGAAATCGTTTTCCTGAAATTCTGCCCCACTTTCAAGTCCTCTTCGAAAACTTACTTCAATACATTTTTGGACGATAGCTGTCATTCATAACTCTGCAGGATTGTGAATTACAGTGCCCCTGAGCTCCTTTCTTCAACTCGCTTTCTTGTGAGCTGGCCGCAAAACCGCAGGATTGCTTCAGGCCCTGATCTGGTTCCCGCAGGGCACGCTGAGCCTTTGGTTAATTCCTCTTCCTGGTGGGAAATGAGCGTTCCATTTGCCCGTGCAGACACCTACAGCTAGTCTCTCATTGCTTCTCCCTATTCCTGTTCATCTTGCGCAGAAATTGCAAACTGTGCCAAACAGGAGGTTAAAGGCACTGACTTTCCAAGTGGGGAGAGTTTTAGTAAAGTGTCTGGAACGGTGCACCCGAGTACCAGGGGACGAAAGCTGAGATGCATTTGAAAAAGTTTCCCAATCACACGGTGGAACATACTCCGGGTTTCCCATGCATGTTTTAGCTGAAGGAAGAATCCCTTAAACCTGGAGAGTTGGGACCCATGGAATGGGTACCATGCAGTATGACTTCAAAGGGTCTGCGTTTGCTCACCAAACCTCACCAATGCTATCAGCCCAAAGTGTCCAGCCTTATGTCTCAACCAGCTCTGGGTGTAGATGTGGTAAATCCAGGTTGCATCACAAGCCCTGAATGAATTATTTAAGAATTGCTCTCTATTTCACTATCATTGTGTTTTTTTTTTTAAACATCTTTATTGGGGTATAATTGCTTTACAATGGTGTGTTAGTTTCTGCTTTATAACAAAGTGAATCAGTTATACATATACATATGTTCCCATATGTCTTCCCTCTTGCATCTCCCTCCCTCCCACTCTCCCTATCCCACCCCTCCAGGCTGTCACAAAGCACCAAGCTAATATCCCTGTGCCTTGCGGCTGCTTCCCACTAGCTATCTACCTTACTACGTTTGTTAGTGTGTATATGTCCATGACTCTCTCTCGCCCTGTCAAAGCTCACCCCTCCCCCTCCCCATATCCTCAAGTCCGTTCTCCAGTAGGTCTGCGTCTTTATTCCTGTCTTACCCCTAGGTTCTTCATGACATTTTTTTTCACCTTAAATTCCATATATATGTGTTAGCATACGGTATTTGTCTTTTTCTTTCTGACTTACTTCACTCTGTATGACAGACTCTAGGTCTATCCATCTCATTACAAATAGCTCAATTTCATTTCTTTTTAAGGCTGAGTAATATTCCATTGTATATATGTGCCACATTTTCTTTATCCATTCATCCGATGATGGGCGCTTAGGTTGTTTCCATCTCTGGGCTATTGTAAATAGAGCTGCAATGAACATTTTGGTACATGACTCTGTTTGAATTTTGGTTTTCCCAGGGTATATGCCCAGTAGTGGGATTGCTGGGTCATATGGTAATTCTATTTGTAGTTTTTTAAGGAACCTCCATACTGTTCTCCATAGTGGCTGAACCAATTCACATTCCCACCAGCAGTGCAAGAGTGTTCCCTTTTCTCCACACCCTCTCCAGCATTTATTGTTTCTAGATTTTTTGATGATGGCCGTTCTGACTGGTGTGAGATGATATCTCATTGTAGTTTTCATTTGCATTTCTCTAATGATTAATGATGTTGAGCATTCTTTCATGTGTTTGTTGCCATTGTGTATATCTTCTTTGGAGAAATGTCTATTTAGGTCTTCTGCCCATTTTTGGATTGGATTGTTTGTTTTTTTGTTATTGAGCTGCATGAGCTGCTTGTAAATTTTGGAGATTAATCCTTTGTCATTTGCTTCATTTGCATGTCATTGTGTTTTGTTTCTGAAATTTATTTTGTTAATGGGATTTATCGGATTTTCACTGCTGCGTTTAGGCCACTGTACACATGCTTGACTTCCTTATTTAGACATATAAATCCATGGGTCTTAAGATTCTTACTTGTCAGGTATATTCCCAGGCGTTGAATATGGGGTGTTGATTCCATTTCGTTGAGCAAGGAGTAGGTCTTGTCTATTATATATTTGGCTTATGGAACGGTATCTGTGCTCATTTCAATCTCTGGTTTGATGCAGCACCCCAACTCACCTTTCCCCATAAGCAAGCATAAGTTGGTTTTCTAAATTTGAGACCCTGTTCTGTTTTGTAATTCAGTTCATGTGTAGCCAAGTTTACGTTCCGTGTATTAGTGATATCTTATGATGTTTCTTTTTCTGTGTGACTTATTTCTCGTAGAATCGTCGTACCTGAATCCACTCATTATGCCGCTACGGGCCTGATGACGTAGATCTCATTGCTGAGTGATATTCCATTGTACGTACGTACCACAACTTCTTTATCCATTTTTTGCTTTCTCGGATATTTAACTTGTACCGTAGACGAGGTTCTTGTAAACAGAGCCGTCCCAAACTTTGGGGTGCCTGTGTGTTTTTGATTTTAAATTCCCTAAGCTATAGGACCTAAGTGGAATTGCCATAGGCTGTGTTGCTTTGTTTCCTACGTGTTTCAGGAAACACCATACACTTCTCCAGAGTGGCTGTTGGCAATTTTCATTCCGCCCATCAGCATAACAAGGCTCCCTGTTCTCCATGACCTGTTCTGCCTTTCTGGATTTTACACTTTTTTCAGATGGCCCTTTTGACTGGGGGGCAGTGAGACTTCATTGTAGTGCAGATTTCCTTTACAGGCTTGCTTGGTTGTCCAAAAAGTGCGTATGCGTTTTTTCCTGAATATATTCAGGAAAAAACGTATACGCCCTTTTTGGCCAAGTGCATCATTGTGGACATTCTGCCTCTTTTCCTATGCTTTAAGTGCAATTCCAGTCTACCTCCTGAAATCGTTTTCCTGAAATTCTGCCCCACTTTCAAGTCCTCTTCGAAAACTTACTTCAATACATTTTTGGACGATAGCTGTCATTCATAACTCTGCAGGATTGTGAATTACAGTGCCCCTGAGCTCCTTTCTTCAACTCGCTTTCTTGTGAGCTGGCCGCAAAACCGCAGGATTGCTTCAGGCCCTAATCTGGTTCCGGCAGGGCACGCTGAGCCTTTGGTTAATTCCTCTTCCTGGTGGGAAATGAGCGTTCCATTTGCCTGTGCAGACACCTACAGCTAGTCTCTCATTGCTTCTCCCTATTCCTGTTCATTTTGCGCAGAAATTGTAAACTGTGCCAATCAGGAGGTTAAAGGCACTGACTTTCCAAGTGGGGAGAGTTTTAGTAAAGTGTCTGGAACGGTGCACCCGAGTACCAGGGGACGAAACCTGAGATGCATTTGAAAAAGTTTCCCAATCACACGGTGGAACATACTCCGGGTTTCCCATGCATGTTTTAGCTGAAGGAAGAATCCCTTAAACCTGGAGAGTTCGGACCCATGGAATGGGTACCATGCAGTATGACTTCTAAGGGTCTGCGTTTGCTCACCAAACATCACCAATGCTATCAGCCCGAAGTGTTCAGCCTTATGTCTCAACCAGCTCTGGGTGTAGATGTGGTAAATCCAGGTTGCATCACAAGCCCTGAATGAATTATTTAAGAATTGCTCTCTATTTCACTGTCATTGTGTTTTTTTTTTTTAAACATCTTTATTGGGGTATAATTGCTTTACAATGGTGTGTTAGTTTCTGCTTTATAACAAAGTGAATCAGTTATACATATACATATGTTCCCATATGTCTTCCCTCTTGCGTCTCCCTCCCTCCCACTCTCCCTATCCCACCCCTCCAGGCTGTCACAAAGCACCAAGCTAATATCCCTGTGCCTTGCGGCTGCTTCCCACTAGCTATCTACCTTACTACGTTTGTTAGTGTGTATATGTCCATGACTCTCTCTCGCCCTGTCAAAGCTCACCCCTCCCCCTCCCCATATCCTCAAGTCCGTTCTCCAGTAGGTCTGCGTCTTTATTCCTGTCTTACCCCTAGGTTCTTCATGACATTATTTTTCCCCTTAAATTCCATATATATGTGTTAGCATACGGTATTTGTCTTTTTCTTTCTGACTTAATTCACTCTGTATGACAGACTCTAGGTCTATCCATCTCATTACAAATAGCTCAATTTCATTTCTTTATAAGGCTGAGTAATATTCCATTGTATATATGTGCCACATTTTCTTTATCCATTCATCCGATGATGGGCGCTTAGGTTGTTTCCATCTCCGGGCTATTGTAAATAGAGCTGCAATGAACATTTTGGTACATGACTCTGTTTGAATTTTGGTTTTCCCAGGGTATATGCCCAGTAGTGGGATTGCTGGGTCATATGGTAATTCTATTTGTAGTTTTTTAAGGAACCTCCATACTGTTCTCCATAGTGGCTGAACCAATTCACATTCCCACCAGCAGTGCAAGAGTGTTCCCTTTTCTCCACACCCTCTCCAGCATTTATTGTTTCTAGATTTTTTGATGATGGCCATTCTGACTGGTGTGAGATGATATCTCATTGTAGTTTTGATTTGCATTTCTCTAATGATTAATGATGTTGAGCATTCTTTCATGTGTTTGTTGGCATTCTGTATATCTTCTTTGGAGAAATGTCTATTTAGGTCTTCTGCCCATTTTTGGATTGGGTTGTTTGTTTTTTTGTTATTGAGCTGCATGAGCTGCTTGTAAATTTTGGAGATTAATCCTTTGTCATTTGCTTCATTTGCATGTCATTGTGTTTTGTTTGTGAAATTTATTTTGTTAATGGGATTTATCGGATTTTCACTGCTGCGTTTAGGCCACTGTACACACGCTTGACTTCCTTATTTAGACATATAAATCCATGGGTCTTAAGATTCTTACTTGTCAGGTATATTCCCAGGCGTTGAATATGGGGTGTTGATTCCATTTCGTTGAGCAAGGAGTAGGTCTTGTCTATTATATATTTGGCTTATGGAACGGTATCTGTGCTCATTTCAATCTCTGGTTTGATGCAGCACCCCAACTCACCTTTCCCCATAAGCAAGCATAAGTTGGTTTTCTAAATTTGAGACCCTGTTCTGTTTTGTAATTCAGTTCATGTGTAGCCAAGTTTATGTTCCGTGTATTAGTGATATCTTATGATGTTTCTTTTTCTGTGTGACTTATTTCTCGTAGAATCGTCGTACCTGAATCCACTCATTATGCCGCTACGGGCCTGATGACGTAGATCTCATTGCTGAGTGATATTCCATTGTACGTACGTACCACAACTTCTTTATCCATTTTTTGCTTTCTCGGATATTTAACTTGTACCGTAGACGAGGTTCTTGTAAACAGAGCCGTCCCAAACTTTGCGGTGGCTGTGTGTTTTTGATTTTAATTTCCCTAAGCTATAGGACCTAAGTGGAAGTGCCATAGGCTGTGTTGCTTTGTTTCCTACGTGTTTCAGGAAACACCATACACTTCTCCAGAGTGGCTGTTGGCAATTTACATCCCGCCCATCAGCATAACAAGGCTCCCTGTTCTCCATGACCTGTTCTGCCTTTCTGGATTTTACACTTTTTTCAGATGGCCCTTTTGACCGGGGGGCAGTGAGACTTCATTGTAGTGCAGATTTCCTTTACACGCTTGCTTGGTTGTCCAAAAAGTGCGTATGCGTTTTTTCCTGAATATATTCAGGAAAAAACGCATACGCCCTTTTTGGCCAAGTGCATCATTGTGGACATTCTGCCTCTTTTCCTATGCTTTAAGTGCAATTCCAGTCTACCTCCTGAAATCGTTTTCCTGAAATTCTGCCCCACTTTCAAGTCCTCTTCGAAAACTTACTTCAATACATTTTTGGACGATAGCTGTCATACATAACTCTGCAGGATTGTGAATTACAGTGACCCTGAGCTCCTTTCTTCAACTCGCTTTCTTGTGAGCTGGCCGCAAAACCGCAGGATTGCTTCAGGCCCTGATCTGGTTCCGGCAGGGCACGCTGAGCCTTTGGTTAATTCCTCTTCCTGGTGGGAAATGAGCGTTCCATTTGCCCGTGCAGACACCTACAGCTAGTCTCTCATTGCTTCTCCCTATTCCTGTTCATCTTGCGCAGAAATTGCAAACTGTGCCAAACAGGAGGTTAAAGGCACTGACTTTCCAAGTGGGGAGAGTTTTAGTAAAGTGTCTGGAACGGTGCACCCGAGTACCAGGGGACGAAAGCTGAGATGCATTTGAAAAAGTTTCCCAATCACACGGTGGAACATACTCCGGGTTTCCCATGCATGTTTTAGCTGAAGGAAGAATCCCTTAAACCTGGAGAGTTGGGACCCATGGAATGGGTACCATGCAGTATGACTTCAAAGGGTCTGCGTTTGCTCACCAAACCTCACCAATGCTATCAGCCCAAAGTGTCCAGCCTTATGTCTCAACCAGCTCTGGGTGTAGATGTGGTAAATCCAGGTTGCATCACAAGCCCTGAATGAATTATTTAAGAATTGCTCTCTATTTCACTATCATTGTGTTTTTTTTTTTTAAACATCTTTATTGGGGTATAATTGCTTTACAATGGTGTGTTAGTTTCTGCTTTATAACAAAGTGAATCAGTTATACATATACATATGTTCCCATATGTCTTCCCTCTTGCATCTCCCTCCCTCCCACTCTCCCTATCCCACCCCTCCAGGCTGTCACAAAGCACCAAGCTAATATCCCTGTGCCTTGCGGCTGCTTCCCATTAGCTATCTACCTTACTACGTTTGTTAGTGTGTATATGTCCATGACTCTCTCTCGCCCTGTCAAAGCTCACCCCTCCCCCTCCCCATATCCTCAAGTCCGTTCTCCAGTAGGTCTGCGTCTTTATTCCTGTCTTACCCCTAGGTTCTTCATGACATTTTTTTTCACCTTAAATTCCATATATATGTGTTAGCATACGGTATTTGTCTTTTTCTTTCTGACTTACTTCACTCTGTATGACAGACTCTAGGTCTATCCATCTCATTACAAATAGCTCAATTTCATTTCTTTTTAAGGCTGAGTAATATTCCATTGTATATATGTGCCACATTTTCTTTATCCATTCATCCGATGATGGGCGCTTAGGTTGTTTCCATCTCTGGGCTATTGTAAATAGAGCTGCAATGAACATTTTGGTACATGACTCTGTTTGAATTTTGGTTTTCCCAGGGTATATGCCCAGTAGTGGGATTGCTGGGTCATATGGTAATTCTATTTGTAGTTTTTTAAGGAACCTCCATACTGTTCTCCATAGTGGCTGAACCAATTCACATTCCCACCAGCAGTGCAAGAGTGTTCCCTTTTCTCCACACCCTCTCCAGCATTTATTGTTTCTAGATTTTTTGATGATGGCCATTCTGACTGGTGTGAGATGATATCTCATTGTAGTTTTGATTTGCATTTCTCTAATGATTAATGATGTTGAGCATTCTTTCATGTGTTTGTTGGCATTCTGTATATCTTCTTTGGAGAAATGTCTATTTAGGTCTTCTGCCCATTTTTGGATTGGGTTGTTTGTTTTTTTGTTATTGAGCTGCATGAGCTGCTTGTAAATTTTGGAGATTAATCCTTTGTCATTTGCTTCATTTGCATGTCATTGTGTTTTGTTTGTGAAATTTATTTTGTTAATGGGATTTATCGGATTTTCACTGCTGCGGTTAGGCCACTGTACACACGCTTGACTTCCTTATTTAGACATATAAATCCATGGGTCTTAAGATTCTTACTTGTCAGGTATATTCCCAGGCGTTGAATATGGGGTGTTGATTCCATTTCGTTGAGCAAGGAGTAGGTCTTGTCTATTATATATTTGGCTTATGGAACGGTATCTGTGCTCATTTCAATCTCTGGTTTGATGCAGCACCCCAACTCACCTTTCCCCATAAGCAAGCATAAGTTGGTTTTCTAAATTTGAGACCCTGTTCTGTTTTGTAATTCAGTTCATGTGTAGCCAAGTTTACGTTCCGTGTATTAGTGATATCTTATGATGTTTCTTTTTCTGTGTGACTTATTTCTCGTAGAATCGTCGTACCTGAATCCACTCATTATGCCGCTACGGGCCTGATGACGTAGATCTCATTGCTGAGTGATATTCCATTGTACGTACGTACCACAACTTCTTTATCCATTTTTTGCTTTCTCGGATATTTAACTTGTACCGTAGACGAGGTTCTTGTAAACAGAGCCGTCCCAAACTTTGGGGTGCCTGTGTGTTTTTGATTTTAATTTCCCTAAGCTATAGGACCTAAGTGGAAGTGCCATAGGCTGTGTTGCTTTGTTTCCTACGTGTTTCAGGAAACACCATACACTTCTCCAGAGTGGCTGTTGGCAATTTACATCCCGCCCATCAGCATAACAAGGCTCCCTGTTCTCCATGACCTGTTCTGCCTTTCTGGATTTTACACTTTTTTCAGATGGCCCTTTTGACCGGGGGGCAGTGAGACTTCATTGTAGTGCAGATTTCCTTTACACGCTTGCTTGGTTGTCCAAAAAGTGCGTATGCGTTTTTTCCTGAATATATTCAGGAAAAAACGCATACGCCCTTTTTGGCCAAGTGCATCATTGTGGACATTCTGCCTCTTTTCCTATGCTTTAAGTGCAATTCCAGTCTACCTCCTGAAATCGTTTTCCTGAAATTCTACCCCACTTTCAAGTCCTCTTCGAAAACTTACTTCAATACATTTTTGGACGATAGCTGTCATTCATAACTCTGCAGGATTGTGAATTACAGTGCCCCTGAGCTCCTTTCTTCAACTCGCTTTCTTGTGAGCTGGCCGCAAAACCGCAGGATTGCTTCAGGCCCTAATCTGGTTCCGGCAGGGCACGCTGAGCCTTTGGTTAATTCCTCTTCCTGGTGGGAAATGAGCGTTCCATTTGCCTGTGCAGACACCTACAGCTAGTCTCTCATTGCTTCTCCCTATTCCTGTTCATTTTGCGCAGAAATTGTAAACTGTGCCAATCAGGAGGTTAAAGGCACTGACTTTCCAAGTGGGGAGAGTTTTAGTAAAGTGTCTGGAACGGTGCACCCGAGTACCAGGGGACGAAACCTGAGATGCATTTGAAAACGTTTCCCAATCACACGGTGGAACATACTCCGGGTTTCCCATGCATGTTTTAGCTGAAGGAAGAATCCCTTAAACCTGGAGAGTTGGGACCCATGGAATGGGTACCATGCAGTATGACTTCAAAGGGTCTGCGTTTGCTCACCAAACCTAACCAATGCTATCAGCCCAAAGTGTCCAGCCTTATGTCTCAACCAGCTCTGGGTGTAGATGTGGTAAATCCAGGTTGCATCACAAGCCCTGAATGAATTATTTAAGAATTGCTCTCTATTTCACTGTCATTGTGTTTTTTTTTTTAAACATCTTTATTGGGGTATAATTGCTTTACTGTGGTGTGTTAGTTTCTGCTTTATAACAAAGTGAATCAGTTATACATATACATATGTTCCCATATGTCTTCCCTCTTGCCTCTCCCTCCCTCCCACTCTCCCTATCCCACCCCTCCAGGCTGTCACAAAGCACCAAGCTAATATCCCTGTGCCTTGCGGCTGCTTCCCACTAGCTATCTACCTTACTACGTTTGTTAGTGTGTATATGTCCATGACTCTCTCTCGCCCTGTCAAAGCTCACCCCTCCCCCTCCCCATATCCTCAAGTCCGTTCTCCAGTAGGTCTGCGTCTTTATACCTGTCTTACCCCTAGGTTCTTCATGACATTTTTTTCCCCTTAAATTCCATATATATGTGTTAGCGTACGGTATTTGTCTTTTTCTTTCTGACTTACTTCACTCTGTATGACAGACTCTAGGTCTATCCATCTCATTACAAATAGCTCAATTTCATTTCTTTTTAAGGCTGAGTAATATTCCATTGTATATATGTGCCACATTTTCTTTATCCATTCATCCGATGATGGGCGCTTAGGTTGTTTCCATCTCCGGGCTATTGTAAATAGAGCTGCAATGAACATTTTGGTACATGACTCTGTTTGAATTTTGGTTTTCCCAGGGTATATGCCCAGTAGTGGGATTGCTGGGTCATATGGTAATTCTATTTGTAGTTTTTTAAGGAACCTCCATACTGTTCTCCATAGTGGCTGAACCAATTCACATTCCCACCAGCAGTGCAAGAGTGTTCCCTTTTCTCCACACCCTCTCCAGCATTTATTGTTTCTAGATTTTTTGATGATGGCCATTCTGACTGGTGTGAGATGATATCTCATTGTAGTTTTGATTTGCATTTCTCTAATGATTAATGATGTTGAGCATTCTTTCATGTGTTTGTTGGCATTCTGTATATCTTCTTTGGAGAAATGTCTATTTAGGTCTTCTGCCCATTTTTGGATTGGGTTGTTTGTTTTTTTGTTATTGAGCTGCATGAGCTGCTTGTAAATTTTGGAGATTAATCCTTTGTCATTTGCTTCATTTGCATGTCATTGTGTTTTGTTTCTGAAATTTATTTTGTTAATGGGATTTATCGGATTTTCACTGCTGCGTTTAGGCCACTGTACACATGCTTGACTTCCTTATTTAGACATATAAATCCATGGGTCTTAAGATTCTTACTTGTCAGGTATATTCCCAGGCGTTGAATATGGGGTGTTGATTCCATTTCGTTGAGCAAGGAGTAGGTATTGTCTATTATATATTTGGCTTATGGAACGGTATCTGTGCTCATTTCAATCTCTGGTTTGATGCAGCACCCCAACTCACCTTTCCCCATAAGCAAGCATAAGTTGGTTTTCTAAATTTGAGACCCTGTTCTGTTTTGTAATTCAGTTCATGTGTAGCCAAGTTTACGTTCCGTGTATTAGTGATATCTTATGATGTTTCTTTTTCTGTGTGACTTATTTCTCGTAGAATCGTCGTACCTGAATCCACTCATTATGCCGCTACGGGCCTGATGACGTAGATCTCATTGCTGAGTGATATTCCATTGTACGTACGTACCACAACTTCTTTATCCATTTTTTGCTTTCTCGGATATTTAACTTGTACCGTAGACGAGGTTCTTGTAAACAGAGCCGTCCCAAACTTTGGGGTGCCTGTGTGTTTTTGATTTTAATTTCCCTAAGCTATAGGACCTAAGTGGAAGTGCCATAGGCTGTGTTGCTTTGTTTCCTACGTGTTTCAGGAAACACCATACACTTCTCCAGAGTGGCTGTTGGCAATTTACATCCCGCCCATCAGCATAACAAGGCTCCCTGTTCTCCATGACCTGTTCTGCCTTTCTGGATTTTACACTTTTTTCAGATGGCCCTTTTGACCGGGGGGCAGTGAGACTTCATTGTAGTGCAGATTTCCTTTACACGCTTGCTTGGTTGTCCAAAAAGTGCGTATGCGTTTTTTCCTGAATATATTCAGGAAAAAACGTATACGCCCTTTTTGGCCAAGTGCATCATTGTGGACATTCTGCCTCTTTTCCTATGCTTTAAGTGCAATTCCAGTCTACCTCCTGAAATCGTTTTCCTGAAATTCTGCCCCACTTTCAAGTCCTCTTCGAAAACTTACTTCAATACATTTTTGGACGATAGCTGTCATTCATAACTCTGCAGGATTGTGAATTACAGTGCCCCTGAGCTCCTTTCTTCAACTCGCTTTCTTGTGAGCTGGCCGCAAAACCGCAGGATTGCTTCAGGCCCTAATCTGGTTCCGGCAGGGCACACTGAGCCTTTGGTTAATTCCTCTTCCTGGTGGGAAATGAGCGTTCCATTTGCCTGTGCAGACACCTACAGCTAGTCTCTCATTGCTTCTCCCTATTCCTGTTCATTTTGCGCAGAAATTGTAAACTGTGCCAATCAGGAGGTTAAAGGCAGTGACCTTCCAAGTGGGGAGAGTTTTAGTAAAGTGTCTGGAACGGTGCACCCGAGTACCAGGGGACGAAACCTGAGATGCATTTGAAAAAGTTTCCCAATCACACGGTGGAACATACTCCGGGTTTCCCATGCATGTTTTAGCTGAAGGAAGAATCCCTTAAACCTGGAGAGTTCGGACCCATGGAATGGATACCATGCAGTATGACTTCTATGGGTCTGCGTTTGCTCACCAAACATCACCAATGCTATCAGCCCGAAGTGTTCAGCCTTATGTCTCAACCAGCTCTGGGTGTAGATGTGGTAAATCCAGGTTGCATCACAAGCCCTGAATGAATTATTTAAGAATTGCTCTCTATTTCACTGTCATTGTGTTTTTTTTTTTTAAACATCTTTATTGGGGTATAATTGCTTTACAATGGTGTGTTAGTTTCTGCTTTATAACAAAGTGAATCAGTTATACATATACATATGTTCCCATATGTCTTCCCTCTTGCGTCTCCCTCCCTCCCACTCTCCCTATCCCACCCCTCCAGGCTGTCACAAAGCACCAAGCTAATATCCCTGTGCCTTGCGGCTGCTTCCCACTAGCTATCTACCTTACTACGTTTGTTAGTGTGTATATGTCCATGACTCTCTCTCGCCCTGTCAAAGCTCACCCCTCCCCCTCCCCATATCCTCAAGTCCGTTCTCCAGTAGGTCTGCGTCTTTATTCCTGTCTTACCCCTAGGTTCTTCATGACATTATTTTTCCCCTTAAATTCCATATATATGTGTTAGCATACGGTATTTGTCTTTTTCTTTCTGACTTACTTCACTCTGTATGACAGACTCTAGGTCTATCCATCTCATTACAAATAGCTCAATTTCATTTCTTTATAAGGCTGAGTAATATTCCATTGTATATATGTGCCACATTTTCTTTATCCATTCATCCGATGATGGGCGCTTAGGTTGTTTCCATCTCCGGGCTATTGTAAATAGAGCTGCAATGAACATTTTGGTACATGACTCTGTTTGAATTTTGGTTTTCCCAGGGTATATGCCCAGTAGTGGGATTGCTGGGTCATATGGTAATTCTATTTGTAGTTTTTTAAGGAACCTCCATACTGTTCTCCATAGTGGCTGAACCAATTCACATTCCCACCAGCAGTGCAAGAGTGTTCCCTTTTCTCCACACGCTCTCCAGCATTTATTGTTTCTAGATTTTTTGATGATGGCCATTCTGACTGGTGTGAGATGATATCTCATTGTAGTTTTGATTTGCATTTCTCTAATGATTAATGATGTTGAGCATTCTTTCATGTGTTTGTTGGCATTCTGTATATCTTCTTTGGAGAAATGTCTATTTAGGTCTTCTGCCCATTTTTGGATTGGGTTGTTTGTTTTTTTGTTATTGAGCTGCATGAGCTGCTTGTAAATTTTGGAGATTAATCCTTTGTCATTTGCTTCATTTGCATGTCATTGTGTTTTGTTTGTGAAATTTATTTTGTTAATGGGATTTATCGGATTTTCACTGCTGCGTTTAGGCCACTGTACACACGCTTGACTTCCTTATTTAGACATATAAATCCATGGGTCTTAAGATTCTTACTTGTCAGGTATATTCCCAGGCGTTGAATATGGGGTGTTGATTCCATTTCGTTGAGCAAGGAGTAGGTCTTGTCTATTATATATTTGGCTTATGGAACGGTATCTGTGCTCATTTCAATCTCTGGTTTGATGCAGCACCCCAACTCACCTTTCCCCATAAGCAAGCATAAGTTGGTTTTCTAAATTTGAGACCCTGTTCTGTTTTGTAATTCAGTTCATGTGTAGCCAAGTTTATGTTCCGTGTATTAGTGATATCTTATGATGTTTCTTTTTCTGTGTGACTTATTTCTCATAGAATCGTCGTACCTGCATCCACTCATTATGCCGCTACAGGCCTGATGACGTAGATCTCATTGCTGAGTGATATTCCATTGTACGTACGTACCACAACTTCTTTATCCATTTTTTGCTTTCTCGGATATTTAACTTGTACCGTAGACGAGGTTCTTGTAAACAGAGCCGTCCCAAACTTTGCGGTGGCTGTGTGTTTTTGATTTTAATTTCCCTAAGCTATAGGACCTAAGTGGAAGTGCCATAGGCTGTGTTGCTTTGTTTCCTACGTGTTTCAGGAAACACCATACACTTCTCCAGAGTGGCTGTTGGCAATTTACATCCCGCCCATCAGCATAACAAGGCTCCCTGTTCTCCATGACCTGTTCTGCCTTTCTGGATTTTACACTTTTTTCAGATGGCCCTTTTGACCGGGGGGCAGTGAGACTTCATTGTAGTGCAGATTTCCTTTACACGCTTGCTTGGTTGTCCAAAAAGTGCGTATGCGTTTTTTCCTGAATATATTCAGGAAAAAACGCATACGCCCTTTTTGGCCAAGTGCATCATTGTGGACATTCTGCCTCTTTTCCTATGCTTTAAGTGCAATTCCAGTCTACCTCCTGAAATCGTTTTCCTGAAATTCTGCCCCACTTTCAAGTCCTCTTCGAAAACTTACTTCAATACATTTTTGGACGATAGCTGTCATACATAACTCTGCAGGATTGTGAATTACAGTGACCCTGAGCTCCTTTCTTCAACTCGCTTTCTTGTGAGCTGGCCGCAAAACCGCAGGATTGCTTCAGGCCCTGATCTGGTTCCGGCAGGGCACGCTGAGCCTTTGGTTAATTCCTCTTCCTGGTGGGAAATGAGCGTTCCATTTGCCCGTGCAGACACCTACAGCTAGTCTCTCATTGCTTCTCCCTATTCCTGTTCATCTTGCGCAGAAATTGCAAACTGTGCCAAACAGGAGGTTAAAGGCACTGACTTTCCAAGTGGGGAGAGTTTTAGTAAAGTGTCTGGTAACGGTGCACCCGAGTACCAGGGGACGAAAGCTGAGATGCATTTGAAAAAGTTTCCCAATCACACGGTGGAACATACTCCGGGTTTCCCATGCATGTTTTAGCTGAAGGAAGAATCCCTTAAACCTGGAGAGTTGGGACCCATGGAATGGGTACCATGCAGTATGACTTCAAAGGGTCTGCGTTTGCTCACCAAACCTCACCAATGCTATCAGCCCAAAGTGTCCAGCCTTATGTCTCAACCAGCTCTGGGTGTAGATGTGGTAAATCCAGGTTGCATCACAAGCCCTGAATGAATTATTTAAGAATTGCTCTCTATTTCACTATCATTGTGTTTTTTTTTTTAAACATCTTTATTGGGGTATAATTGCTTTACAATGGTGTGTTAGTTTCTGCTTTATAACAAAGTGAATCAGTTATACATATACATATGTTCCCATATGTCTTCCCTCTTGCATCTCCCTCCCTCCCACTCTCCCTATCCCACCCCTCCAGGCTGTCACAAAGCACCAAGCTAATATCCCTGTGCCTTGCGGCTGCTTCCCACTAGCTATCTACCTTACTACGTTTGTTAGTGTGTATATGTCCATGACTCTCTCTCGCCCTGTCAAAGCTCACCCCTCCCCCTCCCCATATCCTCAAGTCCGTTCTCCAGTAGGTCTGCGTCTTTATTCCTGTCTTACCCCTAGGTTCTTCATGACATTTTTTTTCACCTTAAATTCCATATATATGTGTTAGCATACGGTATTTGTCTTTTTCTTTCTGACTTACTTCACTCTGTATGACAGACTCTAGGTCTATCCATCTCATTACAAATAGCTCAATTTCATTTCTTTTTAAGGCTGAGTAATATTCCATTGTATATATGTGCCACATTTTCTTTATCCATTCATCCGATGATGGGCGCTTAGGTTGTTTCCATCTCTGGGCTATTGTAAATAGAGCTGCAATGAACATTTTGGTACATGACTCTGTTTGAATTTTGGTTTTCCCAGGGTATATGCCCAGTAGTGGGATTGCTGGGTCATATGGTAATTCTATTTGTAGTTTTTTAAGGAACCTCCATACTGTTCTCCATAGTGGCTGAACCAATTCACATTCCCACCAGCAGTGCAAGAGTGTTCCCTTTTCTCCACACCCTCTCCAGCATTTATTGTTTCTAGATTTTTTGATGATGGCCATTCTGACTGGTGTGAGATGATATCTCATTGTAGTTTTGATTTGCATTTCTCTAATGATTAATGATGTTGAGCATTCTTTCATGTGTTTGTTGGCATTCTGTATATCTTCTTTGGAGAAATGTCTATTTAGGTCTTCTGCCCATTTTTGGATTGGGTTGTTTGTTTTTTTGTTATTGAGCTGCATGAGCTGCTTGTAAATTTTGGAGATTAATCCTTTGTCATTTGCTTCATTTGCATGTCATTGTGTTTTGTTTGTGAAATTTATTTTGTTAATGGGATTTATCGGATTTTCACTGCTGCGGTTAGGCCACTGTACACACGCTTGACTTCCTTATTTAGACATATAAATCCATGGGTCTTAAGATTCTTACTTGTCAGGTATATTCCCAGGCGTTGAATATGGGGTGTTGATTCCATTTCGTTGAGCAAGGAGTAGGTCTTGTCTATTATATATTTGGCTTATGGAACGGTATCTGTGCTCATTTCAATCTCTGGTTTGATGCAGCACCCCAACTCACCTTTCCCCATAAGCAAGCATAAGTTGGTTTTCTAAATTTGAGACCCTGTTCTGTTTTGTAATTCAGTTCATGTGTAGCCAAGTTTACGTTCCGTGTATTAGTGATATCTTATGATGTTTCTTTTTCTGTGTGACTTATTTCTCGTAGAATCGTCGTACCTGAATCCACTCATTATGCCGCTACGGGCCTGATGACGTAGATCTCATTGCTGAGTGATATTCCATTGTACGTACGTACCACAACTTCTTTATCCATTTTTTGCTTTCTCGGATATTTAACTTGTACCGTAGACGAGGTTCTTGTAAACAGAGCCGTCCCAAACTTTGGGGTGCCTGTGTGTTTTTGATTTTAATTTCCCTAAGCTATAGGACCTAAGTGGAAGTGCCATAGGCTGTGTTGCTTTGTTTCCTACGTGTTTCAGGAAACACCATACACTTCTCCAGAGTGGCTGTTGGCAATTTACATCCCGCCCATCAGCATAACAAGGCTCCCTGTTCTCCATGACCTGTTCTGCCTTTCTGGATTTTACACTTTTTTCAGATGGCCCTTTTGACCGGGGGGCAGTGAGACTTCATTGTAGTGCAGATTTCCTTTACACGCTTGCTTGGTTGTCCAAAAAGTGCGTATGCGTTTTTTCCTGAATATATTCAGGAAAAAACGCATACGCCCTTTTTGGCCAAGTGCATCATTGTGGACATTCTGCCTCTTTTCCTATGCTTTAAGTGCAATTCCAGTCTACCTCCTGAAATCGTTTTCCTGAAATTCTACCCCACTTTCAAGTCCTCTTCGAAAACTTACTTCAATACATTTTTGGACGATAGCTGTCATTCATAACTCTGCAGGATTGTGAATTACAGTGCCCCTGAGCTCCTTTCTTCAACTCGCTTTCTTGTGAGCTGGCCGCAAAACCGCAGGATTGCTTCAGGCCCTAATCTGGTTCCGGCAGGGCACGCTGAGCCTTTGGTTAATTCCTCTTCCTGGTGGGAAATGAGCGTTCCATTTGCCTGTGCAGACACCTACAGCTAGTCTCTCATTGCTTCTCCCTATTCCTGTTCATTTTGCGCAGAAATTGTAAACTGTGCCAATCAGGAGGTTAAAGGCACTGACTTTCCAAGTGGGGAGAGTTTTAGTAAAGTGTCTGGAACGGTGCACCCGAGTACCAGGGGACGAAACCTGAGATGCATTTGAAAACGTTTCCCAATCACACGGTGGAACATACTCCGGGTTTCCCATGCATGTTTTAGCTGAAGGAAGAATCCCTTAAACCTGGAGAGTTGGGACCCATGGAATGGGTACCATGCAGTATGACTTCAAAGGGTCTGCGTTTGCTCACCAAACCTAACCAATGCTATCAGCCCAAAGTGTCCAGCCTTATGTCTCAACCAGCTCTGGGTGTAGATGTGGTAAATCCAGGTTGCATCACAAGCCCTGAATGAATTATTTAAGAATTGCTCTCTATTTCACTGTCATTGTGTTTTTTTTTTTAAACATCTTTATTGGGGTATAATTGCTTTACTGTGGTGTGTTAGTTTCTGCTTTATAACAAAGTGAATCAGTTATACATATACATATGTTCCCATATGTCTTCCCTCTTGCCTCTCCCTCCCTCCCACTCTCCCTATCCCACCCCTCCAGGCTGTCACAAAGCACCAAGCTAATATCCCTGTGCCTTGCGGCTGCTTCCCACTAGCTATCTACCTTACTACGTTTGTTAGTGTGTATATGTCCATGACTCTCTCTCGCCCTGTCAAAGCTCACCCCTCCCCCTCCCCATATCCTCAAGTCCGTTCTCCAGTAGGTCTGCGTCTTTATACCTGTCTTACCCCTAGGTTCTTCATGACATTTTTTTCCCCTTAAATTCCATATATATGTGTTAGCGTACGGTATTTGTCTTTTTCTTTCTGACTTACTTCACTCTGTATGACAGACTCTAGGTCTATCCATCTCATTACAAATAGCTCAATTTCATTTCTTTTTAAGGCTGAGTAATATTCCATTGTATATATGTGCCACATTTTCTTTATCCATTCATCCGATGATGGGCGCTTAGGTTGTTTCCATCTCCGGGCTATTGTAAATAGAGCTGCAATGAACATTTTGGTACATGACTCTGTTTGAATTTTGGTTTTCCCAGGGTATATGCCCAGTAGTGGGATTGCTGGGTCATATGGTAATTCTATTTGTAGTTTTTTAAGGAACCTCCATACTGTTCTCCATAGTGGCTGAACCAATTCACATTCCCACCAGCAGTGCAAGAGTGTTCCCTTTTCTCCACACCCTCTCCAGCATTTATTGTTTCTAGATTTTTTGATGATGGCCATTCTGACTGGTGTGAGATGATATCTCATTGTAGTTTTGATTTGCATTTCTCTAATGATTAATGATGTTGAGCATTCTTTCATGTGTTTGTTGGCATTCTGTATATCTTCTTTGGAGAAATGTCTATTTAGGTCTTCTGCCCATTTTTGGATTGGGTTGTTTGTTTTTTTGTTATTGAGCTGCATGAGCTGCTTGTAAATTTTGGAGATTAATCCTTTGTCATTTGCTTCATTTGCATGTCATTGTGTTTTGTTTCTGAAATTTATTTTGTTAATGGGATTTATCGGATTTTCACTGCTGCGTTTAGGCCACTGTACACATGCTTGACTTCCTTATTTAGACATATAAATCCATGGGTCTTAAGATTCTTACTTGTCAGGTATATTCCCAGGCGTTGAATATGGGGTGTTGATTCCATTTCGTTGAGCAAGGAGTAGGTATTGTCTATTATATATTTGGCTTATGGAACGGTATCTGTGCTCATTTCAATCTCTGGTTTGATGCAGCACCCCAACTCACCTTTCCCCATAAGCAAGCATAAGTTGGTTTTCTAAATTTGAGACCCTGTTCTGTTTTGTAATTCAGTTCATGTGTAGCCAAGTTTACGTTCCGTGTATTAGTGATATCTTATGATGTTTCTTTTTCTGTGTGACTTATTTCTCGTAGAATCGTCGTACCTGAATCCACTCATTATGCCGCTACGGGCCTGATGACGTAGATCTCATTGCTGAGTGATATTCCATTGTACGTACGTACCACAACTTCTTTATCCATTTTTTGCTTTCTCGGATATTTAACTTGTACCGTAGACGAGGTTCTTGTAAACAGAGCCGTCCCAAACTTTGGGGTGCCTGTGTGTTTTTGATTTTAATTTCCCTAAGCTATAGGACCTAAGTGGAAGTGCCATAGGCTGTGTTGCTTTGTTTCCTACGTGTTTCAGGAAACACCATACACTTCTCCAGAGTGGCTGTTGGCAATTTACATCCCGCCCATCAGCATAACAAGGCTCCCTGTTCTCCATGACCTGTTCTGCCTTTCTGGATTTTACACTTTTTTCAGATGGCCCTTTTGACCGGGGGGCAGTGAGACTTCATTGTAGTGCAGATTTCCTTTACACGCTTGCTTGGTTGTCCAAAAAGTGCGTATGCGTTTTTTCCTGAATATATTCAGGAAAAAACGTATACGCCCTTTTTGGCCAAGTGCATCATTGTGGACATTCTGCCTCTTTTCCTATGCTTTAAGTGCAATTCCAGTCTACCTCCTGAAATCGTTTTCCTGAAATTCTGCCCCACTTTCAAGTCCT
Source organism: Delphinapterus leucas (assembly GCF_059928025.1). Taxonomy (NCBI): domain Eukaryota; kingdom Metazoa; phylum Chordata; class Mammalia; order Artiodactyla; family Monodontidae; genus Delphinapterus; species Delphinapterus leucas. The sequence continues at coordinate 6,460,760 of NW_028322255.1, forward strand.
CTTCGAAAACTTACTTCAATACATTTTTGGACGATAGCTGTCATTCATAACTCTGCAGGATTGTGAATTACAGTGCCCCTGAGCTCCTTTCTTCAACTCGCTTTCTTGTGAGCTGGCCGCAAAACCGCAGGATTGCTTCAGGCCCTAATCTGGTTCCGGCAGGGCACACTGAGCCTTTGGTTAATTCCTCTTCCTGGTGGGAAATGAGCGTTCCATTTGCCTGTGCAGACACCTACAGCTAGTCTCTCATTGCTTCTCCCTATTCCTGTTCATTTTGCGCAGAAATTGTAAACTGTGCCAATCAGGAGGTTAAAGGCAGTGACCTTCCAAGTGGGGAGAGTTTTAGTAAAGTGTCTGGAACGGTGCACCCGAGTACCAGGGGACGAAACCTGAGATGCATTTGAAAAAGTTTCCCAATCACACGGTGGAACATACTCCGGGTTTCCCATGCATGTTTTAGCTGAAGGAAGAATCCCTTAAACCTGGAGAGTTCGGACCCATGGAATGGATACCATGCAGTATGACTTCTATGGGTCTGCGTTTGCTCACCAAACATCACCAATGCTATCAGCCCGAAGTGTTCAGCCTTATGTCTCAACCAGCTCTGGGTGTAGATGTGGTAAATCCAGGTTGCATCACAAGCCCTGAATGAATTATTTAAGAATTGCTCTCTATTTCACTGTCATTGTGTTTTTTTTTTTTAAACATCTTTATTGGGGTATAATTGCTTTACAATGGTGTGTTAGTTTCTGCTTTATAACAAAGTGAATCAGTTATACATATACATATGTTCCCATATGTCTTCCCTCTTGCGTCTCCCTCCCTCCCACTCTCCCTATCCCACCCCTCCAGGCTGTCACAAAGCACCAAGCTAATATCCCTGTGCCTTGCGGCTGCTTCCCACTAGCTATCTACCTTACTACGTTTGTTAGTGTGTATATGTCCATGACTCTCTCTCGCCCTGTCAAAGCTCACCCCTCCCCCTCCCCATATCCTCAAGTCCGTTCTCCAGTAGGTCTGCGTCTTTATTCCTGTCTTACCCCTAGGTTCTTCATGACATTATTTTTCCCCTTAAATTCCATATATATGTGTTAGCATACGGTATTTGTCTTTTTCTTTCTGACTTACTTCACTCTGTATGACAGACTCTAGGTCTATCCATCTCATTACAAATAGCTCAATTTCATTTCTTTATAAGGCTGAGTAATATTCCATTGTATATATGTGCCACATTTTCTTTATCCATTCATCCGATGATGGGCGCTTAGGTTGTTTCCATCTCCGGGCTATTGTAAATAGAGCTGCAATGAACATTTTGGTACATGACTCTGTTTGAATTTTGGTTTTCCCAGGGTATATGCCCAGTAGTGGGATTGCTGGGTCATATGGTAATTCTATTTGTAGTTTTTTAAGGAACCTCCATACTGTTCTCCATAGTGGCTGAACCAATTCACATTCCCACCAGCAGTGCAAGAGTGTTCCCTTTTCTCCACACGCTCTCCAGCATTTATTGTTTCTAGATTTTTTGATGATGGCCATTCTGACTGGTGTGAGATGATATCTCATTGTAGTTTTGATTTGCATTTCTCTAATGATTAATGATGTTGAGCATTCTTTCATGTGTTTGTTGGCATTCTGTATATCTTCTTTGGAGAAATGTCTATTTAGGTCTTCTGCCCATTTTTGGATTGGGTTGTTTGTTTTTTTGTTATTGAGCTGCATGAGCTGCTTGTAAATTTTGGAGATTAATCCTTTGTCATTTGCTTCATTTGCATGTCATTGTGTTTTGTTTGTGAAATTTATTTTGTTAATGGGATTTATCGGATTTTCACTGCTGCGTTTAGGCCACTGTACACACGCTTGACTTCCTTATTTAGACATATAAATCCATGGGTCTTAAGATTCTTACTTGTCAGGTATATTCCCAGGCGTTGAATATGGGGTGTTGATTCCATTTCGTTGAGCAAGGAGTAGGTCTTGTCTATTATATATTTGGCTTATGGAACGGTATCTGTGCTCATTTCAATCTCTGGTTTGATGCAGCACCCCAACTCACCTTTCCCCATAAGCAAGCATAAGTTGGTTTTCTAAATTTGAGACCCTGTTCTGTTTTGTAATTCAGTTCATGTGTAGCCAAGTTTATGTTCCGTGTATTAGTGATATCTTATGATGTTTCTTTTTCTGTGTGACTTATTTCTCATAGAATCGTCGTACCTGCATCCACTCATTATGCCGCTACAGGCCTGATGACGTAGATCTCATTGCTGAGTGATATTCCATTGTACGTACGTACCACAACTTCTTTATCCATTTTTTGCTTTCTCGGATATTTAACTTGTACCGTAGACGAGGTTCTTGTAAACAGAGCCGTCCCAAACTTTGCGGTGGCTGTGTGTTTTTGATTTTAATTTCCCTAAGCTATAGGACCTAAGTGGAAGTGCCATAGGCTGTGTTGCTTTGTTTCCTACGTGTTTCAGGAAACACCATACACTTCTCCAGAGTGGCTGTTGGCAATTTACATCCCGCCCATCAGCATAACAAGGCTCCCTGTTCTCCATGACCTGTTCTGCCTTTCTGGATTTTACACTTTTTTCAGATGGCCCTTTTGACCGGGGGGCAGTGAGACTTCATTGTAGTGCAGATTTCCTTTACACGCTTGCTTGGTTGTCCAAAAAGTGCGTATGCGTTTTTTCCTGAATATATTCAGGAAAAAACGCATACGCCCTTTTTGGCCAAGTGCATCATTGTGGACATTCTGCCTCTTTTCCTATGCTTTAAGTGCAATTCCAGTCTACCTCCTGAAATCGTTTTCCTGAAATTCTGCCCCACTTTCAAGTCCTCTTCGAAAACTTACTTCAATACATTTTTGGACGATAGCTGTCATACATAACTCTGCAGGATTGTGAATTACAGTGACCCTGAGCTCCTTTCTTCAACTCGCTTTCTTGTGAGCTGGCCGCAAAACCGCAGGATTGCTTCAGGCCCTGATCTGGTTCCGGCAGGGCACGCTGAGCCTTTGGTTAATTCCTCTTCCTGGTGGGAAATGAGCGTTCCATTTGCCCGTGCAGACACCTACAGCTAGTCTCTCATTGCTTCTCCCTATTCCTGTTCATCTTGCGCAGAAATTGCAAACTGTGCCAAACAGGAGGTTAAAGGCACTGACTTTCCAAGTGGGGAGAGTTTTAGTAAAGTGTCTGGTAACGGTGCACCCGAGTACCAGGGGACGAAAGCTGAGATGCATTTGAAAAAGTTTCCCAATCACACGGTGGAACATACTCCGGGTTTCCCATGCATGTTTTAGCTGAAGGAAGAATCCCTTAAACCTGGAGAGTTGGGACCCATGGAATGGGTACCATGCAGTATGACTTCAAAGGGTCTGCGTTTGCTCACCAAACCTCACCAATGCTATCAGCCCAAAGTGTCCAGCCTTATGTCTCAACCAGCTCTGGGTGTAGATGTGGTAAATCCAGGTTGCATCACAAGCCCTGAATGAATTATTTAAGAATTGCTCTCTATTTCACTATCATTGTGTTTTTTTTTTTAAACATCTTTATTGGGGTATAATTGCTTTACAATGGTGTGTTAGTTTCTGCTTTATAACAAAGTGAATCAGTTATACATATACATATGTTCCCATATGTCTTCCCTCTTGCATCTCCCTCCCTCCCACTCTCCCTATCCCACCCCTCCAGGCTGTCACAAAGCACCAAGCTAATATCCCTGTGCCTTGCGGCTGCTTCCCACTAGCTATCTACCTTACTACGTTTGTTAGTGTGTATATGTCCATGACTCTCTCTCGCCCTGTCAAAGCTCACCCCTCCCCCTCCCCATATCCTCAAGTCCGTTCTCCAGTAGGTCTGCGTCTTTATTCCTGTCTTACCCCTAGGTTCTTCATGACATTTTTTTTCACCTTAAATTCCATATATATGTGTTAGCATACGGTATTTGTCTTTTTCTTTCTGACTTACTTCACTCTGTATGACAGACTCTAGGTCTATCCATCTCATTACAAATAGCTCAATTTCATTTCTTTTTAAGGCTGAGTAATATTCCATTGTATATATGTGCCACATTTTCTTTATCCATTCATCCGATGATGGGCGCTTAGGTTGTTTCCATCTCTGGGCTATTGTAAATAGAGCTGCAATGAACATTTTGGTACATGACTCTGTTTGAATTTTGGTTTTCCCAGGGTATATGCCCAGTAGTGGGATTGCTGGGTCATATGGTAATTCTATTTGTAGTTTTTTAAGGAACCTCCATACTGTTCTCCATAGTGGCTGAACCAATTCACATTCCCACCAGCAGTGCAAGAGTGTTCCCTTTTCTCCACACCCTCTCCAGCATTTATTGTTTCTAGATTTTTTGATGATGGCCGTTCTGACTGGTGTGAGATGATATCTCATTGTAGTTTTGATTTGCATTTCTCTAATGATTAATGATGTTGAGCATTCTTTCATGTGTTTGTTGCCATTGTGTATATCTTCTTTGGAGAAATGTCTATTTAGGTCTTCTGCCCATTTTTGGATTGGATTGTTTGTTTTTTTGTTATTGAGCTGCATGAGCTGCTTGTAAATTTTGGAGATTAATCCTTTGTCATTTGCTTCATTTGCATGTCATTGTGTTTTGTTTCTGAAATTTATTTTGTTAATGGGATTTATCGGATTTTCACTGCTGCGTTTAGGCCACTGTACACATGCTTGACTTCCTTATTTAGACATATAAATCCATGGGTCTTAAGATTCTTACTTGTCAGGTATATTCCCAGGCGTTGAATATGGGGTGTTGATTCCATTTCGTTGAGCAAGGAGTAGGTATTGTCTATTATATATTTGGCTTATGGAACGGTATCTGTGCTAATTTCAATCTCTGGTTTGATGCAGCACCCCAACTCACCTTTCCCCATAAGCAAGCATAAGTTGGTTTTCTAAATTTGAGACCCTGTTCTGTTTTGTAATTCAGTTCATGTGTAGCCAAGTTTACGTTCCGTGTATTAGTGATATCTTATGATGTTTCTTTTTCTGTGTGACTTATTTCTCGTAGAATCGTCGTACCTGAATCCACTCATTATGCCGCTATGGGCCTGATGACGTAGATCTCATTGCTGAGTGATATTCCATTGTACGTACGTACCACAATTTCTTTATCCATTTTTTGCTTTCTCGGATATTTAACTTGTACCGTAGACGAGGTTCTTGTAAACAGAGCCGTCCCAAACTTTGGGGTGCCTGTGTGTTTTTGATTTTAATTTCCCTAAGCTATAGGACCTAAGTGGAATTGCCATAGGCTGTGTTGCTTTGTTTCCTACGTGTTTCAGGAAACACCATACACTTCTCCAGAGTGGCTGTTGGCAATTTACATCCCGCCCATCAGCATAACAAGGCTCCCTGTTCTCCATGACCTGTTCTGCCTTTCTGGATTTTACACTTTTTTCAGATGGCCCTTTTGACCGGGGGGCAGTGAGACTTCATTGTAGTGCAGATTTCCTTTACACGCTTGCTTGGTTGTCCAAAAAGTGCGTATGCGTTTTTTCCTGAATATATTCAGGAAAAAACGTATACGCCCTTTTTGGCCAAGTGCATCATTGTGGACATTCTGCCTCTTTTCCTATGCTTTAAGTGCAATTCCAGTCTACCTCCTGAAATCGTTTTCCTGAAATTCTGCCCCACTTTCAAGTCCTCTTCGAAAACTTACTTCAATACATTTTTGGACGATAGCTGTCATTCATAACTCTGCAGGATTGTGAATTACAGTGCCCCTGAGCTCCTTTCTTCAACTCGCTTTCTTGTGAGCTGGCCGCAAAACCGCAGGATTGCTTCAGGCCCTAATCTGGTTCCGGCAGGGCACGCTGAGCCTTTGGTTAATTCCTCTTCCTGGTGGGAAATGAGCGTTCCATTTGCCTGTGCAGACACCTACAGCTAGTCTCTCATTGCTTCTCCCTATTCCTGTTCATTTTGCGCAGAAATTGTAAACTGTGCCAATCAGGAGGTTAAAGGCACTGACTTTCCAAGTAGGGAGAGTTTTAGTAAAGTGTCTGGAACGGTGCACCCGAGTACCAGGGGACGAAACCTGAGATGCATTTGAAAACGTTTCCCAATCACACGGTGGAACATACTCCGGGTTTCCCATGCATGTTTTAGCTGAAGGAAGAATCCCTTAAACCTGGAGAGTTCGGACCCATGGAATGGGTACCATGCAGTATGACTTCTAAGGGTCTGCGTTTGCTCACCAAACATCACCAATGCTATCAGCCCGAAGTGTTCAGCCTTATGTCTCAACCAGCTCTGGGTGTAGATGTGGTAAATCCAGGTTGCATCACAAGCCCTGAATGAATTATTTAAGAATTGCTCTCTATTTCACTGTCATTGTGTTGTTCTTTTTTTTAAACATCTTTATTGGGGTATAATTGCTTTACAATGGTGTGTTAGTTTCTGCTTTATAACAAAGTGAATCAGTTATACATATACATATGTTCCCATATGTCTTCCCTCTTGCGTCTCCCTCCCTCCCACTCTCCCTATCCCACCCCTCCAGGCTGTCACAAAGCACCAAGCTAATATCCCTGTGCCTTGCGGCTGCTTCCCACTAGCTATCTACCTTACTACGTTTGTTAGTGTGTATATGTCCATGACTCTCTCTCGCCCTGTCAAAGCTCACCCCTCCCCCTCCCCATATCCTCAAGTCCGTTCTCCAGTAGGTCTGCGTCTTTATTCCTGTCTTACCCCTAGGTTCTTCATGACATTATTTTTCCCCTTAAATTCCATATATATGTGTTAGCATACGGTATTTGTCTTTTTCTTTCTGACTTACTTCACTCTGTATGACAGACTCTAGGTCTATCCATCTCATTACAAATAGCTCAATTTCATTTCTTTATAAGGCTGAGTAATATTCCATTGTATATATGTGCCACATTTTCTTTATCCATTCATCCGATGATGGGCGCTTAGGTTGTTTCCATCTCCGGGCTATTGTAAATAGAGCTGCAATGAACATTTTGGTACATGACTCTGTTTGAATTTTGGTTTTCCCAGGGTATATGCCCAGTAGTGGGATTGCTGGGTCATATGGTAATTCTATTTGTAGTTTTTTAAGGAACCTCCATACTGTTCTCCATAGTGGCTGAACCAATTCACATTCCCACCAGCAGTGCAAGAGTGTTCCCTTTTCTCCACACCCTCTCCAGCATTTATTGTTTCTAGATTTTTTGATGATGGCCATTCTGACTGGTGTGAGATGATATCTCATTGTAGTTTTGATTTGCATTTCTCTAATGATTAATGATGTTGAGCATTCTTTCATGTGTTTGTTGGCATTCTGTATATCTTCTTTGGAGAAATGTCTATTTAGGTCTTCTGCCCATTTTTGGATTGGGTTGTTTGTTTTTTTGTTATTGAGCTGCATGAGCTGCTTGTAAATTTTGGAGATTAATCCTTTGTCATTTGCTTCATTTGCATGTCATTGTGTTTTGTTTGTGAAATTTATTTTGTTAATGGGATTTATCGGATTTTCACTGCTGCGTTTAGGCCACTGTACACACGCTTGACTTCCTTATTTAGACATATAAATCCATGGGTCTTAAGATTCTTACTTGTCAGGTATATTCCCAGGCGTTGAATATGGGGTGTTGATTCCATTTCGTTGAGCAAGGAGTAGGTCTTGTCTATTATATATTTGGCTTATGGAACGGTATCTGTGCTCATTTCAATCTCTGGTTTGATGCAGCACCCCAACTCACCTTTCCCCATAAGCAAGCACAAGTTGGTTTTCTAAATTTGAGACCCTGTTCTGTTTTGTAATTCAGTTCATGTGTAGCCAAGTTTATGTTCCGTGTATTAGTGATATCTTATGATGTTTCTTTTTCTGTGTGACTTATTTCTCGTAGAATCGTCGTACCTGAATCCACTCATTATGCCGCTACGGGCCTGATGACGTAGATCTCATTGCTGAGTGATATTCCATTGTACGTACGTACCACAACTTCTTTATCCATTTTTTGCTTTCTCGGATATTTAACTTGTACCGTAGACGAGGTTCTTGTAAACAGAGCCGTCCCAAACTTTGCGGTGGCTGTGTGTTTTTGATTTTAATTTCCCTAAGCTATAGGACCTAAGTGGAAGTGCCATAGGCTGTGTTGCTTTGTTTCCTACGTGTTTCAGGAAACACCATACACTTCTCCAGAGTGGCTGTTGGCAATTTACATCCCGCCCATCAGCATAACAAGGCTCCCTCTTCTCCATGTCCTGTTCTGCCTTTCTGGATTTTACACTTTTTTCAGATGGCCCTTTTGACCGGGGGGCAGTGAGACTTCATTGTAGTGCAGATTTCCTTTACACGCTTGCTTGGTTGTCCAAAAAGTGCGTATGCGTTTTTTCCTGAATATATTCAGGAAAAAACGCATACGCCCTTTTTGGCCAAGTGCATCATTGTGGACATTCTGCCTCTTTTCCTATGCTTTAAGTGCAATTCCAGTCTACCTCCTGAAATCGTTTTCCTGAAATTCTGCCCCACTTTCAAGTCCTCTTCGAAAACTTACTTCAATACATTTTTGGACGATAGCTGTCATACATAACTCTGCAGGATTGTGAATTACAGTGACCCTGAGCTCCTTTCTTCAACTCGCTTTCTTGTGAGCTGGCCGCAAAACCGCAGGGTTGCTTCAGGCCCTGATCTGGTTCCGGCAGGGCACGCTGAGCCTTTGGTTAATTCCTCTTCCTGTTGGGAAATGAGCGTTCCATTTGCCCGTGCAGACACCTACAGCTAGTCTCCATTGGTTCTCCCTATTCCGGTTCATCTTGCGCAGAAATTGCAAACTGTGCCAAACAGAAGGTTAAAGGCACTGACTTTCCAAGTGGGGAGAGTGTTAGTAAAGTGTCTGGAATGGTGCACCCGAGTACCAGGGGATGAAACCTGAGATGCATTTGAAAACGTTTGCCAATCACACGGTGGAACATACTCCGGGTTTCCCATGCATGTTTTAGCTGAAGGAAGAATCCCTTAAACCTGGAGAGTTCGGACCCATGGAATGGGTACCATGCAGTATGACTTCTAAGGGTCTGCGTTTGCTCACCAAACATCACCAATGCTATCAGCCCGAAGTGTTCAGCCTTATGTCTCAACCAGCTCTGGGTGTAGATGTGGTAAATCCAGGTTGCATCACAAGCCCTGAATGAATTATTTAAGAATTGCTCTCTATTTCACTGTCATTGTGTTTTTTTTTTTTTAAACATCTTTATTGGGGTATAATTGCTTTACAATGGTGTGTTAGTTTCTGCTTTATAACAAAGTGAATCAGTTATACATATACATATGTTCCCATATGTCTTCCCTCTTGCGTCTCCCTCCCTCCCACTCTGCCTATCCCACCCCTCCAGGCTGTCACAAAGTACCAAGCTAATATCCCTGTGCCTTGCGGCTGCTTCCCACTAGCTATCTACCTTACTACGTTTGTTAGTGTGTATATGTCCATGACTCTCTCTCGCCCTGTCAAAGCTCACCCCTCCCCCTCCCCATATCCTCAAGTCCGTTCTCCAGTAGGTCTGCGTCTTTATTCCTGTCTTACCCCTAGGTTCTTCATGACATTTTTTTCCCCTTAAATTCCATATATATGTGTTAGCATACGGTATTTGTCTTTTTCTTTCTGACTTACTTCACTCTGTATGACAGACTCTAGGTCTATCCATCTCATTACAAATAGCTCAATTTCATTTCTTTTTAAGGCTGAGTAATATTCCATTGTATATATGTGCCACATTTTCTTTATCCATTCATCCGATGATGGGCGCTTAGGTTGTTTCCATCTCTGGGCTATTGTAAATAGAGCTGCAATGAACATTTTGGTACATGACTCTGTTTGAATTTTGGTTTTCCCAGGGTATATGCCCAGTAGTGGGATTGCTGGGTCATATGGTAATTCTATTTGTAGTTTTTTAAGGAACCTCCATACTGTTCTCCATAGTGGCTGAACCAATTCACATTCCCACCAGCAGTGCAAGAGTGTTCCCTTTTCTCCACACCCTCTCCAGCATTTATTGTTTCTAGATTTTTTGATGATGGCCATTCTGACTGGTGTGAGATGATATCTCATTGTAGTTTTGATTTGCATTTCTCTAATGATTAATGATGTTGAGCATTCTTTCATGTGTTTGTTGGCATTCTGTATATCTTCTTTGGAGAAATGTCTATTTAGGTCTTCTGCCCATTTTTGGATTGGGTTGTTTGTTTTTTTGTTATTGAGCTGCATGAGCTGCTTGTAAATTTTGGAGATTAATCCTTTGTCATTTGCTTCATTTGCATGTCATTGTGTTTTGTTTGTGAAATTTATTTTGTTAATGGGATTTATCGGATTTTCACTGCTGCGGTTAGGCCACTGTACACACGCTTGACTTCCTTATTTAGACATATAAATCCATGGGTCTTAAGATTCTTACTTGTCAGGTATATTCCCAGGCGTTGAATATGGGGTGTTGATTCCATTTCGTTGAGCAAGGAGTAGGTCTTGTCTATTATATATTTGGCTTATGGAACGGTATCTGTGCTCATTTCAATCTCTGGTTTGATGCAGCACCCCAACTCACCTTTCCCCATAAGCAAGCATAAGTTGGTTTTCTAAATTTGAGACCCTGTTCTGTTTTGTAATTCAGTTCATGTGTAGCCAAGTTTACGTTCCGTGTATTAGTGATATCTTATGATGTTTCTTTTTCTGTGTGACTTATTTCTCGTAGAATCGTCGTACCTGAATCCACTCATTATGCCGCTACGGGCCTGATGACGTAGATCTCATTGCTGAGTGATATTCCATTGTACGTACGTACCACAACTTCTTTATCCATTTTTTGCTTTCTCGGATATTTAACTTGTACCGTAGACGAGGTTCTTGTAAACAGAGCCGTCCCAAACTTTGCGGTGGCTGTGTGTTTTTGATTTTAATTTCCCTAAGCTATAGGACCTAAGTGGAAGTGCCATAGGCTGTGTTGCTTTGTTTCCTACGTGTTTCAGGAAACACCATACACTTCTCCAGAGTGGCTGTTGGCAATTTACATCCCGCCCATCAGCATAACAAGGCTCCCTGTTCTCCATGACCTGTTCTGCCTTTCTGGATTTTACACTTTTTTCAGATGGCCCTTTTGACCGGGGGGCAGTGAGACTTCATTGTAGTGCAGATTTCCTTTACACGCTTGCTTGGTTGTCCAAAAAGTGCGTATGCGTTTTTTCCTGAATATATTCAGGAAAAAACGCATACGCCCTTTTTGGCCAAGTGCATCATTGTGGACATTCTGCCTCTTTTCCTATGCTTTAAGTGCAATTCCAGTCTACCTCCTGAAATCGTTTTCCTGAAATTCTGCCCCACTTTCAAGTCCTCTTCGAAAACTTACTTCAATACATTTTTGGACGATAGCTGTCATTCATAACTCTGCAGGATTGTGAATTACAGTGCCCCTGAGCTCCTTTCTTCAACTCGCTTTCTTGTGAGCTGGCCGCAAAACCGCAGGATTGCTTCAGGCCCTGATCTGGTTCCGGCAGGGCACGCTGAGCCTTTGGTTAATTCCTCTTCCTGGTGGGAAATGAGCGTTCCATTTGCCCGTGCAGACACCTACAGCTAGTCTCCATTGGTTCTCCCTATTCCTGTTCATCTTGCGCAGAAATTGCAAACTGTGCCAAACAGAAGGTTAAAGGCACTGACTTTCCAAGTGGGGAGAGTGTTAGTAAAGTGTCTGGAACGGTGCACCCGAGTACCAGGGGATGAAACCTGAGATGCATTTGAAAACGTTTCCCAATCACATGGTGGAACATACTCCGGGTTTCCCATGCATGTTTTAGCTGAAGGAAGAATCCCTTAAACCGGGCGAGTTCGGACCCATGGAATGGGTACCATGCAGTATGATTTCAAAGGGTCTGCGTTTGCTCACCAAACATCACCAATGCTATCAGCCCGAAGTGTTCAGCCTTATGTCTCAACCAGTTCTGGTTGTAGATGTGGTAAATCCAGGTTGCATCACAAGCCCTGAATGAATTATTTAAGAATTGCTCTCTATTTCACTGTCATTGTGTTGTTCTTTTTTTTAAACATCTTTATTGGGGTATAATTGCTTTACAATGGTGTGTTAGTTTCTGCTTTATAACAAAGTGAATCAGTTATACATATACATATGTTCCCATATGTCTTCCCTCTTGCGTCTCCCTCCCTCCCACTCTCCCTATCCCACCCCTCCAGGCTGTCACAAAGCACCAAGCTAATATCCCTGTGCCTTGCGGCTGCTTCCCACTAGCTATCTACCTTACTACGTTTGTTAGTGTGTATATGTCCATGACTCTCTCTCGCCCTGTCAAAGCTCACCCCTCCCCCTCCCCATATCCTCAAGTCCGTTCTCCAGTAGGTCTGCGTCTTTATTCCTGTCTTACCCCTAGGTTCTTCATGACATTATTTTTCCCCTTAAATTCCATATATATGTGTTAGCATACGGTATTTGTCTTTTTCTTTCTGACTTACTTCACTCTGTATGACAGACTCTAGGTCTATCCATCTCATTACAAATAGCTCAATTTCATTTCTTTATAAGGCTGAGTAATATTCCATTGTATATATGTGCCACATTTTCTTTATCCATTCATCCGATGATGGGCGCTTAGGTTGTTTCCATCTCCGGGCTATTGTAAATAGAGCTGCAATGAACATTTTGGTACATGACTCTGTTTGAATTTTGGTTTTCCCAGGGTATATGCCCAGTAGTGGGATTGCTGGGTCATATGGTAATTCTATTTGTAGTTTTTTAAGGAACCTCCATACTGTTCTCCATAGTGGCTGAACCAATTCACATTCCCACCAGCAGTGCAAGAGTGTTCCCTTTTCTCCACACCCTCTCCAGCATTTATTGTTTCTAGATTTTTTGATGATGGCCATTCTGACTGGTGTGAGATGATATCTCATTGTAGTTTTGATTTGCATTTCTCTAATGATTAATGATGTTGAGCATTCTTTCATGTGTTTGTTGGCATTCTGTATATCTTCTTTGGAGAAATGTCTATTTAGGTCTTCTGCCCATTTTTGGATTGGGTTGTTTGTTTTTTTGTTATTGAGCTGCATGAGCTGCTTGTAAATTTTGGAGATTAATCCTTTGTCATTTGCTTCATTTGCATGTCATTGTGTTTTGTTTCTGAAATTTATTTTGTTAATGGGATTTATCGGATTTTCACTGCTGCGTTTAGGCCACTGTACACATGCTTGACTTCCTTATTTAGACATATAAATCCATGGGTCTTAAGATTCTTACTTGTCAGGTATATTCCCAGGCGTTGAATATGGGGTGTTGATTCCATTTCGTTGAGCAAGGAGTAGGTATTGTCTATTATATATTTGGCTTATGGAACGGTATCTGTGCTAATTTCAATCTCTGGTTTGATGCAGCACCCCAACTCACCTTTCCCCATAAGCAAGCATAAGTTGGTTTTCTAAATTTGAGACCCTGTTCTGTTTTGTAATTCAGTTCATGTGTAGCCAAGTTTACGTTCCGTGTATTAGTGATATCTTATGATGTTTCTTTTTCTGTGTGACTTATTTCTCGTAGAATCGTCGTACCTGAATCCACTCATTATGCCGCTATGGGCCTGATGACGTAGATCTCATTGCTGAGTGATATTCCATTGTACGTACGTACCACAATTTCTTTATCCATTTTTTGCTTTCTCGGATATTTAACTTGTACCGTAGACGAGGTTCTTGTAAACAGAGCCGTCCCAAACTTTGGGGTGCCTGTGTGTTTTTGATTTTAATTTCCCTAAGCTATAGGACCTAAGTGGAATTGCCATAGGCTGTGTTGCTTTGTTTCCTACGTGTTTCAGGAAACACCATACACTTCTCCAGAGTGGCTGTTGGCAATTTACATCCCGCCCATCAGCATAACAAGGCTCCCTGTTCTCCATGACCTGTTCTGCCTTTCTGGATTTTACACTTTTTTCAGATGGCCCTTTTGACCGGGGGGCAGTGAGACTTCATTGTAGTGCAGATTTCCTTTACACGCTTGCTTGGTTGTCCAAAAAGTGCGTATGCGTTTTTTCCTGAATATATTCAGGAAAAAACGTATACGCCCTTTTTGGCCAAGTGCATCATTGTGGACATTCTGCCTCTTTTCCTATGCTTTAAGTGCAATTCCAGTCTACCTCCTGAAATCGTTTTCCTGAAATTCTGCCCCACTTTCAAGTCCTCTTCGAAAACTTACTTCAATACATTTTTGGACGATAGCTGTCATTCATAACTCTGCAGGATTGTGAATTACAGTGCCCCTGAGCTCCTTTCTTCAACTCGCTTTCTTGTGAGCTGGCCGCAAAACCGCAGGATTGCTTCAGGCCCTAATCTGGTTCCGGCAGGGCACGCTGAGCCTTTGGTTAATTCCTCTTCCTGGTGGGAAATGAGCGTTCCATTTGCCTGTGCAGACACCTACAGCTAGTCTCTCATTGCTTCTCCCTATTCCTGTTCATTTTGCGCAGAAATTGTAAACTGTGCCAATCAGGAGGTTAAAGGCACTGACTTTCCAAGTAGGGAGAGTTTTAGTAAAGTGTCTGGAACGGTGCACCCGAGTACCAGGGGACGAAACCTGAGATGCATTTGAAAACGTTTCCCAATCACACGGTGGAACATACTCCGGGTTTCCCATGCATGTTTTAGCTGAAGGAAGAATCCCTTAAACCTGGAGAGTTCGGACCCATGGAATGGGTACCATGCAGTATGACTTCTAAGGGTCTGCGTTTGCTCACCAAACATCACCAATGCTATCAGCCCGAAGTGTTCAGCCTTATGTCTCAACCAGCTCTGGGTGTAGATGTGGTAAATCCAGGTTGCATCACAAGCCCTGAATGAATTATTTAAGAATTGCTCTCTATTTCACTGTCATTGTGTTTTTTTTTTTTAAACATCTTTATTGGGGTATAATTGCTTTACAATGGTGTGTTAGTTTCTGCTTTATAACAAAGTGAATCAGTTATACATATACATATGTTCCCATATGTCTTCCCTCTTGCGTCTCCCTCCCTCCCACTCTCCCTATCCCACCCCTCCAGGCTGTCACAAAGCACCAAGCTAATATCCCTGTGCCTTGCGGCTGCTTCCCACTAGCTATCTACCTTACTACGTTTGTTAGTGTGTATATGTCCATGACTCTCTCTCGCCCTGTCAAAGCTCACCCCTCCCCCTCCCCATATCCTCAAGTCCGTTCTCCAGTAGGTCTGCGTCTTTATTCCTGTCTTACCCCTAGGTTCTTCATGACATTATTTTTCCCCTTAAATTCCATATATATGTGTTAGCATACGGTATTTGTCTTTTTCTTTCTGACTTAATTCACTCTGTATGACAGACTCTAGGTCTATCCATCTCATTACAAATAGCTCAATTTCATTTCTTTATAAGGCTGAGTAATATTCCATTGTATATATGTGCCACATTTTCTTTATCCATTCATCCGATGATGGGCGCTTAGGTTGTTTCCATCTCCGGGCTATTGTAAATAGAGCTGCAATGAACATTTTGGTACATGACTCTGTTTGAATTTTGGTTTTCCCAGGGTATATGCCCAGTAGTGGGATTGCTGGGTCATATGGTAATTCTATTTGTAGTTTTTTAAGGAACCTCCATACTGTTCTCCATAGTGGCTGAACCAATTCACATTCCCACCAGCAGTGCAAGAGTGTTCCCTTTTCTCCACACCCTCTCCAGCATTTATTGTTTCTAGATTTTTTGATGATGGCCATTCTGACTGGTGTGAGATGATATCTCATTGTAGTTTTGATTTGCATTTCTCTAATGATTAATGATGTTGAGCATTCTTTCATGTGTTTGTTGGCATTCTGTATATCTTCTTTGGAGAAATGTCTATTTAGGTCTTCTGCCCATTTTTGGATTGGGTTGTTTGTTTTTTTGTTATTGAGCTGCATGAGCTGCTTGTAAATTTTGGAGATTAATCCTTTGTCATTTGCTTCATTTGCATGTCATTGTGTTTTGTTTGTGAAATTTATTTTGTTAATGGGATTTATCGGATTTTCACTGCTGCGTTTAGGCCACTGTACACACGCTTGACTTCCTTATTTAGACATATAAATCCATGGGTCTTAAGATTCTTACTTGTCAGGTATATTCCCAGGCGTTGAATATGGGGTGTTGATTCCATTTCGTTGAGCAAGGAGTAGGTCTTGTCTATTATATATTTGGCTTATGGAACGGTATCTGTGCTCATTTCAATCTCTGGTTTGATGCAGCACCCCAACTCACCTTTCCCCATAAGCAAGCACAAGTTGGTTTTCTAAATTTGAGACCCTGTTCTGTTTTGTAATTCAGTTCATGTGTAGCCAAGTTTATGTTCCGTGTATTAGTGATATCTTATGATGTTTCTTTTTCTGTGTGACTTATTTCTCGTAGAATCGTCGTACCTGAATCCACTCATTATGCCGCTACGGGCCTGATGACGTAGATCTCATTGCTGAGTGATATTCCATTGTACGTACGTACCACAACTTCTTTATCCATTTTTTGCTTTCTCGGATATTTAACTTGTACCGAAGACGAGGTTCTTGTAAACAGAGCCGTCCCAAACTTTGCGGTGGCTGTGTGTTTTTGATTTTAATTTCCCTAAGCTATAGGACCTAAGTGGAAGTGCCATAGGCTGTGTTGCTTTGTTTCCTACGTGTTTCAGGAAACACCATACACTTCTCCAGAGTGGCTGTTGGCAATTTACATCCCGCCCATCAGCATAACAAGGCTCCCTGTTCTCCATGACCTGTTCTGCCTTTCTGGATTTTACACTTTTTTCAGATGGCCCTTTTGACCGGGGGGCAGTGAGACTTCATTGTAGTGCAGATTTCCTTTACACGCTTGCTTGGTTGTCCAAAAAGTGCGTATGCGTTTTTTCCTGAATATATTCAGGAAAAAACGCATACGCCCTTTTTGGCCAAGTGCATCATTGTGGACATTCTGCCTCTTTTCCTATGCTTTAAGTGCAATTCCAGTCTACCTCCTGAAATCGTTTTCCTGAAATTCTGCCCCACTTTCAAGTCCTCTTCGAAAACTTACTTCAATACATTTTTGGACGATAGCTGTCATACATAACTCTGCAGGATTGTGAATTACAGTGACCCTGAGCTCCTTTCTTCAACTCGCTTTCTTGTGAGCTGGCCGCAAAACCGCAGGATTGCTTCAGGCCCTGATCTGGTTCCGGCAGGGCACGCTGAGCCTTTGGTTAATTCCTCTTCCTGTTGGGAAATGAGCGTTCCATTTGCCCGTGCAGACACCTACAGCTAGTCTCCATTGGTTCTCCCTATTCCGGTTCATCTTGCGCAGAAATTGCAAACTGTGCCAAACAGAAGGTTAAAGGCACTGACTTTCCAAGTGGGGAGAGTGTTAGTAAAGTGTCTGGAATGGTGCACCCGAGTACCAGGGGATGAAACCTGAGATGCATTTGAAAACGTTTGCCAATCACACGGTGGAACATACTCCGGGTTTCCCATGCATGTTTTAGCTGAAGGAAGAATCCCTTAAACCTGGAGAGTTCGGACCCATGGAATGGGTACCATGCAGTATGACTTCTAAGGGTCTGCGTTTGCTCACCAAACATCACCAATGCTATCAGCCCGAAGTGTTCAGCCTTATGTCTCAACCAGCTCTGGGTGTAGATGTGGTAAATCCAGGTTGCATCACAAGCCCTGAATGAATTATTTAAGAATTGCTCTCTATTTCACTGTCATTGTGTTTTTTTTTTTTTAAACATCTTTATTGGGGTATAATTGCTTTACAATGGTGTGTTAGTTTCTGCTTTATAACAAAGTGAATCAGTTATACATATACATATGTTCCCATATGTCTTCCCTCTTGCGTCTCCCTCCCTCCCACTCTGCCTATCCCACCCCTCCAGGCTGTCACAAAGCACCAAGCTAATATCCCTGTGCCTTGCGGCTGCTTCCCACTAGCTATCTACCTTACTACGTTTGTTAGTGTGTATATGTCCATGACTCTCTCTCGCCCTGTCAAAGCTCACCCCTCCCCCTCCCCATATCCTCAAGTCCGTTCTCCAGTAGGTCTGCGTCTTTATTCCTGTCTTACCCCTAGGTTCTTCATGACATTTTTTTCCCCTTAAATTCCATATATATGTGTTAGCATACGGTATTTGTCTTTTTCTTTCTGACTTACTTCACTCTGTATGACAGACTCTAGGTCTATCCATCTCATTACAAATAGCTCAATTTCATTTCTTTATAAGGCTGAGTAATATTCCATTGTATATATGTGCCACATTTTCTTTATCCATTCATCCGATGATGGGCGCTTAGGTTGTTTCCATCTCTGGGCTATTGTAAATAGAGCTGCAATGAACATTTTGGTACATGACTCTGTTTGAATTTTGGTTTTCCCAGGGTATATGCCCAGTAGTGGGATTGCTGGGTCATATGGTAATTCTATTTGTAGTTTTTTAAGGAACCTCCATACTGTTCTCCATAGTGGCTGAACCAATTCACATTCCCACCAGCAGTGCAAGAGTGTTCCCTTTTCTCCACACCCTCTCCAGCATTTATTGTTTCTAGATTTTTTGATGATGGCCATTCTGACTGGTGTGAGATGATATCTCATTGTAGTTTTGATTTGCATTTCTCTAATGATTAATGATGTTGAGCATTCTTTCATGTGTTTGTTGGCATTCTGTATATCTTCTTTGGAGAAATGTCTATTTAGGTCTTCTGCCCATTTTTGGATTGGGTTGTTTGTTTTTTTGTTATTGAGCTGCATGAGCTGCTTGTAAATTTTGGAGATTAATCCTTTGTCATTTGCTTCATTTGCATGTCATTGTGTTTTGTTTGTGAAATTTATTTTGTTAATGGGATTTATCGGATTTTCACTGCTGCGGTTAGGCCACTGTACACACGCTTGACTTCCTTATTTAGACATATAAATCCATGGGTCTTAAGATTCTTACTTGTCAGGTATATTCCCAGGCGTTGAATATGGGGTGTTGATTCCATTTCGTTGAGCAAGGAGTAGGTCTTGTCTATTATATATTTGGCTTATGGAACGGTATCTGTGCTCATTTCAATCTCTGGTTTGATGCAGCACCCCAACTCACCTTTCCCCATAAGCAAGCATAAGTTGGTTTTCTAAATTTGAGACCCTGTTCTGTTTTGTAATTCAGTTCATGTGTAGCCAAGTTTACGTTCCGTGTATTAGTGATATCTTATGATGTTTCTTTTTCTGTGTGACTTATTTCTCGTAGAATCGTCGTACCTGAATCCACTCATTATGCCGCTACGGGCCTGATGACGTAGATCTCATTGCTGAGTGATATTCCATTGTACGTACGTACCACAACTTCTTTATCCATTTTTTGCTTTCTCGGATATTTAACTTGTACCGTAGACGAGGTTCTTGTAAACAGAGCCGTCCCAAACTTTGCGGTGGCTGTGTGTTTTTGATTTTAATTTCCCTAAGCTATAGGACCTAAGTGGAAGTGCCATAGGCTGTGTTGCTTTGTTTCCTACGTGTTTCAGGAAACACCATACACTTCTCCAGAGTGGCTGTTGGCAATTTACATCCCGCCCATCAGCATAACAAGGCTCCCTGTTCTCCATGACCTGTTCTGCCTTTCTGGATTTTACACTTTTTTCAGATGGCCCTTTTGACCGGGGGGCAGTGAGACTTCATTGTAGTGCAGATTTCCTTTACACGCTTGCTTGGTTGTCCAAAAAGTGCGTATGCGTTTTTTCCTGAATATATTCAGGAAAAAACGCATACGCCCTTTTTGGCCAAGTGCATCATTGTGGACATTCTGCCTCTTTTCCTATGCTTTAAGTGCAATTCCAGTCTACCTCCTGAAATCGTTTTCCTGAAATTCTGCCCCACTTTCAAGTCCTCTTCGAAAACTTACTTCAATACATTTTTGGACGATAGCTGTCATTCATAACTCTGCAGGATTGTGAATTACAGTGCCCCTGAGCTCCTTTCTTCAACTCGCTTTCTTGTGAGCTGGCCGCAAAACCGCAGGATTGCTTCAGGCCCTGATCTGGTTCCGGCAGGGCACGCTGAGCCTTTGGTTAATTCCTCTTCCTGGTGGGAAATGAGCGTTCCATTTGCCCGTGCAGACACCTACAGCTAGTCTCCATTGGTTCTCCCTATTCCTGTTCATCTTGCGCAGAAATTGCAAACTGTGCCAAACAGAAGGTTAAAGGCACTGACTTTCCAAGTGGGGAGAGTGTTAGTAAAGTGTCTGGAACGGTGCACCCGAGTACCAGGGGATGAAACCTGAGATGCATTTGAAAACGTTTCCCAATCACACGGTGGAACATACTCCGGGTTTCCCATGCATGTTTTAGCTGAAGGAAGAATCCCTTAAACCGGGCGAGTTCGGACCCATGGAATGGGTACCATGCAGTATGATTTCAAAGGGTCTGCGTTTGCTCACCAAACATCACCAATGCTATCAGCCCGAAGTGTTCAGCCTTATGTCTCAACCAGTTCTGGTTGTAGATGTGGTAAATCCAGGTTGCATCACAAGCCCTGAATGAATTATTTAAGAATTGCTCTCTATTTCACTGTCATTGTGTTGTTCTTTTTTTTAAACATCTTTATTGGGGTATAATTGCTTTACAATGGTGTGTTAGTTTCTGCTTTATAACAAAGTGAATCAGTTATACATATACATATGTTCCCATATGTCTTCCCTCTTGCGTCTCCCTCCCTCCCACTCTCCCTATCCCACCCCTCCAGGCTGTCACAAAGCACCAAGCTAATATCCCTGTGCCTTGCGGCTGCTTCCCACTAGCTATCTACCTTACTACGTTTGTTAGTGTGTATATGTCCATGACTCTCTCTCGCCCTGTCAAAGCTCACCCCTCCCCCTCCCCATATCCTCAAGTCCGTTCTCCAGTAGGTCTGCGTCTTTATTCCTGTCTTACCCCTAGGTTCTTCATGACATTATTTTTCCCCTTAAATTCCATATATATGTGTTAGCATACGGTATTTGTCTTTTTCTTTCTGACTTACTTCACTCTGTATGACAGACTCTAGGTCTATCCATCTCATTACAAATAGCTCAATTTCATTTCTTTATAAGGCTGAGTAATATTCCATTGTATATATGTGCCACATTTTCTTTATCCATTCATCCGATGATGGGCGCTTAGGTTGTTTCCATCTCCGGGCTATTGTAAATAGAGCTGCAATGAACATTTTGGTACATGACTCTGTTTGAATTTTGGTTTTCCCAGGGTATATGCCCAGTAGTGGGATTGCTGGGTCATATGGTAATTCTATTTGTAGTTTTTTAAGGAACCTCCATACTGTTCTCCATAGTGGCTGAACCAATTCACATTCCCACCAGCAGTGCAAGAGTGTTCCCTTTTCTCCACACCCTCTCCAGCATTTATTGTTTCTAGATTTTTTGATGATGGCCATTCTGACTGGTGTGAGATGATATCTCATTGTAGTTTTGATTTGCATTTCTCTAATGATTAATGATGTTGAGCATTCTTTCATGTGTTTGTTGGCATTCTGTATATCTTCTTTGGAGAAATGTCTATTTAGGTCTTCTGCCCATTTTTGGATTGCGTTCTTTGTTTTTTTGTTATTGAGCTGCATGAGCTGCTTGTAAATTTTGGAGATTAATCCTTTGTCATTTGCTTCATTTGCATGTCATTGTGTTTTGTTTGTGAAATTTATTTTGTTAATGGGATTTATCGGATTTTCACTGCTGCGTTTAGGCCACTGTACACACGCTTGACTTCCTTATTTAGACATATAAATCCATGGGTCTTAAGATTCTTACTTGTCAGGTATATTCCCAGGCGTTGAATATGGGGTGTTGATTCCATTTCGTTGAGCAAGGAGTAGGTCTTGTCTATTATGTATTTGGCTTATGGAACGGTATCTGTGCTCATTTCAATCTCTGGTTTGATGCAGCACCCCAACTCACCTTTCCCCATAAGCAAGCATAAGTTGGTTTTCTAAATTTGAGACCCTGTTCTGTTTTGTAATTCAGTTCATGTGTAGCCAAGTTTACGTTCCGTGTATTAGTGATATCTTATGATGTTTCTTTTTCTGTGTGACTTATTTCTCGTAGAATCGTCGTACCTGAATCCACTCATTATGCCGCTACGGGCCTGATGACGTAGATCTCATTGCTGAGTGATATTTCATTGTACGTACGTACCACAACTTCTTTATCCATTTTTTGCTTTCTCGGATATTTAACTTGTACCGTAGACGAGGTTCTTGTAAACAGAGCCGTCCCAAACTTTGCGGTGGCTGTGTGTTTTTGATTTTAATTTCCCTAAGCTATAGGACCTAAGTGGAAGTGCCATAGGCTGTGTTGCTTTGTTTCCTACGTGTTTCAGGAAACACCATACACTTCTCCAGAGTGGCTGTTGGCAATTTACATCCCGCCCATCAGCATAACAAGGCTCCCTGTTCTCCATGACCTGTTCTGCCTTTCTGGATTTTACACTTTTTTCAGATGGCCCTTTTGACCGGGGGGCAGTGAGACTTCATTGTAGTGCAGATTTCCTTTACACGCTTGCTTGGTTGTCCAAAAAGAGCGTATGCGTTTTTTCCTGAATATATTCAGGAAAAAACGCATACGCCCTTTTTGGCCAAGTGCATCATTGTGGACATTCTGCCTCTTTTCCTATGCTTTAAGTGCAATTCCAGTCTACCTCCTGAAATCGTTTTCCTGAAATTCTGCCCCACTTTCAAGTCCTCTTCGAAAACTTACTTCAATACATTTTTGGACGATAGCTGTCATTCATAACTCTGCAGGATTGTGAATTACAGTGCCCCTGAGCTCCTTTCTTCAACTCGCTTTCTTGTGAGCTGGCCGCAAAACCGCAGGATTGCTTCAGGCCCTGATCTGGTTCCGGCAGGGCACGCTGAGCCTTTGGTTAATTCCTCTTCCTGGTGGGAAATGAGCGTTCCATTTGCCCGTGCAGACACCTACAGCTAGTCTCCATTGGTTCTCCCTATTCCTGTTCATCTTGCGCAGAAATTGCAAACTGTGCCAAACAGAAGGTTAAAGGCACTGACTTTCCAAGTGGGGAGAGTGTTAGTAAAGTGTCTGGAACGGTGCACCCGAGTACCAGGGGATGAAACCTGAGATGCATTTGAAAACGTTTCCCAATCACACGGTGGAACATACTCCGGGTTTCCCATGCATGTTTTAGCTGAAGGAAGAATCCCTTAAACCGGGCGAGTTCGGACCCATGGAATGGGTACCATGCAGTATGATTTCAAAGGGTCTGCGTTTGCTCACCAAACATCACCAATGCTATCAGCCCGAAGTGTTCAGCCTTATGTCTCAACCAGTTCTGGTTGTAGATGTGGTAAATCCAGGTTGCATCACAAGCCCTGAATGAATTATTTAAGAATTGCTCTCTATTTCACTGTCATTGTGTTGTTCTTTTTTTTAAACATCTTTATTGGGGTATAATTGCTTTACAATGGTGTGTTAGTTTCTGCTTTATAACAAAGTGAATCAGTTATACATATACATATGTTCCCATATGTCTTCCCTCTTGCGTCTCCCTCCCTCCCACTCTCCCTATCCCACCCCTCCAGGCTGTCACAAAGCACCAAGCTAATATCCCTGTGCCTTGCGGCTGCTTCCCACTAGCTATCTACCTTACTACGTTTGTTAGTGTGTATATGTCCATGACTCTCTCTCGCCCTGTCAAAGCTCACCCCTCCCCCTCCCCATATCCTCAAGTCCGTTCTCCAGTAGGTCTGCGTCTTTATTCCTGTCTTACCCCTAGGTTCTTCATGACATTATTTTTCCCCTTAAATTCCATATATATGTGTTAGCATACGGTATTTGTCTTTTTCTTTCTGACTTACTTCACTCTGTATGACAGACTCTAGGTCTATCCATCTCATTACAAATAGCTCAATTTCATTTCTTTATAAGGCTGAGTAATATTCCATTGTATATATGTGCCACATTTTCTTTATCCATTCATCCGATGATGGGCGCTTAGGTTGTTTCCATCTCCGGGCTATTGTAAATAGAGCTGCAATGAACATTTTGGTACATGACTCTGTTTGAATTTTGGTTTTCCCAGGGTATATGCCCAGTAGTGGGATTGCTGGGTCATATGGTAATTCTATTTGTAGTTTTTTAAGGAACCTCCATACTGTTCTCCATAGTGGCTGAACCAATTCACATTCCCACCAGCAGTGCAAGAGTGTTCCCTTTTCTCCACACCCTCTCCAGCATTTATTGTTTCTAGATTTTTTGATGATGGCCATTCTGACTGGTGTGAGATGATATCTCATTGTAGTTTTGATTTGCATTTCTCTAATGATTAATGATGTTGAGCATTCTTTCATGTGTTTGTTGGCATTCTGTATATCTTCTTTGGAGAAATGTCTATTTAGGTCTTCTGCCCATTTTTGGATTGCGTTCTTTGTTTTTTTGTTATTGAGCTGCATGAGCTGCTTGTAAATTTTGGAGATTAATCCTTTGTCATTTGCTTCATTTGCATGTCATTGTGTTTTGTTTGTGAAATTTATTTTGTTAATGGGATTTATCGGATTTTCACTGCTGCGGTTAGGCCACTGTACACACGCTTGACTTCCTTATTTAGACATATAAATCCATGGGTCTTAAGATTCTTACTTGTCAGGTATATTCCCAGGCGTTGAATATGGGGTGTTGATTCCATTTCGTTGAGCAAGGAGTAGGTCTTGTCTATTATATATTTGGCTTATGGAACGGTATCTGTGCTCATTTCAATCTCTGGTTTGATGCAGCACCCCAACTCACCTTTCCCCATAAGCAAGCATAAGTTGGTTTTCTAAATTTGAGACCCTGTTCTGTTTTGTAATTCAGTTCATGTGTAGCCAAGTTTACGTTCCGTGTATTAGTGATATCTTATGATGTTTCTTTTTCTGTGTGACTTATTTCTCGTAGAATCGTCGTACCTGAATCCACTCATTATGCCGCTACGGGCCTGATGACGTAGATCTCATTGCTGAGTGATATTCCATTGTACGTACGTACCACAACTTCTTTATCCATTTTTTGCTTTCTCGGATATTTAACTTGTACCGTAGACGAGGTTCTTGTAAACAGAGCCGTCCCAAACTTTGGGGTGCCTGTGTGTTTTTGATTTTAATTTCCCTAAGCTATAGGACCTAAGTGGAAGTGCCATAGGCTGTGTTGCTTTGTTTCCTACGTGTTTCAGGAAACACCATACACTTCTCCAGAGTGGCTGTTGGCAATTTACATCCCGCCCATCAGCATAACAAGGCTCCCTGTTCTCCATGACCTGTTCTGCCTTTCTGGATTTTACACTTTTTTCAGATGGCCCTTTTGACCGGGGGGCAGTGAGACTTCATTGTAGTGCAGATTTCCTTTACACGCTTGCTTGGTTGTCCAAAAAGTGCGTATGCGTTTTTTCCTGAATATATTCAGGAAAAAACGCATACGCCCTTTTTGGCCAAGTGCATCATTGTGGACATTCTGCCTCTTTTCCTATGCTTTAAGTGCAATTCCAGTCTACCTCCTGAAATCGTTTTCCTGAAATTCTGCCCCACTTTCAAGTCCTCTTCGAAAACTTACTTCAATACATTTTTGGAC
This sequence comes from Delphinapterus leucas, assembly GCF_059928025.1. Taxonomy (NCBI): domain Eukaryota; kingdom Metazoa; phylum Chordata; class Mammalia; order Artiodactyla; family Monodontidae; genus Delphinapterus; species Delphinapterus leucas. The sequence goes on from NW_028322255.1 coordinate 6,486,355, forward strand.
GATAGCTGTCATTCATAACTCTGCAGGATTGTGAATTACAGTGCCCCTGAGCTCCTTTCTTCAACTCGCTTTCTTGTGAGCTGGCCGCAAAACCGCAGGATTGCTTCAGGCCCTGATCTGGTTCCGGCAGGGCACGCTGAGCCTTTGGTTAATTCCTCTTCCTGGTGGGAAATGAGCGTTCCATTTGCCCGTGCAGACACCTACAGCTAGTCTCCATTGGTTCTCCCTATTCCTGTTCATCTTGCGCAGAAATTGCAAACTGTGCCAAACAGAAGGTTAAAGGCACTGACTTTCCAAGTGGGGAGAGTGTTAGTAAAGTGTCTGGAACGGTGCACCCGAGTACCAGGGGATGAAACCTGAGATGCATTTGAAAACGTTTCCCAATCACACGGTGGAACATACTCCGGGTTTCCCATGCATGTTTTAGCTGAAGGAAGAATCCCTTAAACCGGGCGAGTTCGGACCCATGGAATGGGTACCATGCAGTATGATTTCAAAGGGTCTGCGTTTGCTCACCAAACATCACCAATGCTATCAGCCCGAAGTGTTCAGCCTTATGTCTCAACCAGTTCTGGTTGTAGATGTGGTAAATCCAGGTTGCATCACAAGCCCTGAATGAATTATTTAAGAATTGCTCTCTATTTCACTGTCATTGTGTTGTTCTTTTTTTTAAACATCTTTATTGGGGTATAATTGCTTTACAATGGTGTGTTAGTTTCTGCTTTATAACAAAGTGAATCAGTTATACATATACATATGTTCCCATATGTCTTCCCTCTTGCGTCTCCCTCCCTCCCACTCTCCCTATCCCACCCCTCCAGGCTGTCACAAAGCACCAAGCTAATATCCCTGTGCCTTGCGGCTGCTTCCCACTAGCTATCTACCTTACTACGTTTGTTAGTGTGTATATGTCCATGACTCTCTCTCGCCCTGTCAAAGCTCACCCCTCCCCCTCCCCATATCCTCAAGTCCGTTCTCCAGTAGGTCTGCGTCTTTATTCCTGTCTTACCCCTAGGTTCTTCATGACATTATTTTTCCCCTTAAATTCCATATATATGTGTTAGCATACGGTATTTGTCTTTTTCTTTCTGACTTACTTCACTCTGTATGACAGACTCTAGGTCTATCCATCTCATTACAAATAGCTCAATTTCATTTCTTTATAAGGCTGAGTAATATTCCATTGTATATATGTGCCACATTTTCTTTATCCATTCATCCGATGATGGGCGCTTAGGTTGTTTCCATCTCCGGGCTATTGTAAATAGAGCTGCAATGAACATTTTGGTACATGACTCTGTTTGAATTTTGGTTTTCCCAGGGTATATGCCCAGTAGTGGGATTGCTGGGTCATATGGTAATTCTATTTGTAGTTTTTTAAGGAACCTCCATACTGTTCTCCATAGTGGCTGAACCAATTCACATTCCCACCAGCAGTGCAAGAGTGTTCCCTTTTCTCCACACCCTCTCCAGCATTTATTGTTTCTAGATTTTTTGATGATGGCCATTCTGACTGGTGTGAGATGATATCTCATTGTAGTTTTGATTTGCATTTCTCTAATGATTAATGATGTTGAGCATTCTTTCATGTGTTTGTTGGCATTCTGTATATCTTCTTTGGAGAAATGTCTATTTAGGTCTTCTGCCCATTTTTGGATTGGGTTGTTTGTTTTTTTGTTATTGAGCTGCATGAGCTGCTTGTAAATTTTGGAGATTAATCCTTTGTCATTTGCTTCATTTGCATGTCATTGTGTTTTGTTTGTGAAATTTATTTTGTTAATGGGATTTATCGGATTTTCACTGCTGCGTTTAGGCCACTGTACACACGCTTGACTTCCTTATTTAGACATATAAATCCATGGGTCTTAAGATTCTTACTTGTCAGGTATATTCCCAGGCGTTGAATATGGGGTGTTGATTCCATTTCGTTGAGCAAGGAGTAGGTCTTGTCTATTATGTATTTGGCTTATGGAACGGTATCTGTGCTCATTTCAATCTCTGGTTTGATGCAGCACCCCAACTCACCTTTCCCCATAAGCAAGCATAAGTTGGTTTTCTAAATTTGAGACCCTGTTCTGTTTTGTAATTCAGTTCATGTGTAGCCAAGTTTACGTTCCGTGTATTAGTGATATCTTATGATGTTTCTTTTTCTGTGTGACTTATTTCTCGTAGAATCGTCGTACCTGAATCCACTCATTATGCCGCTACGGGCCTGATGACGTAGATCTCATTGCTGAGTGATATTCCATTGTACGTACGTACCACAACTTCTTTATCCATTTTTTGCTTTCTCGGATATTTAACTTGTACCGTAGACGAGGTTCTTGTAAACAGAGCCGTCCCAAACTTTGGGGTGGCTGTGTGTTTTTGATTTAAATTTCCCTAAGCTATAGGACCCTAAGTGGGAGTGCCATAGGCTGTGTTGCTTTGTTTCCTACGTGTTTCAGGAAACACCATACACTTCTCCAGAGTGGCTGTTGGCAATTTACATCCCGCCCATCAGCATAACAAGGCTCCCTGTTCTCCATGACCTGTCCTGCCTTTCTGGATTTTACACTTTTTTCAGATGGCCCTTTTGACCGGGGGGCAGTGAGACTTCAATGTAGTGCAGTTTTCCTTTACACGCTTGCTTGGTTGGCCAAAAAGTGCGTATGCATTTTTTCTTGAATATATTCAGGAAAAAACGCATACGCCCTTTTTGGCCAAGTGCATCATTGTGGACATTCTGCCTCTTTTCCTATGCTTTAAGTGCAATTCCAGTCTACCCCCTGAAATCGTTTTCCTGAAATTCTGCCCCACTTTCAATTCCTCTTCGAAGACTTACTTCAATACATTTTTGGACGATAGCTGTCATTCATAACTCTGCAGGTTTGTGAATTACAGTGCCCCTGGGCTCTTTTCTTCAACTCGCTATCTTGTGAGCTGGCCGCAAAACCGCAGGATTGCTTCAGGGCCTAATCTGGTTCCGGCAGGGCACGCTGAGCCTTTGGTTAATTCCTCTTCCTGGTGGGAAATGAGCGTTCCATTTGCCCGTGCAGACACTTACAGCTAGTCTCCATTGGTTCTCCCTCTTCCTGTTCATCTTGCGCAGAAATTGCAAACTGTGCCAAACAGAAGGTTAAAGGCACTGACTTTCCAAGTGGGGAGAGTGTTAGTAAAGTGTCTGGAATGGTGCACCCGAGTACCAGGGGATGAAACCTGAGATGCATTTGAAAACGTTTCCCAATCACACGGTGGAACATACTCCGGGTTTCCCATGCATGTTTTAGCTGAAGGAAGAATCCCTTAAACCGGGCGAGTTCGGACCCATGGAATGGGTACCATGCAGTATGACTTCAAAGGGTCTGCGTTTGCTCACCAAACATCACCAATGCTATCAGCCCGAAGAGTTCAGCCTTATGTCTCAACCAGTTCTGGGTGTAGATGTGGTAAATCCAGGTTGCATCACAAGCCCTGAATGAATTATATAAGAATTGCTCTCTATTTCACTGTCATTGTGTTTAGTTTTTGAAATTTATTTTGTTAATTGGATTTATCGGATTTTCACTGCTGCGTTTAGGCCACTGTACACACGCTTAACTTCCTTATTTAGACATATAAATCCATGGGTCTTAAGATTCTTACTTGTCAGGTATATTCCCAGGCGTTGAATATGGGGTGTTGATTCCATTTCGTTGAGCAAGGAGTAGGTCTTGTCTATTATATATTTGGCTTATGGAACGGTATCTGTGCTAATTTCAATCTCTGGTTTGATGCAGCACCCCAACTCACCTTTCCCCATAAGCAAGCATAAGTTGGTTTTCTAAATTTGAGACCCTGTTCGGTTTTTGTAATTCAGTTCATGTGTAGCCAAGTTTACGTTCCGTGTATTAGTGATATCTTATGATGTTTCTTTTTCTGTGTGACTTATTTCTCGTAGAATCGTCGTACCTGAATCCACTCATTATGCCGCTACGGGCCTGTTGACGTAGATCTCATTGCTGAGTGATATTCCATTGTACGTACGTACCACAACTTCTTTATCCATTTTTTGCTTTCTCGGATATTTAACTTGTACCGTAGACGAGGTTCTTGTAAACAGAGCCGTCCCAAACTTTGGGGTGGCTGTGTGTTTTTGATTTTAATTTCCCTAAGCTATAGGACCTAAGTGGAAGTGCCATAGGCTGTGTTGCTTTGTTTCCTACGTGTTTCAGGAAACACCATACACTTCTCCAGAGTGGCTGTTGGCAATTTACATCCCGCCCATCAGCATAACAAGGCTCCCTGTTCTCCATGACCTGTTCTGCCTTTCTGGATTTTACACTTTTTTCAGATGGCCCTTTTGACCGGGGTCAGTGAGACTTCATTGTAGTGCAGATTTCCTTTACACGCTTGCTTGGTTGTCCAAAAAGTGCGTATGCGTTTTTTCCTGAATATATTCAGGAAAAAACGCATACGCCCTTTTTGGCCAAGTGCATCATTGTGGACATTCTGCCTCTTTTCCTATGCTTTAAGTGCAATTCCAGTCTACCTCCTGAAATCGTTTTCCTGAAATTCTGCCCCACTTTCAAGTCCTCTTCGAAAACTTACTTCAATACATTTTTGGACGATAGCTGTCATTCATAACTCTGCAGGATTGTGAATTACAGTGACCCTGAGCTCCTTTCTTCAACTCGCTTTCTTGTGAGCTGGCCGCAAAACCGCAGGATTGCTTCAGGCCCTGATCTGGTTCCGGCAGGGCACGCTGAGCCTTTGGTTAATTCCTCTTCCTGGTGGGAAATGAGCGTTCCATTTGCCCGTGCAGACACCTACAGCTAGTCTCTCATTGCTTCTCCCTATTCCTGTTCATCTTGCGCAGAAATTGCAAACTGTGCCAAACAGGAGGTTAAAGGCACTGACTTTCCAAGTGGGGAGAGTTTTAGTAAAGTGTCTGGAACTGTGCACCCGAGTACCAGGGGACGAAACCTGAGATGCATTTGAAAAAGTTTCCCAATCACACGGTGGAACATACTCCGGGTTTCCCATGCTTGTTTTAGCTGAAGGAAGAATCCCTTAAACCTGGAGAGTTGGGACCCATGGAATGGGTACCATGCAGTATGACTTCAAAGGGTCTGCGTTTGCTCACCAAACCTCACCAATGCTATCAGCCCAAAGTGTCCAGCCTTATGTCTCAACCAGCTCTGGGTGTAGATGTGGTAAATCCAGGTTGCATCACAAGCCCTGAATGAATTATTTAAGAATTGCTCTCTATTTCACTATCATTGTGTTTTTTTTTTTTAAACATCTTTATTGGGGTATAATTGCTTTACAATGGTGTGTTAGTTTCTGTTTTATAACAAAGTGAATCAGTTATACATATACATATGTTCCCATATGTCTTCCCTCTTGCATCTCCCTCCCTCCCACTCTCCGTATCCCACCCCTCCATGCTGTCACAAAGCACCAAGCTAATATCCCTGTGCCTTGCGGCTGCTTCCCACTAGCTATCTACCTTACTACGTTTGTTAGTGTGTATATGTCCATGACTCTCTCTCGCCCTGTCAAAGCTCACCCCTCCCCCTCCCCATATCCTCAAGTCCGTTCTCCAGTAGGTCTGCGTCTTTATTCCTGTCTTACCCCTAGGTTCTTCATGACATTTTTTTTCACCTTAAATTCCATATATATGTGTTAGCATACGGTATTTGTCTTTTTCTTTCTGACTTACTTCACTCTGTATGACAGACTCTAGGTCTATCCATCTCATTACAAATAGCTCAATTTCATTTCTTTTTAAGGCTGAGTAATATTCCATTGTATATATGTGCCACATTTTCTTTATCCATTCATCCGATGATGGGCGCTTAGGTTGTTTCCATCTCTGGGCTATTGTAAATAGAGCTGCAATGAACATTTTGGTACATGACTCTGTTTGAATTTTGGTTTTCCCAGGGTATATGCCCAGTAGTGGGATTGCTGGGTCATATGGTAATTCTATTTGTAGTTTTTTAAGGAACCTCCATACTGTTCTCCATAGTGGCTGAACCAATTCACATTCCCACCAGCAGTGCAAGAGTGTTCCCTTTTCTCCACACCCTCTCCAGCATTTATTGTTTCTAGATTTTTTGATGATGGCCATTCTGACTGGTGTGAGATGATATCTCATTGTAGTTTTGATTTGCATTTCTCTAATGATTAATGATGTTGAGCATTCTTTCATGTGTTTGTTGGCATTCTGTATATCTTCTTTGGAGAAATGTCTATTTAGGTCTTCTGCCCATTTTTGGATTGGGTTGTTTGTTTTTTTGTTATTGAGCTGCATGAGCTGCTTGTAAATTTTGGAGATTAATCCTTTGTCATTTGCTTCATTTGCATGTCATTGTGTTTTGTTTGTGAAATTTATTTTGTTAATGGGATTTATCGGATTTTCACTGCTGCGGTTAGGCCACTGTACACACGCTTGACTTCCTTATTTAGACATATAAATCCATGGGTCTTAAGATTCTTACTTGTCAGGTATATTCCCAGGCGTTGAATATGGGGTGTTGATTCCATTTCGTTGAGCAAGGAGTAGGTCTTGTCTATTATATATTTGGCTTATGGAACGGTATCTGTGCTCATTTCAATCTCTGGTTTGATGCAGCACCCCAACTCACCTTTCCCCATAAGCAAGCATAAGTTGGTTTTCTAAATTTGAGACCCTGTTCTGTTTTGTAATTCAGTTCATGTGTAGCCAAGTTTACGTTCCGTGTATTAGTGATATCTTATGATGTTTCTTTTTCTGTGTGACTTATTTCTCGTAGAATCGTCGTACCTGAATCCACTCATTATGCCGCTACGGGCCTGATGACGTAGATCTCATTGCTGAGTGATATTCCATTGTACGTACGTACCACAACTTCTTTATCCATTTTTTGCTTTCTTGGATATTAAACTTGTACCGTAGACGAGGTTCTTGTAAACAGAGCCGTCCCAAACTTTGGGGTGCCTGTGTGTTTTTGATTTTAATTTCCCTAAGCTATAGGACCTAAGTGGAATTGCCATAGGCTGTGTTGCTTTGTTTCCTACGTGTTTCAGGAAACACCATACACTTCTCCAGAGTGGCTGTTGGCAATTTACATCCCGCCCATCAGCATAACAAGGCTCCCTGTTCTCCATGACCTGTTCTGCCTTTCTGGATTTTACACTTTTTTCAGATGGCCCTTTTGACCGGGGGGCAGTGAGACTTCATTGTAGTGCAGATTTCCTTTACAGGCTTGCTTGGTTGTCCAAAAAGTGCGTATGCGTTTTTTCCTGAATATATTCAGGAAAAAACGTATACGCCCTTTTTTGCCAAGTGCATCATTGTGGACATTCTGCCTCTTTTCCTATGCTTTAAGTGCAATTCCAGTCTACCTCCTGAAATCGTTTTCCTGAAATTCTGCCCCACTTTCAAGTCCTCTTCGAAAACTTACTTCAATACATTTTTGGACGATAGCTGTCATTCATAACTCTGCAGGATTGTGAATTACAGTGCCCCTGAGCTCCTTTCTTCAACTCGCTTTCTTGTGAGCTGGCCGCAAAACCGCAGGATTGCTTCAGGCCCTAATCTGGTTCCGGCAGGGCACGCTGAGCCTTTGGTTAATTCCTCTTCCTGGTGGGAAATGAGCGTTCCATTTGCCTGTGCAGACACCTACAGCTAGTCTCTCATTGCTTCTCCCTATTCCTGTTCATTTTGCGCAGAAATTGTAAACTGTGCCAATCAGGAGGTTAAAGGCACTGACTTTCCAAGTGGGGAGAGTTTTAGTAAAGTGTCTGGAACGGTGCACCCGAGTACCAGGGGACGAAACCTGAGATGCATTTGAAAAAGTTTCCCAATCACACGGTGGAACATACTCCGGGTTTCCCATGCATGTTTTAGCTGAAGGAAGAATCCCTTAAACCTGGAGAGTTCGGACCCATGGAATGGGTACCATGCAGTATGACTTCTAAGGGTCTGCGTTTGCTCACCAAACATCACCAATGCTATCAGCCCGAAGTGTTCAGCCTTATGTCTCAACCAGCTCTGGGTGTAGATGTGGTAAATCCAGGTTGCATCACAAGCCCTGAATGAATTATTTAAGAATTGCTCTCTATTTCACTGTCATTGTGTTATTTTTTTTTAAACATCTTTATTGGGGTATAATTGCTTTACAATGGTGTGTTAGTTTCTGTTTATAACAAAGTGAATCAGTTATACATATACATATGTTCCCATATGTCTTCCCTCTTGCGTCTCCCTCCCTCCCACTCTCCCTATCCCACCCCTCCAGGCTGTCACAAAGCACCAAGCTAATATCCCTGTGCCTTGCGGCTGCTTCCCACTAGCTATCTACCTTACTACGTTTGTTAGTGTGTATATGTCCATGACTCTCTCTCGCCCTGTCAAAGCTCACCCCTCCCCCTCCCCATATCCTCAAGTCCGTTCTCCAGTAGGTCTGCGTCTTTATTCCTGTCTTACCCCTAGGTTCTTCATGACATTATTTTTCCCCTTAAATTCCATATATATGTGTTAGCATACGGTATTTGTCTTTTTCTTTCTGACTTAATTCACTCTGTATGACAGACTCTAGGTCTATCCATCTCATTACAAATAGCTCAATTTCATTTCTTTATAAGGCTGAGTAATATTCCATTGTATATATGTGCCACATTTTCTTTATCCATTCATCCGATGATGGGCGCTTAGGTTGTTTCCATCTCCGGGCTATTGTAAATAGAGCTGCAATGAACATTTTGGTACATGACTCTGTTTGAATTTTGGTTTTCCCAGGGTATATGCCCAGTAGTGGGATTGCTGGGTCATATGGTAATTCTATTTGTAGTTTTTTAAGGAACCTCCATACTGTTCTCCATAGTGGCTGAACCAATTCACATTCCCACCAGCAGTGCAAGAGTGTTCCCTTTTCTCCACACCCTCTCCAGCATTTATTGTTTCTAGATTTTTTGATGATGGCCATTCTGACTGGTGTGAGATGATATCTCATTGTAGTTTTGATTTGCATTTCTCTAATGATTAATGATGTTGAGCATTCTTTCATGTGTTTGTTGGCATTCTGTATATCTTCTTTGGAGAAATGTCTATTTAGGTCTTCTGCCCATTTTTGGATTGGGTTGTTTGTTTTTTTGTTATTGAGCTGCATGAGCTGCTTGTAAATTTTGGAGATTAATCCTTTGTCATTTGCTTCATTTGCATGTCATTGTGTTTTGTTTGTGAAATTTATTTTGTTAATGGGATTTATCGGATTTTCACTGCTGCGTTTAGGCCACTGTACACACGCTTGACTTCCTTATTTAGACATATAAATCCATGGGTCTTAAGATTCTTACTTGTCAGGTATATTCCCAGGCGTTGAATATGGGGTGTTGATTCCATTTCGTTGAGCAAGGAGTAGGTCTTGTCTATTATATATTTGGCTTATGGAACGGTATCTGTGCTCATTTCAATCTCTGGTTTGATGCAGCACCCCAACTCACCTTTCCCCATAAGCAAGCATAAGTTGGTTTTCTAAATTTGAGACCCTGTTCTGTTTTGTAATTCAGTTCATGTGTAGCCAAGTTTATGTTCCGTGTATTAGTGATATCTTATGATGTTTCTTTTTCTGTGTGACTTATTTCTCGTAGAATCGTCGTACCTGAATCCACTCATTATGCCGCTACGGGCCTGATGACGTAGATCTCATTGCTGAGTGATATTCCATTGTACGTACGTACCACAACTTCTTTATCCATTTTTTGCTTTCTCGGATATTTAACTTGTACCGTAGACGAGGTTCTTGTAAACAGAGCCGTCCCAAACTTTGCGGTGGCTGTGTGTTTTTGATTTTAATTTCCCTAAGCTATAGGACCTAAGTGGAAGTGCCATAGGCTGTGTTGCTTTGTTTCCTACGTGTTTCAGGAAACACCATACACTTCTCCAGAGTGGCTGTTGGCAATTTACATCCCGCCCATCAGCATAACAAGGCTCCCTGTTCTCCATGACCTGTTCTGCCTTTCTGGATTTTACACTTTTTTCAGATGGCCCTTTTGACCGGGGGGCAGTGAGACTTCATTGTAGTGCAGATTTCCTTTACACGCTTGCTTGGTTGTCCAAAAAGTGCGTATGCGTTTTTTCCTGAATATATTCAGGAAAAAACGCATACGCCCTTTTTGGCCAAGTGCATCATTGTGGACATTCTGCCTCTTTTCCTATGCTTTAAGTGCAATTCCAGTCTACCTCCTGAAATCGTTTTCCTGAAATTCTGCCCCACTTTCAAGTCCTCTTCGAAAACTTACTTCAATACATTTTTGGACGATAGCTGTCATACATAACTCTGCAGGATTGTGAATTACAGTGACCCTGAGCTCCTTTCTTCAACTCGCTTTCTTGTGAGCTGGCCGCAAAACCGCAGGATTGCTTCAGGCCCTGATCTGGTTCCGGCAGGGCACGCTGAGCCTTTGGTTAATTCCTCTTCCTGGTGGGAAATGAGCGTTCCATTTGCCCGTGCAGACACCTACAGCTAGTCTCTCATTGCTTCTCCCTATTCCTGTTCATCTTGCGCAGAAATTGCAAACAGTGCCAAACATGAGGTTAAAGGCACTGACTTTCCAAGTGGGGAGAGTTTTAGTAAAGTGTCTGGAACGGTGCACCCGAGTACCAGGGGACGAAACCTGAGATGCATTTGAAAAAGTTTCCCAATCACACGGTGGAACATACTCCGGGTTTCCCATGCATGTTTTAGCTGAAGGAAGAATCCCTTAAACCTGGAGAGTTGGGACCCATGGAATGGGTACCATGCAGTATGACTTCAAAGGGTCTGCGTTTGCTCACCAAACCTCACCAATGCTATCAGCCCAAAGTGTCCAGCCTTATGTCTCAACCAGCTCTGGGTGTAGATGTGGTAAATCCAGGTTGCATCACAAGCCCTGAATGAATTATTTAAGAATTGCTCTCTATTTCACTATCATTGTGTTTTTTTTTTTAAACATCTTTATTGGGGTATAATTGCTTTACAATGGTGTGTTAGTTTCTGCTTTATAACAAAGTGAATCAGTTATACATATACATATGTTCCCATATGTCTTCCCTCTTGCATCTCCCTCCCTCCCACTCTCCGTATCCCACCCCTCCAGGCTGTCACAAAGCACCAAGCTAATATCCCTGTGCCTTGCGGCTGCTTCCCACTAGCTATCTACCTTACTACGTTTGTTAGTGTGTATATGTCCATGACTCTCTCTCGCCCTGTCAAAGCTCACCCCTCCCCCTCCCCATATCCTCAAGTCCGTTCTCCAGTAGGTCTGCGTCTTTATTCCTGTCTTACCCCTAGGTTCTTCATGACATTTTTTTTCACCTTAAATTCCATATATATGTGTTAGCATACGGTATTTGTCTTTTTCTTTCTGACTTACTTCACTCTGTATGACAGACTCTAGGTCTATCCATCTCATTACAAATAGCTCAATTTCATTTCTTTTTAAGGCTGAGTCATATTCCATTGTATATATGTGCCACATTTTCTTTATCCATTCATCCGATGATGGGCGCTTAGGTTGTTTCCATCTCTGGGCTATTGTAAATAGAGCTGCAATGAACATTTTGGTACATGACTCTGTTTGAATTTTGGTTTTCCCAGGGTATATGCCCAGTAGTGGGATTGCTGGGTCATATGGTAATTCTATTTGTAGTTTTTTAAGGAACCTCCATACTGTTCTCCATAGTGGCTGAACCAATTCACATTCCCACCAGCAGTGCAAGAGTGTTCCCTTTTCTCCACACCCTCTCCAGCATTTATTGTTTCTAGATTTTTTGATGATGGCCATTCTGACTGGTGTGAGATGATATCTCATTGTAGTTTTGATTTGCATTTCTCTAATGATTAATGATGTTGAGCATTCTTTCATGTGTTTGTTGGCATTCTGTATATCTTCTTTGGAGAAATGTCTATTTAGGTCTTCTGCCCATTTTTGGATTGGGTTGTTTGTTTTTTTGTTATTGAGCTGCATGAGCTGCTTGTAAATTTTGGAGATTAATCCTTTGTCATTTGCTTCATTTGCATGTCATTGTGTTTTGTTTGTGAAATTTATTTTGTTAATGGGATTTATCGGATTTTCACTGCTGCGGTTAGGCCACTGTACACACGCTTGACTTCCTTATTTAGACATATAAATCCATGGGTCTTAAGATTCTTACTTGTCAGGTATATTCCCAGGCGTTGAATATGGGGTGTTGATTCCATTTCGTTGAGCAAGGAGTAGGTCTTGTCTATTATATATTTGGCTTATGGAACGGTATCTGTGCTCATTTCAATCTCTGGTTTGATGCAGCACCCCAACTCACCTTTCCCCATAAGCAAGCATAAGTTGGTTTTCTAAATTTGAGACCCTGTTCTGTTTTGTAATTCAGTTCATGTGTAGCCAAGTTTACGTTCCGTGTATTAGTGATATCTTATGATGTTTCTTTTTCTGTGTGACTTATTTCTCGTAGAATCGTCGTACCTGAATCCACTCATTATGCCGCTACGGGCCTGATGACGTAGATCTCATTGCTGAGTGATATTCCATTGTACGTACGTACCACAACTTCTTTATCCATTTTTTGCTTTCTCGGATATTTAACTTGTACCGTAGACGAGGTTCTTGTAAACAGAGCCGTCCCAAACTTTGCGGTGGCTGTGTGTTTTTGATTTTAATTTCCCTAAGCTATAGGACCTAAGTGGAAGTGCCATAGGCTGTGTTGCTTTGTTTCCTACGTGTTTCAGGAAACACCATACACTTCTCCAGAGTGGCTGTTGGCAATTTACATCCCGCCCATCAGCATAACAAGGCTCCCTGTTCTCCATGACCTGTTCTGCCTTTCTGGATTTTACACTTTTTTCAGATGGCCCTTTTGACCGGGGGGCAGTGAGACTTCATTGTAGTGCAGATTTCCTTTACACGCTTGCTTGGTTGTCCAAAAAGTGCGTATGCGTTTTTTCCTGAATATATTCAGGAAAAAACGCATACGCCCTTTTTGGCCAAGTGCATCATTGTGGACATTCTGCCTCTTTTCCTATGCTTTAAGTGCAATTCCAGTCTACCTCCTGAAATCGTTTTCCTGAAATTCTGCCCCACTTTCAAGTCCTCTTCGAAAACTTACTTCAATACATTTTTGGACGATAGCTGTCATACATAACTCTGCAGGATTGTGAATTACAGTGACCCTGAGCTCCTTTCTTCAACTCGCTTTCTTGTGAGCTGGCCGCAAAACCGCAGGATTGCTTCAGGCCCTGATCTGGTTCCGGCAGGGCACGCTGAGCCTTTGGTTAATTCCTCTTCCTGGTGGGAAATGAGCGTTCCATTTGCCCGTGCAGACACCTACAGCTAGTCTCTCATTGCTTCTCCCTATTCCTGTTCATCTTGCGCAGAAATTGCAAACTGTGCCAAACAGGAGGTTAAAGGCACTGACTTTCCAAGTGGGGAGAGTTTTAGTAAAGTGTCTGGAACGGTGCACCCGAGTACCAGGGGACGAAACCTGAGATGCATTTGAAAAAGTTTCCCAATCACACGGTGGAACATACTCCGGGTTTCCCATGCATGTTTTAGCTGAAGGAAGAATCCCTTAAACCTGGAGAGTTGGGACCCATGGAATGGGTACCATGCAGTATGACTTCAAAGGGTCTGCGTTTGCTCACCAAACCTCACCAATGCTATCAGCCCAAAGTGTCCAGCCTTATGTCTCAACCAGCTCTGGGTGTAGATGTGGTAAATCCAGGTTGCATCACAAGCCCTGAATGAATTATTTAAGAATTGCTCTCTATTTCACTATCATTGTGTTTTTTTTTTTAAACATCTTTATTGGGGTATAATTGCTTTACAATGGTGTGTTAGTTTCTGCTTTATAACAAAGTGAATCAGTTATACATATACATATGTTCCCATATGTCTTCCCTCTTGCATCTCCCTCCCTCCCACTCTCCCTATCCCACCCCTCCAGGCTGTCACAAAGCACCAAGCTAATATCCCTGTGCCTTGCGGCTGCTTCCCACTAGCTATCTACCTTACTACGTTTGTTAGTGTGTATATGTCCATGACTCTCTCTCGCCCTGTCAAAGCTCACCCCTGCCCCTCCCCATATCCTCAAGTCCGTTCTCCAGTAGGTCTGCGTCTTTATTCCTGTCTTACCCCTAGGTTCTTCATGACATTTTTTTCCCCTTAAATTCCATATATATGTGTTAGCATACGGTATTTGTCTTTTTCTTTCTGACTTACTTCACTCTGTATGACAGACTCTAGGTCTATCCATCTCATTACAAATAGCTCAATTTCATTTCTTTTTAAGGCTGAGTAATATTCCATTGTATATATGTGCCACATTTTCTTTATCCATTCATCCGATGATGGGCGCTTAGGTTGTTTCCATCTCTGGGCTATTGTAAATAGAGCTGCAATGAACATTTTGGTACATGACTCTGTTTGAATTTTGGTTTTCCCAGGGTATATGCCCAGTAGTGGGATTGCTGGGTCATATGGTAATTCTATTTGTAGTTTTTTAAGGAACCTCCATACTGTTCTCCATAGTGGCTGAACCAATTCACATTCCCACCAGCAGTGCAAGAGTGTTCCCTTTTCTCCACACCCTCTCCAGCATTTATTGTTTCTAGAGTTTTTGATGATGGCCATTCTGACTGGTGTGAGATGATATCTCATTGTAGTTTTGATTTGCATTTCTCTAATGATTAATGATGTTGAGCATTCTTTCATGTGTTTGTTGGCATTCTGTATATCTTCTTTGGAGAAATGTCTATTTAGGTCTTCTGCCCATTTTTGGATTGGGTTGTTTGTTTTTTTGTTATTGAGCTGCATGAGCTGCTTGTAAATTTTGGAGATTAATCCTTTGTCATTTGCTTCATTTGCATGTCATAGTGTTTTTTGTTTGTGAAATTTATTTTGTTAATGGGATTTATCGGATTTTCACTGCTGCGTTTAGGCCACTGTACACACGCTTGACTTCCTTATTTAGACATATAAATCCATGGGTCTTAAGATTCTTACTTGTCAGGTATATTCCCAGGCGTTGAATATGGGGTGTTGATTCCATTTCGTTGAGCAAGGAGTAGGTCTTGTCTATTATATATTTGGCTTATGGAACGGTATCTGTGCTCATTTCAATCTCTGGTTTGATGCAGCACCCCAACTCACCTTTCCCCATAAGCAAGCATAAGTTGGTTTTCTAAATTTGAGACCCTGTTCTGTTTTGTAATTCAGTTCATGTGTAGCCAAGTTTACGTTCCGTGTATTAGTGATATCTTATGATGTTTCTTTTTCTGTGTGACTTATTTCTCGTAGAATCGTCGTACCTGAATCCACTCATTATGCCGCTACGGGCCTGATGACGTAGATCTCATTGCTGAGTGATATTCCATTGTACGTACGTACCACAACTTCTTTATCCATTTTTTGCTTTCTCGGATATTTAACTTGTACCGTAGACGAGGTTCTTGTAAACAGAGCCGTCCCAAACTTTGGGGTGGCTGTGTGTTTTTGATTTTAATTTCCCTAAGCTATAGGACCTAAGTGGAAGTGCCATAGGCTGTGTTGCTTTGTTTCCTACGTGTTTCAGGAAACACCATACACTTCTCCAGAGTGGCTGTTGGCAATTTACATCCCGCCCATCAGCATAACAAGGCTCCCTGTTCTCCATGACCTGTTCTGCCTTTCTGGATTTTACACTTTTTTCAGATGGCCCTTTTGACCGGGGGGCAGTGAGACTTCATTGTAGTGCAGATTTCCTTTACACGCTTGCTTGGTTGTCCAAAAAGTGCGTATGCGTTTTTTCCTGAATATATTCAGGAAAAAACGCATACGCCCTTTTTGGCCAAGTGCATCATTGTGGACATTCTGCCTCTTTTCCTATGCTTTAAGTGCAATTCCAGTCTACCTCCTGAAATCGTTTTCCTGAAATTCTACCCCACTTTCAAGTCCTCTTCGAAAACTTACTTCAATACATTTTTGGACGATAGCTGTCATTCATAACTCTGCAGGATTGTGAATTACAGTGCCCCTGAGCTCCTTTCTTCAACTCGCTTTCTTGTGAGCTGGCCGCAAAACCGCAGGATTGCTTCAGGCCCTAATCTGGTTCCGGCAGGGCACGCTGAGCCTTTGGTTAATTCCTCTTCCTGGTGGGAAATGAGCGTTCCATTTGCCTGTGCAGACACCTACAGCTAGTCTCTCATTGCTTCTCCCTATTCCTGTTCATTTTGCGCAGAAATTGTAAACTGTGCCAATCAGGAGGTTAAAGGCACTGACTTTCCAAGTGGGGAGAGTTTTAGTAAAGTGTCTGGAACGGTGCACCCGAGTACCAGGGGACGAAACCTGAGATGCATTTGAAAACGTTTCCCAATCACACGGTGGAACATACTCTGGGTTTCCCATGCATGTTTTAGCTGAAGGAAGAATCCCTTAAACCTGGAGAGTTGGGACCCATGGAATGGGTACCATGCAGTATGACTTCAAAGGGTCTGCGTTTGCTCACCAAACCTCACCAATGCTATCAGCCCAAAGTGTCCAGCCTTATGTCTCAACCAGCTCTGGGTGTAGATGTGGTAAATCCAGGTTGCATCACAAGCCCTGAATGAATTATTTAAGAATTGCTCTCTATTTCACTGTCATTGTGTTTTTTTTTTTAAACATCTTTATTGGGGTATAATTGCTTTATTGTGGTGTGTTAGTTTCTGCTTTATAACAAAGTGAATCAGTTATACATATACATATGTTCCCATATGTCTTCCCTCTTGCCTCTCCCTCCCTCCCACTCTCCCTATCCCACCCCTCCAGGCTGTCACAAAGCACCAAGCTAATATCCCTGTGCCTTGCGGCTGCTTCCCACTAGCTATCTACCTTACTACGTTTGTTAGTGTGTATATGTCCATGACTCTCTCTCGCCCTGTCAAAGCTCACCCCTCCCCCTCCCCATATCCTCAAGTCCGTTCTCCAGTAGGTCTGCGTCTTTATACCTGTCTTACCCCTAGGTTCTTCATGACATTTTTTTCCCCTTAAATTCCATATATATGTGTTAGCGTACGGTATTTGTCTTTTTCTTTCTGACTTACTTCACTCTGTATGACAGACTCTAGGTCTATCCATCTCATTACAAATAGCTCAATTTCATTTCTTTTTAAGGCTGAGTAATATTCCATTGTATATATGTGCCACATTTTCTTTATCCATTCATCCGATGATGGGCGCTTAGGTTGTTTCCATCTCCGGGCTATTGTAAATAGAGCTGCAATGAACATTTTGGTACATGACTCTGTTTGAATTTTGGTTTTCCCAGGGTATATGCCCAGTAGTGGGATTGCTGGGTCATATGGTAATTCTATTTGTAGTTTTTTAAGGAACCTCCATACTGTTCTCCATAGTGGCTGAACCAATTCACATTCCCACCAGCAGTGCAAGAGTGTTCCCTTTTCTCCACACCCTCTCCAGCATTTATTGTTTCTAGATTTTTTGATGATGGCCATTCTGACTGGTGTGAGATGATATCTCATTGTAGTTTTGATTTGCATTTCTCTAATGATTAATGATGTTGAGCATTCTTTCATGTGTTTGTTGGCATTCTGTATATCTTCTTTGGAGAAATGTCTATTTAGGTCTTCTGCCCATTTTTGGATTGGGTTGTTTGTTTTTTTGTTATTGAGCTGCATGAGCTGCTTGTAAATTTTGGAGATTAATCCTTTGTCATGTGCTTCATTTGCATGTCATTGTGTTTTGTTTGTGAAATTTAGTTTGTTAATGGGATTTATCGGATTTTCACTGCTTCGTTCAGGCCACTGTACACACGCTTGACTTCCTTATGTAGACATATAAATCCATGGGTATTAAGATTCTTACTTCTCAGGTATATTCCCAGGCGTTGAATATGGGGTGTTGAGTCCATTTCGTTGAGCAACAGTAGGTCTTGTTTATTATATATTTGGCTTAATGAACGGTATCTGTGCTAATTTCAATCTCTGGTTTGATGCAGCACCCCAACTCACCTTTCCCCATAAGCAAGCATAAGTTGGTTTTCTAAATTTGAGACCCTGTTCTGTTTTGTAATTCAGTTCATGTGTAGCCAAGTTTATGTTCCGTGTATTAGTGATATCTTATGATGTTTCTTTTTCTGTGTGACTTATTTCTCGTAGACTCCTCGTACGTTAATCCACTCATTATGCCGCTACGGGCCTGATGACGTAGATCTCATTGTTGAGTGATATTCCATTGTACGTACGTACCACAACTTCTTTATCCATTTTTTGCTTTCTCGGATATTTAACTTGTACCGTAGACGAGGTTCTTGTAAACAGAGCCGTCCCAAACTTTGCGGTGGCTGTGTGTTTTTGATTTTAATTTCCCTAAGCTATAGGACCTAAGTGGAAGTGCCATAGGCTGTGTTGCTTTGTTTCCTACGTGTTTCAGGAAACACCATACACTTCTCCAGAGTGGCTGTTGGCAATTTACATCCCGCCCATCAGCATAACAAGGCTCCCTGTTCTCCATGACCTGTTCTGCCTTTCTGGATTTTACACTTTTTTCAGATGGCCCTTTTGACCGGGGTCAGTGAGACTTCATTGTAGTGCAGATTTCCTTTACACGCTTGCTTGGTTGTCCAAAAAGTGCGTATGCGTTTTTTCCTGAATATATTCAGGAAAAAACGCATACGCCCTTTTTGGCCAAGTGCATCATTGTGGACATTCTGCCTCTTTTCCTATGCTTTAAGTGCAATTCCAGTCTACCTCCTGAAATCGTTTTCCTGAAATTCTGCCCCACTTTCAAGTCCTCTTCGAAAACTTACTTCAATACATTTTTGGACGATAGCTGTCATTCATAACTCTGCAGGATTGTGAATTACAGTGCCCCTGAGCTCCTTTCTTCAACTCGCTTTCTTGTGAGCTGGCCGCAAAACCGCAGGATTGCTTCAGGCCCTGATCTGGTTCCCGCAGGGCACGCTGAGCCTTTGGTTAATTCCTCTTCCTGGTGGGAAATGAGCGTTCCATTTGCCCGTGCAGACACCTACAGCTAGTCTCTCATTGCTTCTCCCTATTCCTGTTCATCTTGCGCAGAAATTGCAAACTGTGCCAAACAGGAGGTTAAAGACACTGACTTTCCAAGTGGGGAGAGTTTTAGTAAAGTGTCTGGAACGGTGCACCCGAGTACCAGGGGACGAAAGCTGAGATGCATTTGAAAAAGTTTCCCAATCACACGGTGGAACATACTCCGGGTTTCCCATGCATGTTTTAGCTGAAGGAAGAATCCCTTAAACCTGGAGAGTTGGGACCCATGGAATGGGTACCATGCAGTATGACTTCAAAGGGTCTGCGTTTGCTCACCAAACCTCACCAATGCTATCAGCCCAAAGTGTCCAGCCTTATGTCTCAACCAGCTCTGGGTGTAGATGTGGTAAATCCAGGTTGCATCACAAGCCCTGAATGAATTATTTAAGAATTGCTCTCTATTTCACTATCATTGTGTTTTTTTTTTTTAAACATCTTTATTGGGGTATAATTGCTTTACAATGGTGTGTTAGTTTCTGCTTTATAACAAAGTGAATCAGTTATACATATACATATGTTCCCATATGTCTTCCCTCTTGCGTCTCCCTCCCTCCCACTCTCCCTATCCCACCCCTCCAGGCTGTCACAAAGCACCAAGCTAATATCCCTGTGCCTTGCGGCTGCTTCCCACTAGCTATCTACCTTACTACGTTTGTTAGTGTGTATATGTCCATGACTCTCTCTCGCCCTGTCAAAGCTCACCCCTCCCCCTCCCCATATCCTCAAGTCCGTTCTCCAGTAGGTCTGCGTCTTTATTCCTGTTTTACCCCTAGGTTCTTCATGACATTATTTTTCCCCTTAAATTCCATATATATGTGTTAGCATACGGTATTTGTCTTTTTCTTTCTGACTTAATTCACTCTGTATGACAGACTCTAGGTCTATCCATCTCATTACAAATAGCTCAATTTCATTTCTTTATAAGGCTGAGTAATATTCCATTGTATATATGTGCCACATTTTCTTTATCCATTCATCCGATGATGGGCGCTTAGGTTGTTTCCATCTCCGGGCTATTGTAAATAGAGATGCAATGAACATTTTGGTACATGACTCTGTTTGAATTTTGGTTTTCCCAGGGTATATGCCCAGTAGTGGGATTGCTGGGTCATATGGTAATTCTATTTGTAGTTTTTTAAGGAACCTCCATACTGTTCTCCATAGTGGCTGAACCAATTCACATTCCCACCAGCAGTGCAAGAGTGTTCCCTTTTCTCCACACCCTCTCCAGCATTTATTGTTTCTAGATTTTTTGATGATGGCCATTCTGACTGGTGTGAGATGATATCTCATTGTAGTTTTGATTTGCATTTCTCTAATGATTAATGATGTTGAGCATTCTTTCATGTGTTTGTTGGCATTCTGTATATCTTCTTTGGAGAAATGTCTATTTAGGTCTTCTGCCCATTTTTGGATTGGGTTGTTTGTTTTTTTGTTATTGAGCTGCATGAGCTGCTTGTAAATTTTGGAGATTAATCCTTTGTCATTTGCTTCATTTGCATGTCATTGTGTTTTGTTTGTGAAATTTATTTTGTTAATGGGATTTATCGGATTTTCACTGCTGCGTTTAGGCCACTGTACACACGCTTGACTTCCTTATTTAGACATATAAATCCATGGGTCTTAAGATTCTTACTTGTCAGGTATATTCCCAGGCGTTGAATATGGGGTGTTGATTCCATTTCGTTGAGCAAGGAGTAGGTCTTGTCTATTATATATTTGGCTTATGGAACGGTATCTGTGCTCATTTCAATCTCTGGTTTGATGCAGCACCCCAACTCACCTTTCCCCATAAGCAAGCATAAGTTGGTTTTCTAAATTTGAGACCCTGTTCTGTTTTGTAATTCAGTTCATGTGTAGCCAAGTTTATGTTCCGTGTATTAGTGATATCTTATGATGTTTCTTTTTCTGTGTGACTTATTTCTCGTAGAATCGTCGTACCTGAATCCACTCATTATGCCGCTACGGGCCTGATGACGTAGATCTCATTGCTGAGTGATATTCCATTGTACGTACGTACCACAACTTCTTTATCCATTTTTTGCTTTCTCGGATATTTAACTTGTACCGTAGACGAGGTTCTTGTAAACAGAGCCGTCCCAAACTTTGCGGTGGCTGTGTGTTTTTGATTTTAATTTCCCTAAGCTATAGGACCTAAGTGGAAGTGCCATAGGCTGTGTTGCTTTGTTTCCTACGTGTTTCAGGAAACACCATACACTTCTCCAGAGTGGCTGTTGGCAATTTACATCCCGCCCATCAGCATAACAAGGCTCCCTGTTCTCCATGACCTGTTCTGCCTTTCTGGATTTTACACTTTTTTCAGATGGCCCTTTTGACCGGGGGGCAGTGAGACTTCATTGTAGTGCAGATTTCCTTTACACGCTTGCTTGGTTGTCCAAAAAGTGCGTATGCGTTTTTTCCTGAATATATTCAGGAAAAAACGCATACGCCCATTTTGGCCAAGTGCATCATTGTGGACATTCTGCCTCTTTTCCTATGCTTTAAGTGCAATTCCAGTCTACCTCCTGAAATCGTTTTCCTGAAATTCTGCCCCACTTTCAAGTCCTCTTCGAAAACTTACTTCAATACATTTTTGGACGATAGCTGTCATACATAACTCTGCAGGATTGTGAATTACAGTGACCCTGAGCTCCTTTCTTCAACTCGCTTTCTTGTGAGCTGGCCGCAAAACCGCAGGATTGCTTCAGGCCCTGATCTGGTTCCGGCAGGGCACGCTGAGCCTTTGGTTAATTCCTCTTCCTGGTGGGAAATGAGCGTTCCATTTGCCCGTGCAGACACCTACAGCTAGTCTCTCATTGCTTCTCCCTATTCCTGTTCATCTTGCGCAGAAATTGCAAACTGTGCCAAACAGGAGGTTAAAGGCACTGACTTTCCAAGTGGGGAGAGTTTTAGTAAAGTGTCTGGAACGGTGCACCCGAGTACCAGGGGACGAAAGCTGAGATGCATTTGAAAAAGTTTCCCAATCACACGGTGGAACATACTCCGGGTTTCCCATGCATGTTTTAGCTGAAGGAAGAATCCCTTAAACCTGGAGAGTTGGGACCCATGGAATGGGTACCATGCAATATGACTTCAAAGGGTCTGCGTTTGCTCACCAAACCTCACCAATGCTATCAGCCCAAAGTGTCCAGCCTTATGTCTCAACCAGCTCTGGGTGTAGATGTGGTAAATCCAGGTTGCATCACAAGCCCTGAATGAATTATTTAAGAATTGCTCTCTATTTCACTATCATTGTGTTTTTTTTTTTTAAACATCTTTATTGGGGTATAATTGCTTTACAATGGTGTGTTAGTTTCTGCTTTATAACAAAGTGAATCAGTTATACATATACATATGTTCCCATATGTCTTCCCTCTTGCATCTCCCTCCCTCCCACTCTCCCTATCCCACCCCTCCAGGCTGTCACAAAGCACCAAGCTAATATCCCTGTGCCTTGCGGCTGCTTCCCACTAGCTATCTACCTTACTACGTTTGTTAGTGTGTATATGTCCATGACTCTCTCTCGCCCTGTCAAAGCTCACCCCTCCCCCTCCCCATATCCTCAAGTCCGTTCTCCAGTAGGTCTGCGTCTTTATTCCTGTCTTACCCCTAGGTTCTTCATGACATTTTTTTTCACCTTAAATTCCATATATATGTGTTAGCATACGGTATTTGTCTTTTTCTTTCTGACTTACTTCACTCTGTATGACAGACTCTAGGTCTATCCATCTCATTACAAATAGCTCAATTTCATTTCTTTTTAAGGCTGAGTAATATTCCATTGTATATATGTGCCACATTTTCTTTATCCATTCATCCGATGATGGGCGCTTAGGTTGTTTCCATCTCTGGGCTATTGTAAATAGAGCTGCAATGAACATTTTGGTACATGACTCTGTTTGAATTTTGGTTTTCCCAGGGTATATGCCCAGTAGTGGGATTGCTGGGTCATATGGTAATTCTATTTCTAGTTTTTTAAGGAACCTCCATACTGTTCTCCATAGTGGCTGAACCAATTCACATTCCCACCAGCAGTGCAAGAGTGTTCCCTTTTCTCCACACCCTCTCCAGCATTTATTGTTTCTAGATTTTTTGATGATGGCCGTTCTGACTGGTGTGAGATGATATCTCATTGTAGTTTTCATTTGCATTTCTCTAATGATTAATGATGTTGAGCATTCTTTCATGTGTTTGTTGCCATTGTGTATATCTTCTTTGGAGAAATGTCTATTTAGGTCTTCTGCCCATTTTTGGATTGGATTGTTTGTTTTTTTGTTATTGAGCTGCATGAGCTGCTTGTAAATTTTGGAGATTAATCCTTTGTCATTTGCTTCATTTGCATGTCATTGTGTTTTGTTTCTGAAATTTATTTTGTTAATGGGATTTATCGGATTTTCACTGCTGCGTTTAGGCCACTGTACACATGCTTGACTTCCTTATTTAGACATATAAATCCATGGGTCTTAAGATTCTTACTTGTCAGGTATATTCCCAGGCGTTGAATATGGGGTGTTGATTCCATTTCGTTGAGCAAGGAGTAGGTATTGTCTATTATATATTTGGCTTATGGAACGGTATCTGTGCTCATTTCAATCTCTGGTTTGATGCAGCACCCCAACTCACCTTTCCCCATAAGCAAGCATAAGTTGGTTTTCTAAATTTGAGACCCTGTTCTGTTTTGTAATTCAGTTCATGTGTAGCCAAGTTTACGTTCCGTGTATTAGTGATATCTTATGATGTTTCTTTTTCTGTGTGACTTATTTCTCGTAGAATCGTCGTACCTGAATCCACTCATTATGCCGCTATGGGCCTGATGACGTAGATCTCATTGCTGAGTGATATTCCATTGTACGTACGTACCACAACTTCTTTATCCATTTTTTGCTTTCTCGGATATTTAACTTGTACCGTAGACGAGGTTCTTGTAAACAGAGCCGTTCCAAACTTTGGGGTGCCTGTGTGTTTTTGATTTTAATTTCCCTAAGCTATAGGACCTAAGTGGAATTGCCATAGGCTGTGTTGCTTTGTTTCCTACGTGTTTCAGGAAACACCATACACTTCTCCAGAGTGGCTGTTGGCAATTTACATCCCGCCCATCAGCATAACAAGGCTCCCTGTTCTCCATGACCTGTTCTGCCTTTCTGGATTTTACACTTTTTTCAGATGGCCCTTTTGACCGGGGGGCAGTGAGACTTCATTGTAGTGCAGATTTCCTTTACACGCTTGCTTGGTTGTCCAAAAAGTGCGTATGCGTTTTTTCCTGAATATATTCAGGAAAAAACGTATACGCCCTTTTTGGCCAACTGCATCATTGTGGACATTCTGCCTCTTTTCCTATGCTTTAAGTGCAATTCCAGTCTACCTCCTGAAATCGTTTTCCTGAAATTCTACCCCACTTTCAAGTCCTCTTCGAAAACTTACTTCAATACATTTTTGGACGATAGCTGTCATTCATAACTCTGCAGGATTGTGAATTACAGTGCCCCTGAGCTCCTTTCTTCAACTCGCTTTCTTGTGAGCTGGCCGCAAAACCGCAGGATTGCTTCAGGCCCTAATCTGGTTCCGGCAGGGCACGCTGAGCCTTTGGTTAATTCCTCTTCCTGGTGGGAAATGAGCGTTCCATTTGCCTGTGCAGACACCTACAGCTAGTCTCTCATTGCTTCTCCCTATTCCTGTTCATTTTGCGCAGAAATTGTAAACTGTGCCAATCAGGAGGTTAAAGGCACTGACTTTCCAAGTGGGGAGAGTTTTAGTAAAGTGTCTGGAACGGTGCACCCGAGTACCAGGGGACGAAACCTGAGATGCATTTGAAAAAGTTTCCCAATCACACGGTGGAACATACTCCGGGTTTCCCATGCATGTTTTAGCTGAAGGAAGAATCCCTTAAACCTGGAGAGTTCGGACCCATGGAATGGGTACCATGCAGTATGACTTCTAAGGGTCTGCGTTTGCTCACCAAACATCACCAATGCTATCAGCCCGAAGTGTTCAGCCTTATGTCTCAACCAGCTCTGGGTGTAGATGTGGTAAATCCAGGTTGCATCACAAGCCCTGAATGAATTATTTAAGAATTGCTCTCTATTTCACTGTCATTGTGTTTTTTTTTTTTAAACATCTTTATTGGGGTATAATTGCTTTACAATGGTGTGTTAGTTTCTGCTTTATAACAAAGTGAATCAGTTATACATATACATATGTTCCCATATGTCTTCCCTCTTGCGTCTCCCTCCCTCCCACTCTCCCTATCCCACCCCTCCAGGCTGTCACAAAGCACCAAGCTAATATCCCTGTGCCTTGCGGCTGCTTCCCACTAGCTATCTACCTTACTACGTTTGTTAGTGTGTATATGTCCATGACTCTCTCTCGCCCTGTCAAAGCTCACCCCTCCCCCTCCCCATATCCTCAAGTCCGTTCTCCAGTAGGTCTGCGTCTTTATTCCTGTCTTACCCCTAGGTTCTTCATGACATTATTTTTCCCCTTAAATTCCATATATATGTGTTAGCATACGGTATTTGTCTTTTTCTTTCTGACTTACTTCACTCTGTATGACAGACTCTAGGTCTATCCATCTCATTACAAATAGCTCAATTTCATTTCTTTATAAGGCTGAGTAATATTCCATTGTATATATGTGCCACATTTTCTTTATCCATTCATCCGATGATGGGCGCTTAGGTTGTTTCCATCTCCGGGCTATTGTAAATAGAGCTGCAATGAACATTTTGGTACATGACTCTGTTTGAATTTTGGTTTTCCCAGGGTATATGCCCAGTAGTGGGATTGCTGGGTCATATGGTAATTCTATTTGTAGTTTTTTAAGGAACCTCCATACTGTTCTCCATAGTGGCTGAACCAATTCACATTCCCACCAGCAGTGCAAGAGTGTTCCCTTTTCTCCACACCCTCTCCAGCATTTATTGTTTCTAGATTTTTTGATGATGGCCATTCTGACTGGTGTGAGATGATATCTCATTGTAGTTTTGATTTGCATTTCTCTAATGATTAATGATGTTGAGCATTCTTTCATGTGTTTGTTGGCATTCTGTATATCTTCTTTGGAGAAATGTCTATTTAGGTCTTCTGCCCATTTTTGGATTGGGTTGTTTGTTTTTTTGTTATTGAGCTGCATGAGCTGCTTGTAAATTTTGGAGATTAATCCTTTGTCATTTGCTTCATTTGCATGTCATTGTGTTTTGTTTGTGAAATTTATTTTGTTAATGGGATTTATCGGATTTTCACTGCTGCGTTTAGGCCACTGTACACACGCTTGACTTCCTTATTTAGACATATAAATCCATGGGTCTTAAGATTCTTACTTGTCAGGTATATTCCCAGGCGTTGAATATGGGGTGTTGATTCCATTTCGTTGAGCAAGGAGTAGGTCTTGTCTATTATATATTTGGCTTATGGAACGGTATCTGTGCTCATTTCAATCTCTGGTTTGATGCAGCACCCCAACTCACCTTTCCCCATAAGCAAGCATAAGTTGGTTTTCTAAATTTGAGACCCTGTTCTGTTTTGTAATTCAGTTCATGTGTAGCCAAGTTTATGTTCCGTGTATTAGTGATATCTTATGATGTTTCTTTTTCTGTGTGACTTATTTCTCGTAGAATCGTCGTACCTGAATCCACTCATTATGCCGCTACGGGCCTGATGACGTAGATCTCATTGCTGAGTGATATTCCATTGTACGTACGTACCACAACTTCTTTATCCATTTTTTGCTTTCTCGGATATTTAACTTGTACCGTAGACGAGGTTCTTGTAAACAGAGCCGTCCCAAACTTTGCGGTGGCTGTGTGTTTTTGATTTTAATTTCCCTAAGCTATAGGACCTAAGTGGAAGTGCCATAGGCTGTGTTGCTTTGTTTCCTACGTGTTTCAGGAAACACCATACACTTCTCCAGAGTGGCTGTTGGCAATTTACATCCCGCCCATCAGCATAACAAGGCTCCCTGTTCTCCATGACCTGTTCTGCCTTTCTGGATTTTACACTTTTTTCAGATGGCCCTTTTGACCGGGGGGCAGTGAGACTTCATTGTAGTGCAGATTTCCTTTACACGCTTGCTTGGTTGTCCAAAAAGTGCGTATGCGTTTTTTCCTGAATATATTCAGGAAAAAACGCATACGCCCTTTTTGGCCAAGTGCATCATTGTGGACATTCTGCCTCTTTTCCTATGCTTTAAGTGCAATTCCAGTCTACCTCCTGAAATCGTTTTCCTGAAATTCTGCCCCACTTTCAAGTCCTCTTCGAAAACTTACTTCAATACATTTTTGGACGATAGCTGTCATACATAACTCTGCAGGATTGTGAATTACAGTGACCCTGAGCTCCTTTCTTCAACTCGCTTTCTTGTGAGCTGGCCGCAAAACCGCAGGATTGCTTCAGGCCCTGATCTGGTTCCGGCAGGGCACGCTGAGCCTTTGGTTAATTCCTCTTCCTGGTGGGAAATGAGCGTTCCATTTGCCCGTGCAGACACCTACAGCTAGTCTCTCATTGCTTCTCCCTATTCCTGTTCATCTTGCGCAGAAATTGCAAACTGTGCCAAACAGGAGGTTAAAGGCACTGACTTTCCAAGTGGGGAGAGTTTTAGTAAAGTGTCTGGAACGGTGCACCCGAGTACCAGGGGACGAAAGCTGAGATGCATTTGAAAAAGTTTCCCAATCACACGGTGGAACATACTCCGGGTTTCCCATGCATGTTTTAGCTGAAGGAAGAATCCCTTAAACCTGGAGAGTTGGGACCCATGGAATGGGTACCATGCAATATGACTTCAAAGGGTCTGCGTTTGCTCACCAAACCTCACCAATGCTATCAGCCCAAAGTGTCCAGCCTTATGTCTCAACCAGCTCTGGGTGTAGATGTGGTAAATCCAGGTTGCATCACAAGCCCTGAATGAATTATTTAAGAATTGCTCTCTATTTCACTGTCATTGTGTTTTTTTTTTTTAAACATCTTTATTGGGGTATAATTGCTTTACAATGGTGTGTTAGTTTCTGCTTTATAACAAAGTGAATCAGTTATACATATACATATGTTCCCATATGTCTTCCCTCTTGCGTCTCCCTCCCTCCCACTCTCCCTATCCCACCCCTCCAGGCTGTCACAAAGCACCAAGCTAATATCCCTGTGCCTTGCGGCTGCTTCCCACTAGCTATCTACCTTACTACGTTTGTTAGTGTGTATATGTCCATGACTCTCTCTCGCCCTGTCAAAGCTCACCCCTCCCCCTCCCCATATCCTCAAGTCCGTTCTCCAGTAGGTCTGCGTCTTTATTCCTGTCTTACCCCTAGGTTCTTCATGACATTATTTTTCCCCTTAAATTCCATATATATGTGTTAGCATACGGTATTTGTCTTTTTCTTTCTGACTTACTTCACTCTGTATGACAGACTCTAGGTCTATCCATCTCATTACAAATAGCTCAATTTCATTTCTTTATAAGGCTGAGTAATATTCCATTGTATATATGTGCCACATTTTCTTTATCCATTCATCCGATGATGGGCGCTTAGGTTGTTTCCATCTCCGGGCTATTGTAAATAGAGCTGCAATGAACATTTTGGTACATGACTCTGTTTGAATTTTGGTTTTCCCAGGGTATATGCCCAGTAGTGGGATTGCTGGGTCATATGGTAATTCTATTTGTAGTTTTTTAAGGAACCTCCATACTGTTCTCCATAGTGGCTGAACCAATTCACATTCCCACCAGCAGTGCAAGAGTGTTCCCTTTTCTCCACACCCTCTCCAGCATTTATTGTTTCTAGATTTTTTGATGATGGCCATTCTGACTGGTGTGAGATGATATCTCATTGTAGTTTTGATTTGCATTTCTCTAATGATTAATGATGTTGAGCATTCTTTCATGTGTTTGTTGGCATTCTGTATATCTTCTTTGGAGAAATGTCTATTTAGGTCTTCTGCCCATTTTTGGATTGGGTTGTTTGTTTTTTTGTTATTGAGCTGCATGAGCTGCTTGTAAATTTTGGAGATTAATCCTTTGTCATTTGCTTCATTTGCATGTCATTGTGTTTTGTTTGTGAAATTTATTTTGTTAATGGGATTTATCGGATTTTCACTGCTGCGTTTAGGCCACTGTACACACGCTTGACTTCCTTATTTAGACATATAAATCCATGGGTCTTAAGATTCTTACTTGTCAGGTATATTCCCAGGCGTTGAATATGGGGTGTTGATTCCATTTCGTTGAGCAAGGAGTAGGTCTTGTCTATTATATATTTGGCTTATGGAACGGTATCTGTGCTCATTTCAATCTCTGGTTTGATGCAGCACCCCAACTCACCTTTCCCCATAAGCAAGCATAAGTTGGTTTTCTAACTTTGAGACCCTGTTCTGTTTTGTAATTCAGTTCATGTGTAGCCAAGTTTATGTTCCGTGTATTAGTGATATCTTATGATGTTTCTTTTTCTGTGTGACTTATTTCTCGTAGAATCGTCGTACCTGAATCCACTCATTATGCCGCTACGGGCCTGATGACGTAGATCTCATTGCTGAGTGATATTCCATTGTACGTACGTACCACAACTTCTTTATCCATTTTTTGCTTTCTCGGATATTTAACTTGTACCGTAGACGAGGTTCTTGTAAACAGAGCCGTCCCAAACTTTGCGGTGGCTGTGTGTTTTTGATTTTAATTTCCCTAAGCTATAGGACCTAAGTGGAAGTGCCATAGGCTGTGTTGCTTTGTTTCCTACGTGTTTCAGGAAACACCATACACTTCTCCAGAGTGGCTGTTGGCAATTTACATCCCGCCCATCAGCATAACAAGGCTCCCTGTTCTCCATGACCTGTTCTGCCTTTCTGGATTTTACACTTTTTTCAGATGGCCCTTTTGACCGGGGGGCAGTGAGACTTCATTGTAGTGCAGATTTCCTTTACACGCTTGCTTGGTTGTCCAAAAAGTGCGTATGCGTTTTTTCCTGAATATATTCAGGAAAAAACGCATACGCCCTTTTTGGCCAAGTGCATCATTGTGGACATTCTGCCTCTTTTCCTATGCTTTAAGTGCAATTCCAGTCTACCTCCTGAAATCGTTTTCCTGAAATTCTGCCCCACTTTCAAGTCCTCTTCGAAAACTTACTTCAATACATTTTTGGACGATAGCTGTCATACATAACTCTGCAGGATTGTGAATTACAGTGACCCTGAGCTCCTTTCTTCAACTCGCTTTCTTGTGAGCTGGCCGCAAAACCGCAGGATTGCTTCAGGCCCTGATCTGGTTCCGGCAGGGCACGCTGAGCCTTTGGTTAATTCCTCTTCCTGTTGGGAAATGAGCGTTCCATTTGCCCGTGCAGACACCTACAGCTAGTCTCCATTGGTTCTCCCTATTCCGGTTCATCTTGCGCAGAAATTGCAAACTGTGCCAAACAGAAGGTTAAAGGCACTGACTTTCCAAGTGGGGAGAGTGTTAGTAAAGTGTCTGGAATGGTGCACCCGAGTACCAGGGGATGAAACCTGAGATGCATTTGAAAACGTTTCCCAATCACACGGTGGAACATACTCCGGGTTTCCCATGCATGTTTTAGCTGAAGGAAGAATCCCTTAAACCTGGAGAGTTCGGACCCATGGAATGGGTACCATGCAGTATGACTTCTAAGGGTCTGCGTTTGCTCACCAAACATAACCAATGCTATCAGCCCGAAGTGTTCAGCCTTATGTCTCAACCAGCTCTGGGTGTAGATGTGGTAAATCCAGGTTGCATCACAAGCCCTGAATGAATTATTTAAGAATTGCTCTCTATTTCACTGTCATTGTGTTTTTTTTTTTTAAACATCTTTATTGGGGTATAATTGCTTTACAATGGTGTGTTAGTTTCTGCTTTATAACAAAGTGAATCAGTTATACATATACATATGTTCCCATATGTCTTCCCTCTTGCGTCTCCCTCCCTCCCACTCTCCCTATCCCACCCCTCCAGGCTGTCACAAAGCACCAAGCTAATATCCCTGTGCCTTGCGGCTGCTTCCCACTAGCTATCTACCTTACTACGTTTGTTAGTGTGTATATGTCCATGACTCTCTCTCGCCCTGTCAAAGCTCACCCCTCCCCCTCCCCATATCCTCAAGTCCGTTCTCCAGTAGGTCTGCGTCTTTATTCCTGTCTTACCCCTAGGTTCTTCATGACATTATTTTTCCCCTTAAATTCCATATATATGTGTTAGCATACGGTATTTGTCTTTTTCTTTCTGACTTAATTCACTCTGTATGACAGACTCTAGGTCTATCCATCTCATTACAAATAGCTCAATTTCATTTCTTTATAAGGCTGAGTAATATTCCATTGTATATATGTGCCACATTTTCTTTATCCATTCATCCGATGATGGGCGCTTAGGTTGTTTCCATCTCCGGGCTATTGTAAATAGAGCTGCAATGAACATTTTGGTACATGACTCTGTTTGAATTTTGGTTTTCCCAGGGTATATGCCCAGTAGTGGGATTGCTAGGTCATATGGTAATTCTATTTGTAGTTTTTTAAGGAACCTCCATACTGTTCTCCATAGTGGCTGAACCAATTCACATTCCCACCAGCAGTGCAAGAGTGTTCCCTTTTCTCCACACCCTCTCCAGCATTTATTGTTTCTAGATTTTTTGATGATGGCCATTCTGACTGGTGTGAGATGATATCTCATTGTAGTTTTGATTTGCATTTCTCTAATGATTAATGATGTTGAGCATTCTTTCATGTGTTTGTTGGCATTCTGTATATCTTCTTTGGAGAAATGTCTATTTAGGTCTTCTGCCCATTTTTGGATTGGGTTGTTTGTTTTTTTGTTATTGAGCTGCATGAGCTGCTTGTAAATTTTGGAGATTAATCCTTTGTCATTTGCTTCATTTGCATGTCATTGTGTTTTGTTTGTGAAATTTATTTTGTTAATGGGATTTATCGGATTTTCACTGCTGCGTTTAGGCCACTGTACACACGCTTGACTTCCTTATTTAGACATATAAATCCATGGGTCTTAAGATTCTTACTTGTCAGGTATATTCCCAGGCGTTGAATATGGGGTGTTGATTCCATTTCGTTGAGCAAGGAGTAGGTCTTCTCTATTATATATTTGGCTTATGGAACGGTATCTGTGCTCATTTCAATCTCTGGTTTGATGCAGCACCCCAACTCACCTTTCCCCATAAGCAAGCATAAGTTGGTTTTCTAAATTTGAGACCCTGTTCTGTTTTGTAATTCAGTTCATGTGTAGCCAAGTTTATGTTCCGTGTATTAGTGATATCTTATGATGTTTCTTTTTCTGTGTGACTTATTTCTCGTAGAATCGTCGTACCTGAATCCACTCATTATGCCGCTACGGGCCTGATGACGTAGATCTCATTGCTGAGTGATATTCCATTGTACGTACGTACCACAACTTCTTTATCCATTTTTTGCTTTCTCGGATATTTAACTTGTACCGTAGACGAGGTTCTTGTAAACAGAGCCGTCCCAAACTTTGCGGTGGCTGTGTGTTTTTGATTTTAATTTCCCTAAGCTATAGGACCTAAGTGGAAGTGCCATAGGCTGTGTTGCTTTGTTTCCTACGTGTTTCAGGAAACACCATACACTTCTCCAGAGTGGCTGTTGGCAATTTACATCCCGCCCATCAGCATAACAAGGCTCCCTGTTCTCCATGACCTGTTCTGCCTTTCTGGATTTTACACTTTTTTCAGATGGCCCTTTTGATCGGGGGGCAGTGAGACTTCATTGTAGTGCAGATTTCCTTTACACGCTTGCTTGGTTGTCCAAAAAGTGCGTATGCGTTTTTTCCTGAATATATTCAGGAAAAAACGCATACGCCCTTTTTGGCCAAGTGCATCATTGTGGACATTCTGCCTCTTTTCCTATGCTTTAAGTGCAATTCCAGTCTACCTCCTGAAATCGTTTTCCTGAAATTCTGCCCCACTTTCAAGTCCTCTTCGAAAACTTACTTCAATACATTTTTGGACGATAGCTGTCATACATAACTCTGCAGGATTGTGAATTACAGTGACCCTGAGCTCCTTTCTTCAACTCGCTTTCTTGTGAGCTGGCCGCAAAACCGCAGGATTGCTTCAGGCCCTGATCTGGTTCCGGCAGGGCACGCTGAGCCTTTGGTTAATTCCTCTTCCTGTTGGGAAATGAGCGTTCCATTTGCCCGTGCAGACACCTACAGCTAGTCTCCATTGGTTCTCCCTATTCCGGTTCATCTTGCGCAGAAATTGCAAACTGTGCCAAACAGAAGGTTAAAGGCACTGACTTTCCAAGTGGGGAGAGTGTTAGTAAAGTGTCTGGAATGGTGCACCCGAGTACCAGGGGATGAAACCTGAGATGCATTTGAAAACGTTTCCCAATCACACGGTGGAACATACTCCGGGTTTCCCATGCATGTTTTAGCTGAAGGAAGAATCCCTTAAACCTGGAGAGTTCGGACCCATGGAATGGGTACCATGCAGTATGACTTCTAAGGGTCTGCGTTTGCTCACCAAACATCACCAATGCTATCAGCCCGAAGTGTTCAGCCTTATGTCTCAACCAGCTCTGGGTGTAGATGTGGTAAATCCAGGTTGCATCACAAGCCCTGAATGAATTATTTAAGAATTGCTCTCTATTTCACTGTCATTGTGTTTTTTTTTTTTTAAACATCTTTATTGGGGTATAATTGCTTTACAATGGTGTGTTAGTTTCTGCTTTATAACAAAGTGAATCAGTTATACATATACATATGTTCCCATATGTCTTCCCTCTTGCGTCTCCCTCCCTCCCACTCTGCCTATCCCACCCCTCCAGGCTGTCACAAAGTACCAAGCTAATATCCCTGTGCCTTGCGGCTGCTTCCCACTAGCTATCTACCTTACTACGTTTGTTAGTGTGTATATGTCCATGACTCTCTCTCGCCCTGTCAAAGCTCACCCCTCCCCCTCCCCATATCCTCAAGTCCGTTCTCCAGTAGGTCTGCGTCTTTATTCCTGTCTTACCCCTAGGTTCTTCATGACATTTTTTTCCCCTTAAATTCCATATATATGTGTTAGCATACGGTATTTGTCTTTTTCTTTCTGACTTACTTCACTCTGTATGACAGACTCTAGGTCTATCCATCTCATTACAAATAGCTCAATTTCATTTCTTTTTAAGGCTGAGTAATATTCCATTGTATATATGTGCCACATTTTCTTTATCCATTCATCCGATGATGGGCGCTTAGGTTGTTTCCATCTCTGGGCTATTGTAAATAGAGCTGCAATGAACATTTTGGTACATGACTCTGTTTGAATTTTGGTTTTCCCAGGGTATATGCCCAGTAGTGGGATTGCTGGGTCATATGGTAATTCTATTTGTAGTTTTTTAAGGAACCTCCATACTGTTCTCCATAGTGGCTGAACCAATTCACATTCCCACCAGCAGTGCAAGAGTGTTCCCTTTTCTCCACACCCTCTCCAGCATTTATTGTTTCTAGATTTTTTGATGATGGCCATTCTGACTGGTGTGAGATGATATCTCATTGTAGTTTTGATTTGCATTTCTCTAATGATTAATGATGTTGAGCATTCTTTCATGTGTTTGTTGGCATTCTGTATATCTTCTTTGGAGAAATGTCTATTTAGGTCTTCTGCCCATTTTTGGATTGGGTTGTTTGTTTTTTTGTTATTGAGCTGCATGAGCTGCTTGTAAATTTTGGAGATTAATCCTTTGTCATTTGCTTCATTTGCATGTCATTGTGTTTTGTTTGTGAAATTTATTTTGTTAATGGGATTTATCGGATTTTCACTGCTGCGTTTAGGCCACTGTACACACGCTTGACTTCCTTATTTAGACATATAAATCCATGGGTCTTAAGATTCTTACTTGTCAGGTATATTCCCAGGCGTTGAATATGGGGTGTTGATTCCATTTCGTTGAGCAAGGAGTAGGTCTTGTCTATTATATATTTGGCTTATGGAACGGTATCTGTGCTCATTTCAATCTCTGGTTTGATGCAGCACCCCAACTCACCTTTCCCCATAAGCAAGCATAAGTTGGTTTTCTAAATTTGAGACCCTGTTCTGTTTTGTAATTCAGTTCATGTGTAGCCAAGTTTACGTTCCGTGTATTAGTGATATCTTATGATGTTTCTTTTTCTGTGTGACTTATTTCTCGTAGAATCGTCGTACCTGAATCCACTCATTATGCCGCTACGGGCCTGATGACGTAGATCTCATTGCTGAGTGATATTCCATTGTACGTACGTACCACAACTTCTTTATCCATTTTTTGCTTTCTCGGATATTTAACTTGTACCGTAGACGAGGTTCTTGTAAACAGAGCCGTCCCAAACTTTGCGGTGGCTGTGTGTTTTTGATTTTAATTTCCCTAAGCTATAGGACCTAAGTGGAAGTGCCATAGGCTGTGTTGCTTTGTTTCCTACGTGTTTCAGGAAACACCATACACTTCTCCAGAGTGGCTGTTGGCAATTTACATCCCGCCCATCAGCATAACAAGGCTCCCTGTTCTCCATGACCTGTTCTGCCTTTCTGGATTTTACACTTTTTTCAGATGGCCCTTTTGACCGGGGGGCAGTGAGACTTCATTGTAGTGCAGATTTCCTTTACACGCTTGCTTGGTTGTCCAAAAAGTGCGTATGCGTTTTTTCCTGAATATATTCAGGAAAAAACGCATACGCCCTTTTTGGCCAAGTGCATCATTGTGGACATTCTGCCTCTTTTCCTATGCTTTAAGTGCAATTCCAGTCTACCTCCTGAAATCGTTTTCCTGAAATTCTACCCCACTTTCAAGTCCTCTTCGAAAACTTACTTCAATACATTTTTGGACGATAGCTGTCATTCATAACTCTGCAGGATTGTGAATTACAGTGCCCCTGAGCTCCTTTCTTCAACTCGCTTTCTTGTGAGCTGGCCGCAAAACCGCAGGATTGCTTCAGGCCCTGATCTGGTTCTGGCAGGGCACGCTGAGCCTTTGGTTAATTCCTCTTCCTGGTGGGAAATGAGCGTTCCATTTGCCCGTGCAGACACCTACAGCTAGTCTCTCATTGCTTCTCCCTATTCCTGTTCATCTTGCGCAGAAATTGCAAACTGTGCCAAACAGGAGGTTAAAGGCACTGACTTTCCAAGTGGGGAGAGTTTTAGTAAAGTGTCTGGAACGGTGCACCCGAGTACCAGGGGACGAAACCTGAGATGCATTTGAAAAAGTTTCCCAATCACACGGTGGAACATACTCCGGGTTTCCCATGCATGTTTTAGCTGAAGGAAGAATCCCTTAAACCTGGAGAGTTGGGACCCATGGAATGGGTACCATGCAGTATGACTTCAAAGGGTCTGCGTTTGCTCACCAAACCTCACCAATGCTATCAGCCCAAAGTGTCCAGCCTTATGTCTCAACCAGCTCTGGGTGTAGATGTGGTAAATCCAGGTTGCATCACAAGCCCTGAATGAATTATTTAAGAATTGCTCTCTATTTCACTGTCATTGTGTTTTTTTTTTTTAAACATCTTTATTGGGGTATAATTGCTTTACAATGGTGTGTTAGTTTCTGCTTTATAACAAAGTGAATCAGTTATACATATACATATGTTCCCATATGTCTTCCCTCTTGCGTCTCCCTCCCTCCCACTCTCCCTATCCCACCCCTCCAGGCTGTCACAAAGCACCAAGCTAATATCCCTGTGCCTTGCGGCGGCTTCCCACTAGCTATCTACCTTACTACGTTTGTTAGTGTGTATATGTCCATGACTCTCTCTCGCCCTGTCAAAGCTCACCCCTCCCCCTCCCCATATCCTCAAGTCCGTTCTCCAGTAGGTCTGCGTCTTTATTCCTGTCTTACCCCTAGGTTCTTCATGACATTTTTTTCCCCTTAAATTCCATATATGTGTGTTAGCATATGGTATTTGTCTTTTTCTTTCTGACTTACTTCACTCTGTATGACAGACTCTAAGTCTATCCATCTCATTACAAATAGCTCAATTTCATTTCTTTTTAAGGCTGAGTCATATTCCATTGTATATATGTGCCACATTTTCTTTATCCATTCATCCGATGATGGGCGCTTAGGTTGTTTCCATCTCCGGGCTATTGTAAATAGAGCTGCAATGAACATTTTGGTACATGACTCTGTTTGAATTTTGGTTTTCCCAGGGTATATGCCCAGTAGTGGGATTGCTGGGTCATATGGTAATTCTATTTGTAGTTTTTTAAGGAACCTCCATACTGTTCTCCATAGTGGCTGAACCAATTCACATTCCCACCAGCAGTGCAAGAGTGTTCCCTTTTCTCCACACCCTCTCCAGCATTTATTGTTTCTAGATTTTTTGATGATGGCCATTCTGACTGGTGTGAGATTATATCTCATTATAGTTTTGATTTGCATTTCTCTAATGATTAATGATGTTGAGCATTCTTTCATGTGTTTGTTGCCATTGTGTATATCTTCTTTGGAGAAATGTCTATTTAGGTCTTCTGCCCATTTTTGGATTGGGTTGTTTGTTTTTTTGTTTTTGAGCTGCATGAGCTGCTTGTAAATTTTGGAGATTAATCCTTTGTCATTTGCTTCATTTGCATGTCATTGTGTTTTGTTTGTGAAATTTATTTTGTTAATGGGATTTATCGGATTTTCACTGCTGCGTTTAGGCCACTGTACACACGCTTGACTTCCTTATTTAGACATATAAATCCATGGGTCTTAAGATTCTTACTTGTCAGGTATATTCCCAGGCGTTGAATATGGGGTGTTGATTCCATTTCGTTGAGCAAGGAGTAGGTCTTGTCTATTATATATTTGGCTTATGGAACGGTATCTGTGCTCATTTCAATCTCTGGTTTGATGCAGCACCCCAACTCACCTTTCCCCATAAGCAAGCATAAGTTGGTTTTCTAAATTTGAGACCCTGTTCTGTTTTGTAATTCAGTTCATGTGTAGCCAAGTTTACGTTCCGTGTATTAGTGATATCTTATGATGTTTCTTTTTCTGTGTGACTTATTTCTCGTAGAATCGTCGTACCTGAATCCACTCATTATGCCGCTACGGGCCTGATGACGTAGATCTCATTGCTGAGTGATATTCCATTGTACGTACGTACCACAACTTCTTTATCCATTTTTTGCTTTCTCGGATATTTAACTTGTACCGTAGACGAGGTTCTTGTAAACAGAGCCGTCCCAAACTTTGCGGTGGCTGTGTGTTTTTGATTTTAATTTCCCTAAGCTATAGGACCTAAGTGGAAGTGCCATAGGCTGTGTTGCTTTGTTTCCTACGTGTTTCAGGAAACACCATACACTTCTCCAGAGTGGCTGTTGGCAATTTACATGCCGCCCATCAGCATAACAAGGCTCCCTGTTCTCCATGACCTGTTCTGCCTTTCTGGATTTTACACTTTTTTCAGATGGCCCTTTTGACCGGGGTCAGTGAGACTTCATTGTAGTGCAGATTTCCTTTACACGCTTGCTTGGTTGTCCAAAAAGGGCGTATGCGTTTTTTCCTGAATATATTCAGGAAAAAACGCATACGCCCTTTTTGGCCAAGTGCATCATTGTGGACATTCTGCCTCTTCTCCTATGCTTTAAGTGCAATTCCAGTCTACCTCCTGAAATCGTTTTCCTGAAATTCTGCCCCACTTTCAAGTCCTCTTCGAAAACTTACTTCAATACATTTTTGGACGATAGCTGTCATTCATAACTCTGCAGGATTGTGAATTACAGTGACCCTGAGCTCCTTTCTTCAACTCGCTTTCTTGTGAGCTGGCCGCAAAACCGCAGGATTGCTTCAGGCCCTGATCTGGTTCCGGCAGGGCACGCTGAGCCTTTGGTTAATTCCTCTTCCTGGTGGGAAATGAGCGTTCCATTTGCCCGTGCAGACACCTACAGCTAGTCTCTCATTGCTTCTCCCTATTCCTGTTCATCTTGCGCAGAAATTGCAAACTGTGCCAAACAGAAGGTTAAAGGCACTGACTTTCCAAGTGGGGAGAGTGTTAGTAAAGTGTCTGGAATGGTGCACCCGAGTACCAGGGGATGAAACCTGAGATGCATTTGAAAACGTTTCCCAATCACACGGTGGAACATACTCCGGGTTTCCCATGCATGTTTTAGCTGAAGGAAGAATCCCTTAAACCTGGAGAGTTCGGACCCATGGAATGGGTACCATGCAGTATGACTTCTAAGGGTCTGCGTTTGCTCACCAAACATCACCAATGCTATCAGCCCGAAGTGTTCAGCCTTATGTCTCAACCAGCTCTGGGTGTAGATGTGGTAAATCCAGGTTGCATCACAAGCCCTGAATGAATTATTTAAGAATTGCTCTCTATTTCACTGTCATTGTGTTTTTTTTTTTAAACATCTTTATTGGGGTATAATTGCTTTACAATGGTGTGTTAGTTTCTGCTTTATAACAAAGTGAATCAGTTATACATATACATATGTTCCCATATGTCTTCCCTCTTGCGTCTCCCTCCCTCCCACTCTCCCTATCCCACCCCTCCAGGCTGTCACAAAGCACCAAGCTAATATCCCTGTGCCTTGCGGCTGCTTCCCACTAGCTATCTACCTTACTACGTTTGTTAGTGTGTATATGTCCATGACTCTCTCTCGCCCTGTCAAAGCTCACCCCTCCCCCTCCCCATATCCTCAAGTCCGTTCTCCAGTAGGTCTGCGTCTTTATTCCTGTCTTACCCCTAGGTTCTTCATGACATTATTTTTCCCCTTAAATTCCATATATATGTGTTAGCATACGGTATTTGTCTTTTTCTTTCTGACTTACTTCACTCTGTATGACAGACTCTAGGTCTATCCATCTCATTACAAATAGCTCAATTTCATTTCTTTATAAGGCTGAGTAATATTCCATTGTATATATGTGCCACATTTTCTTTATCCATTCATCCGATGATGGGCGCTTAGGTTGTTTCCATCTCCGGGCTATTGTAAATAGAGCTGCAATGAACATTTTGGTACATGACTCTGTTTGAATTTTGGTTTTCCCAGGGTATATGCCCAGTAGTGGGATTGCTGGGTCATATGGTAATTCTATTTGTAGTTTTTTAAGGAACCTCCATACTGTTCTCCATAGTGGCTGAACCAATTCACATTCCCACCAGCAGTGCAAGAGTGTTCCCTTTTCTCCACACCCTCTCCAGCATTTATTGTTTCTAGATTTTTTGATGATGGCCATTCTGACTGGTGTGAGATGATATCTCATTGTAGTTTTGATTTGCATTTCTCTAATGATTAATGATGTTGAGCATTCTTTCATGTGTTTGTTGGCATTCTGTATATCTTCTTTGGAGAAATGTCTATTTAGGTCTTCTGCCCATTTTTGGATTGGGTTGTTTGTTTTTTTGTTATTGAGCTGCATGAGCTGCTTGTAAATTTTGGAGATTAATCCTTTGTCATTTGCTTCATTTGCATGTCATTGTGTTTTGTTTGTGAAATTTATTTTGTTAATGGGATTTATCGGATTTTCACTGCTGCGTTTAGGCCACTGTACACACGCTTGACTTCCTTATTTAGACATATAAATCCATGGGTCTTAAGATTCTTACTTGTCAGGTATATTCCCAGGCGTTGAATATGGGGTGTTGATTCCATTTCGTTGAGCAAGGAGTAGGTCTTGTCTATTATGTATTTGGCTTATGGAACGGTATCTGTGCTCATTTCAATCTCTGGTTTGATGCAGCACCCCAACTCACCTTTCCCCATAAGCAAGCATAAGTTGGTTTTCTAAATTTGAGACCCTGTTCTGTTTTGTAATTCAGTTCATGTGTAGCCAAGTTTACGTTCCGTGTATTAGTGATATCTTATGATGTTTCTTTTTCTGTGTGACTTATTTCTCGTAGAATCGTCGTACCTGAATCCACTCATTATGCCGCTACGGGCCTGATGACGTAGATCTCATTGCTGAGTGATATTCCATTGTACGTACGTACCACAACTTCTTTATCCATTTTTTGCTTTCTCGGATATTTAACTTGTACCGTAG
The DNA here is from genome assembly GCF_059928025.1 of Delphinapterus leucas. Taxonomy (NCBI): domain Eukaryota; kingdom Metazoa; phylum Chordata; class Mammalia; order Artiodactyla; family Monodontidae; genus Delphinapterus; species Delphinapterus leucas. The sequence goes on from NW_028322255.1 coordinate 6,527,325, forward strand.
ACGAGGTTCTTGTAAACAGAGCCATCCCAAACTTTGCGGTGGCTGTGTGTTTTTGATTTTAATTTCCCTAAGCTATAGGACCTAAGTGGAAGTGCCATAGGCTGTGTTGCTTTGTTTCCTACGTGTTTCAGGAAACACCATACACTTCTCCAGAGTGGCTGTTGGCAATTTACATCCCGCCCATCAGCATAACAAGGCTCCCTGTTCTCCATGACCTGTTCTGCCTTTCTGGATTTTACACTTTTTTCAGATGGCCCTTTTGACCGGGGGGCAGTGAGACTTCATTGTAGTGCAGATTTCCTTTACACGCTTGCTTGGTTGTCCAAAAAGTGCGTATGCGTTTTTTCCTGAATATATTCAGGAAAAAACGCATACGCCCTTTTTGGCCAAGTGCATCATTGTGGACATTCTGCCTCTTTTCCTATGCTTTAAGTGCAATTCCAGTCTACCTCCTGAAATCGTTTTCCTGAAATTCTGCCCCACTTTCAAGTCCTCTTCGAAAACTTACTTCAATACATTTTTGGACGATAGCTGTCATACATAACTCTGCAGGATTGTGAATTACAGTGACCCTGAGCTCCTTTCTTCAACTCGCTTTCTTGTGAGCTGGCCGCAAAACCGCAGGATTGCTTCAGGCCCTGATCTGGTTCCGGCAGGGCACGCTGAGCCTTTGGTTAATTCCTCTTCCTGTTGGGAAATGAGCGTTCCATTTGCCCGTGCAGACACCTACAGCTAGTCTCCATTGGTTCTCCCTATTCCGGTTCATCTTGCGCAGAAATTGCAAACTGTGCCAAACAGAAGGTTAAAGGCACTGACTTTCCAAGTGGGGAGAGTGTTAGTAAAGTGTCTGGAATGGTGCACCCGAGTACCAGGGGATGAAACCTGAGATGCATTTGAAAACGTTTCCCAATCACACGGTGGAACATACTCCGGGTTTCCCATGCATGTTTTAGCTGAAGGAAGAATCCCTTAAACCTGGAGAGTTCGGACCCATGGAATGGGTACCATGCAGTATGACTTCTAAGGGTCTGCGTTTGCTCACCAAACATCACCAATGCTATCAGCCCGAAGTGTTCAGCCTTATGTCTCAACCAGCTCTGGGTGTAGATGTGGTAAATCCAGGTTGCATCACAAGCCCTGAATGAATTATTTAAGAATTGCTCTCTATTTCACTGTCATTGTGTTTTTTTTTTTAAACATCTTTATTGGGGTATAATTGCTTTACAATGGTGTGTTAGTTTCTGCTTTATAACAAAGTGAATCAGTTATACATATACATATGTTCCCATATGTCTTCCCTCTTGCGTCTCCCTCCCTCCCACTCTCCCTATCCCACCCCTCCAGGCTGTCACAAAGCACCAAGCTAATATCCCTGTGCCTTGCGGCTGCTTCCCACTAGCTATCTACCTTACTACGTTTGTTAGTGTGTATATGTCCATGACTCTCTCTCACCCTGTCAAAGCTCACCCCTCCCCCTCCCCATATCCTCAAGTCCGTTCTCCAGTAGGTCTGCGTCTTTATTCCTGTCTTACCCCTAGGTTCTTCATGACATTATTTTTCCCCTTAAATTCCATATATATGTGTTAGCATACGGTATTTGTCTTTTTCTTTCTGTCTTACTTCACTCTGTATGACAGACTCTAGGTCTATCCATCTCATTACAAATAGCTCAATTTCATTTCTTTATAAGGCTGAGTAATATTCCATTGTATATATGTGCCACATTTTCTTTATCCATTCATCCGATGATGGGCGCTTAGGTTGTTTCCATCTCCGGGCTATTGTAAATAGAGCTGCAATGAACATTTTGGTACATGACTCTGTTTGAATTTTGGTTTTCCCAGGGTATATGCCCAGTAGTGGGATTGCTGGGTCATATGGTAATTCTATTTGTAGTTTTTTAAGGAACCTCCATACTGTTCTCCATAGTGGCTGAACCAATTCACATTCCCACCAGCAGTGCAAGAGTGTTCCCTTTTCTCCACACCCTCTCCAGCATTTATTGTTTCTAGATTTTTTGATGATGGCCATTCTGACTGGTGTGAGATGATATCTCATTGTAGTTTTGATTTGCATTTCTCTAATGATTAATGATGTTGAGCATTCTTTCATGTGTTTGTTGGCATTCTGTATATCTTCTTTGGAGAAATGTCTATTTAGGTCTTCTGCCCATTTTTGGATTGGGTTGTTTGTTTTTTTGTTATTGAGCTGCATGAGCTGCTTGTAAATTTTGGAGATTAATCCTTTGTCATTTGCTTCATTTGCATGTCATTGTGTTTTGTTTGTGAAATTTATTTTGTTAATGGGATTTATCGGATTTTCACTGCTGCGTTTAGGCCACTGTACACACGCTTGACTTCCTTATTTAGACATATAAATCCATGGGTCTTAAGATTCTTACTTGTCAGGTATATTCCCAGGCGTTGAATATGGGGTGTTGATTCCATTTCGTTGAGCAAGGAGTAGGTCTTGTCTATTATGTATTTGGCTTATGGAACGGTATCTGTGCTCATTTCAATCTCTGGTTTGATGCAGCACCCCAACTCACCTTTCCCCATAAGCAAGCATAAGTTGGTTTTCTAAATTTGAGACCCTGTTCTGTTTTGTAATTCAGTTCATGTGTAGCCAAGTTTACGTTCCGTGTATTAGTGATATCTTATGATGTTTCTTTTTCTGTGTGACTTATTTCTCGTAGAATCGTCGTACCTGAATCCACTCATTATGCCGCTACGGGCCTGATGACGTAGATCTCATTGCTGAGTGATATTCCATTGTACGTACGTACCACAACTTCTTTATCCATTTTTTGCTTTCTCGGATATTTAACTTGTACCGTAGACGAGGTTCTTGTAAACAGAGCCGTCCCAAACTTTGGGGTGGCTGTGTGTTTTTGATTTTAATTTCCCTAAGCTATAGGACCTAAGTGGAAGTGCCATAGGCTGTGTTGCTTTGTTTCCTACGTGTTTCAGGAAACACCATACACTTCTCCAGAGTGGCTGTTGGCAATTTACATCCCGCCCATCAGCATAACAAGGCTCCCTGTTCTCCATGACCTGTTCTGCCTTTCTGGATTTTACACTTTTTTCAGATGGCCCTTTTGACCGGGGTCAGTGAGACTTCATTGTAGTGCAGATTTCCTTTACACGCTTGCTTGGTTGTCCAAAAAGGGCGTATGCGTTTTTTCCTGAATATATTCAGGAAAAAACGCATACGCCCTTTTTGGCCAAGTGCCTCATTGTGGACATTCTGCCTCTTTTCCTATGCTTTAAGTGCAATTCCAGTCTACCTCCTGAAATCGTTTTCCTGAAATTCTGCCCCACTTTCAAGTCCTCTTCGAAAACTTACTTCAATACATTTTTGGACGATAGCTGTCATTCATAACTCTGCAGGATTGTGAATTACAGTGACCCTGAGCTCCTTTCTTCAACTCGCTTTCTTGTGAGCTGGCCGCAAAACCGCAGGATTGCTTCAGGCCCTGATCTGGTTCCGGCAGGGCACGCTGAGCCTTTGGTTAATTCCTCTTCCTGGTGGGAAATGAGCGTTCCATTTGCCCGTGCAGACACCTACAGCTAGTCTCTCATTGCTTCTCCCTATTCCTGTTCATCTTGCGCAGAAATTGCAAACTGTGCCAAACAGAAGGTTAAAGGCACTGACTTTCCAAGTGGGGAGAGTGTTAGTAAAGTGTCTGGAATGGTGCACCCGAGTACCAGGGGATGAAACCTGAGATGCATTTGAAAACGTTTCCCAATCACACGGTGGAACATACTCCGGGTTTCCCATGCATGTTTTAGCTGAAGGAAGAATCCCTTAAACCTGGAGAGTTCGGACCCATGGAATGGGTACCATGCAGTATGACTTCTAAGGGTCTGCGTTTGCTCACCAAACATCACCAATGCTATCAGCCCGAAGTGTTCAGCCTTATGTCTCAACCAGCTCTGGGTGTAGATGTGGTAAATCCAGGTTGCATCACAAGCCCTGAATGAATTATTTAAGAATTGCTCTCTATTTCACTGTCATTGTGTTTTTTTTTTTAAACATCTTTATTGGGGTATAATTGCTTTACAATGGTGTGTTAGTTTCTGCTTTATAACAAAGTGAATCAGTTATACATATACATATGTTCCCATATGTCTTCCCTCTTGCGTCTCCCTCCCTCCCACTCTCCCTATCCCACCCCTCCAGGCTGTCACAAAGCACCAAGCTAATATCCCTGTGCCTTGCGGCTGCTTCCCACTAGCTATCTACCTTACTACGTTTGTTAGTGTGTATATGTCCATGACTCTCTCTCGCCCTGTCAAAGCTCACCCCTCCCCCTCCCCATATCCTCAAGTCCGTTCTCCAGTAGGTCTGCGTCTTTATTCCTGTCTTACCCCTAGGTTCTTCATGACATTATTTTTCCCCTTAAATTCCATATATATGTGTTAGCATACGGTATTTGTCTTTTTCTTTCTGACTTACTTCACTCTGTATGACAGACTCTAGGTCTATCCATCTCATTACAAATAGCTCAATTTCATTTCTTTATAAGGCTGAGTAATATTCCATTGTATATATGTGCCACATTTTCTTTATCCATTCATCCGATGATGGGCGCTTAGGTTGTTTCCATCTCCGGGCTATTGTAAATAGAGCTGCAATGAACATTTTGGTACATGACTCTGTTTGAATTTTGGTTTTCCCAGGGTATATGCCCAGTAGTGGGATTGCTGGGTCATATGGTAATTCTATTTGTAGTTTTTTAAGGAACCTCCATACTGTTCTCCATAGTGGCTGAACCAATTCACATTCCCACCAGCAGTGCAAGAGTGTTCCCTTTTCTCCACACCCTCTCCAGCATTTATTGTTTCTAGATTTTTTGATGATGGCCATTCTGACTGGTGTGAGATGATATCTCATTGTAGTTTTGATTTGCATTTCTCTAATGATTAATGATGTTGAGCATTCTTTCATGTGTTTGTTGCCATTCTGTATATCTTCTTTGGAGAAATGTCTATTTAGGTCTTCTGCCCATTTTTGGATTGGGTTGTTTGTTTTTTTGTTATTGAGCTGCATGAGCTGCTTGTAAATTTTGGAGATTAATCCTTTGTCATTTGCTTCATTTGCATGTCATTGTGTTTTGTTTGTGAAATTTATTTTGTTAATGGGATTTATCGGATTTTCACTGCTGCGTTTAGGCCACTGTACACACGCTTGACTTCCTTATTTAGACATATAAATCCATGGGTCTTAAGATTCTTACTTGTCAGGTATATTCCCAGGCGTTGAATATGGGGTGTTGATTCCATTTCGTTGAGCAAGGAGTAGGTCTTGTCTATTATGTATTTGGCTTATGGAACGGTATCTGTGCTCATTTCAATCTCTGGTTTGATGCAGCACCCCAACTCACCTTTCCCCATAAGCAAGCATAAGTTGGTTTTCTAAATTTGAGACCCTGTTCTGTTTTGTAATTCAGTTCATGTGTAGCCAAGTTTACGTTCCGTGTATTAGTGATATCTTATGATGTTTCTTTTTCTGTGTGACTTATTTCTCGTAGAATCGTCGTACCTGAATCCACTCATTATGCCGCTACGGGCCTGATGACGTAGATCTCATTGCTGAGTGATATTCCATTGTACGTACGTACCACAACTTCTTTATCCATTTTTTGCTTTCTCGGATATTTAACTTGTACCGTAGACGAGGTTCTTGTAAACAGAGCCGTCCCAAACTTTGGGGTGGCTGTGTGTTTTTGATTTTAATTTCCCTAAGCTATAGGACCTAAGTGGAAGTGCCATAGGCTGTGTTGCTTTGTTTCCTACGTGTTTCAGGAAACACCATACACTTCTCCAGAGTGGCTGTTGGCAATTTACATCCCGCCCATCAGCATAACAAGGCTCCCTGTTCTCCATGACCTGTTCTGCCTTTCTGGATTTTACACTTTTTTCAGATGGCCCTTTTGACCGGGGTCAGTGAGACTTCATTGTAGTGCAGATTTCCTTTACACGCTTGCTTGGTTGTCCAAAAAGGGCGTATGCGTTTTTTCCTGAATATATTCAGGAAAAAACGCATACGCCCTTTTTGGCCAAGTGCCTCATTGTGGACATTCTGCCTCTTTTCCTATGCTTTAAGTGCAATTCCAGTCTACCTCCTGAAATCGTTTTCCTGAAATTCTGCCCCACTTTCAAGTCCTCTTCGAAAACTTACTTCAATACATTTTTGGACGATAGCTGTCATTCATAACTCTGCAGGATTGTGAATTACAGTGACCCTGAGCTCCTTTCTTCAACTCGCTTTCTTGTGAGCTGGCCGCAAAACCGCAGGATTGCTTCAGGCCCTGATCTGGTTCCGGCAGGGCACGCTGAGCCTTTGGTTAATTCCTCTTCCTGGTGGGAAATGAGCGTTCCATTTGCCCGTGCAGACACCTACAGCTAGTCTCTCATTGCTTCTCCCTATTCCTGTTCATCTTGCGCAGAAATTGCAAACTGTGCCAAACAGAAGGTTAAAGGCACTGACTTTCCAAGTGGGGAGAGTGTTAGTAAAGTGTCTGGAATGGTGCACCCGAGTACCAGGGGATGAAACCTGAGATGCATTTGAAAACGTTTCCCAATCACACGGTGGAACATACTCCGGGTTTCCCATGCATGTTTTAGCTGAAGGAAGAATCCCTTAAACCTGGAGAGTTCGGACCCATGGAATGGGTACCATGCAGTATGACTTCTAAGGGTCTGCGTTTGCTCACCAAACATCACCAATGCTATCAGCCCGAAGTGTTCAGCCTTATGTCTCAACCAGCTCTGGGTGTAGATGTGGTAAATCCAGGTTGCATCACAAGCCCTGAATGAATTATTTAAGAATTGCTCTCTATTTCACTGTCATTGTGTTTTTTTTTTTAAACATCTTTATTGGGGTATAATTGCTTTACAATGGTGTGTTAGTTTCTGCTTTATAACAAAGTGAATCAGTTATACATATACATATGTTCCCATATGTCTTCCCTCTTGCGTCTCCCTCCCTCCCACTCTCCCTATCCCACCCCTCCAGGCTGTCACAAAGCACCAAGCTAATATCCCTGTGCCTTGCGGCTGCTTCCCACTAGCTATCTACCTTACTACGTTTGTTAGTGTGTATATGTCCATGACTCTCTCTCGCCCTGTCAAAGCTCACCCCTCCCCCTCCCCATATCCTCAAGTCCGTTCTCCAGTAGGTCTGCGTCTTTATTCCTGTCTTACCCCTAGGTTCTTCATGACATTATTTTTCCCCTTAAATTCCATATATATGTGTTAGCATACGGTATTTGTCTTTTTCTTTCTGACTTACTTCACTCTGTATGACAGACTCTAGGTCTATCCATCTCATTACAAATAGCTCAATTTCATTTCTTTATAAGGCTGAGTAATATTCCATTGTATATATGTGCCACATTTTCTTTATCCATTCATCCGATGATGGGCGCTTAGGTTGTTTCCATCTCCGGGCTATTGTAAATAGAGCTGCAATGAACATTTTGGTACATGACTCTGTTTGAATTTTGGTTTTCCCAGGGTGTATGCCCAGTAGTGGGATTGCTGGGTCATATGGTAATTCTATTTGTAGTTTTTTAAGGAACCTCCATACTGTTCTCCATAGTGGCTGAACCAATTCACATTCCCACCAGCAGTGCAAGAGTGTTCCCTTTTCTCCACACCCTCTCCAGCATTTATTGTTTCTAGATTTTTTGATGATGGCCATTCTGACTGGTGTGAGATGATATCTCATTGTAGTTTTGATTTGCATTTCTCTAATGATTAATGATGTTGAGCATTCTTTCATGTGTTTGTTGGCATTCTGTATATCTTCTTTGGAGAAATGTCTATTTAGGTCTTCTGCCCATTTTTGGATTGGGTTGTTTGTTTTTTTGTTATTGAGCTGCATGAGCTGCTTGTAAATTTTGGAGATTAATCCTTTGTCATTTGCTTCATTTGCATGTCATTGTGTTTTGTTTGTGAAATTTATTTTGTTAATGGGATTTATCGGATTTTCACTGCTGCGTTTAGGCCACTGTACACACGCTTGACTTCCTTATTTAGACATATAAATCCATGGGTCTTAAGATTCTTACTTGTCAGGTATATTCCCAGGCGTTGAATATGGGGTGTTGATTCCATTTCGTTGAGCAAGGAGTAGGTCTTGTCTATTATGTATTTGGCTTATGGAACGGTATCTGTGCTCATTTCAATCTCTGGTTTGATGCAGCACCCCAACTCACCTTTCCCCATAAGCAAGCATAAGTTGGTTTTCTAAATTTGAGACCCTGTTCTGTTTTGTAATTCAGTTCATGTGTAGCCAAGTTTACGTTCCGTGTATTAGTGATATCTTATGATGTTTCTTTTTCTGTGTGACTTATTTCTCGTAGAATCGTCGTACCTGAATCCACTCATTATGCCGCTACGGGCCTGATGACGTAGATCTCATTGCTGAGTGATATTCCATTGTACGTACGTACCACAACTTCTTTATCCATTTTTTGCTTTCTCGGATATTTAACTTGTACCGTAGACGAGGTTCTTGTAAACAGAGCCGTCCCAAACTTTGCGGTGGCTGTGTGTTTTTGATTTTAATTTCCCTAAGCTATAGGACCTAAGTGGAAGTGCCATAGGCTGTGTTGCTTTGTTTCCTACGTGTTTCAGGAAACACCATACACTTCTCCAGAGTGGCTGTTGGCAATTTACATCCCGCCCATCAGCATAACAAGGCTCCCTGTTCTCCATGACCTGTTCTGCCTTTCTGGATTTTACACTTTTTTCAGATGGCCCTTTTGACCGGGGGGCAGTGAGACTTCATTGTAGTGCAGATTTCCTTTACACGCTTGCTTGGTTGTCCAAAAAGAGCGTATGCGTTTTTTCCTGAATATATTCAGGAAAAAACGCATACGCCCTTTTTGGCCAAGTGCATCATTGTGGACATTCTGCCTCTTTTCCTATGCTTTAAGTGCAATTCCAGTCTACCTCCTGAAATCGTTTTCCTGAAATTCTGCCCCACTTTCAAGTCCTCTTCGAAAACTTACTTCAATACATTTTTGGACGATAGCTGTCATACATAACTCTGCAGGATTGTGAATTACAGTGACCCTGAGCTCCTTTCTTCAACTCGCTTTCTTGTGAGCTGGCCGCAAAACCGCAGGATTGCTTCAGGCCCTGATCTGGTTCTGGCAGGGCACGCTGAGCCTTTGGTTAATTCCTCTTCCTGTTGGGAAATGAGCGTTCCATTTGCCCGTGCAGACACCTACAGCTAGTCTCCATTGGTTCTCCCTATTCCGGTTCATCTTGCGCAGAAATTGCAAACTGTGCCAAACAGAAGGTTAAAGGCACTGACTTTCCAAGTGGGGAGAGTGTTAGTAAAGTGTCTGGAATGGTGCACCCGAGTACCAGGGGATGAAACCTGAGATGCATTTGAAAACGTTTCCCAATCACACGGTGGAACATACTCCGGGTTTCCCATGCATGTTTTAGCTGAAGGAAGAATCCCTTAAACCGGGCGAGTTCGGACCCATGGAATGGGTACCATGCAGTATGACTTCTAAGGGTCTGCGTTTGCTCACCAAACATCACCAATGCTATCAGCCCGAAGTGTTCAGCCTTATGTCTCAACCAGTTCTGGTTGTAGATGTGGTAAATCCAGGTTGCATCACAAGCCCTGAATGAATTATTTAAGAATTGCTCTCTATTTCACTGTCATTGTGTTGTTTTATTTTTAAACATCTTTATTGGGGTATAATTGCTTTACAATGGTGTGTTAGTTTCTGCTTTATAACAAAGTGAATCAGTTATACATATACATATGTTCCCATATGTCTTCCCTCTTGCGTCTCCCTCCCTCCCACTCTCCCTATCCCACCCCTCCAGGCTGTCACAAAGCACCAAGCTAATATCCCTGTGCCTTGCGGCTGCTTCCCACTAGCTATCTACCTTACTACGTTTGTTAGTGTGTATATGTCCATGACTCTCTCTCGCCCTGTCAAAGCTCACCCCTCCCCCTCCCCATATCCTCAAGTCCGTTCTCCAGTAGGTCTGCGTCTTTATTCCTGTCTTACCCCTAGGTTCTTCATGACATTTTTTTCCCCTTAAATTCCATATATATGTGTTAGCATACGGTATTTGTCTTTTTCTTTCTGACTTACTTCACTCTGTATGACAGACTCTAGGTCTATCCATCTCATTACAAATAGCTCAATTTCATTTCTTTTTAAGGCTGAGTAATATTCCATTGTATATATGTGCCACATTTTCTTTATCCATTCATCCGATGATGGGCGCTTAGGTTGTTTCCATCTCTGGGCTATTGTAAATAGAGCTGCAATGAACATTTTGGTACATGACTCTGTTTGAATTTTGGTTTTCCCAGGGTATATGCCCAGTAGTGGGATTGCTGGGTCATATGGTAATTCTATTTGTAGTTTTTTAAGGAACCTCCATACTGTTCTCCATAGTGGCTGAACCAATTCACATTCCCACCAGCAGTGCAAGAGTGTTCCCTTTTCTCCACACCCTCTCCAGCATTTATTGTTTCTAGATTTTTTGATGATGGCCATTCTGACTGGTGTGAGATGATATCTCATTGTAGTTTTGATTTGCATTTCTCTAATGATTAATGATGTTGAGCATTCTTTCATGTGTTTGTTGGCATTCTGTATATCTTCTTTGGAGAAATGTCTATTTAGGTCTTCTGCCCATTTTTGGATTGGGTTGTTTGTTTTTTTGTTATTGAGCTGCATGAGCTGCTTGTAAATTTTGGAGATTAATCCTTTGTCATTTGCTTCATTTGCATGTCATTGTGTTTTGTTTGTGAAATTTATTTTGTTAATGGGATTTATCGGATTTTCACTGCTGCGGTTAGGCCACTGTACACACGCTTGACTTCCTTATTTAGACATATAAATCCATGGGTCTTAAGATTCTTACTTGTCAGGTATATTCCCAGGCGTTGAATATGGGGTGTTGATTCCATTTCGTTGAGCAAGGAGTAGGTCTTGTCTATTATATATTTGGCTTATGGAACGGTATCTGTGCTCATTTCAATCTCTGGTTTGATGCAGCACCCCAACTCACCTTTCCCCATAAGCAAGCATAAGTTGGTTTTCTAAATTTGAGACCCTGTTCTGTTTTGTAATTCAGTTCATGTGTAGCCAAGTTTACGTTCCGTGTATTAGTGATATCCTATGATGTTTCTTTTTCTGTGTGACTTATTTCTCGTAGAATCGTCGTACCTGAATCCACTCATTATGCCGCTACGGGCCTGATGACGTAGATCTCATTGCTGAGTGATATTCTATTGTACGTACGTACCACAACTTCTTTATCCATTTTTTGCTTTCTCGGATATTTAACTTGTACCGTAGACGAGGTTCTTGTAAACAGAGCCGTCCCAAACTTTGGGGTGCCTGTGTGTTTTTGATTTTAATTTCCCTAAGCTATAGGACCTAAGTGGAAGTGCCATAGGCTGTGTTGCTTTGTTTCCTACGTGTTTCAGGAAACACCATACACTTCTCCAGAGTGGCTGTTGGCAATTTACATCCCGCCCATCAGCATAACAAGGCTCCCTGTTCTCCATGACCTGTTCTGCCTTTCTGGATTTTACACTTTTTTCAGATGGCCCTTTTGACCGGGGGGCAGTGAGACTTCATTGTAGTGCAGATTTCCTTTACACGCTTGCTTGGTTGTCCAAAAAGTGCGTATGCGTTTTTTCCTGAATATATTCAGGAAAAAACGCATACGCCCTTTTTGGCCAAGTGCATCATTGTGGACATTCTGCCTCTTTTCCTATGCTTTAAGTGCAATTCCAGTCTACCTCCTGAAATCGTTTTCCTGAAATTCTGCCCCACTTTCAAGTCCTCTTCGAAAACTTACTTCAATACATTTTTGGACGATAGCTGTCATTCATAACTCTGCAGGATTGTGAATTACAGTGCCCCTGAGCTCCTTTCTTCAACTCGCTTTCTTGTGAGCTGGCCGCAAAACCGCAGGATTGCTTCAGGCCCTAATCTGGTTCCGGCAGGGCACGCTGAGCCTTTGGTTAATTCCTCTTCCTGGTGGGAAATGAGCGTTCCATTTGCCCGTGCAGACACCTACAGCTAGTCTCTCATTGCTTCTCCCTATTCCTGTTCATTTTGCGCAGAAATTGTAAACTGTGCCAAACAGGAGGTTAAAGGCACTGACTTTCCAAGGGGGGAGAATTTTAGTAAAGTGTCTGGAACGGTGCACCCGAGTACCAGGGGACGAAACCTGAGATGCATTTGAAAACATTTCCCAATCACACGGTGGAACATACTCCGGGTTTCCCATGCATGTTTTAGCTGAAGGAAGAATCCCTTAAACCTGGAGAGTTGGGACCCATGGAATGGGTACCATGCAGTATGACTTCAAAGGGTCTGCGTTTGCTCACCAAACCTCACCAATGCTATCAGCCCAAAGTGTCCAGCCTTATGTCTCAACCAGCTCTGGGTGTAGATGTGGTAAATCCAGGTTGCATCACAAGCCCTGAATGAATTATTTAAGAATTGCTCTCTATTTCACTGTCATTGTGTTGTTCTTTTTTTTAAACATCTTTATTGGGGTATAATTGCTTTACAATGGTGTGTTAGTTTCTGCTTTATAACAAAGTGAATCAGTTATACATATACATATGTTCCCATATGTCTTCCCTCTTGCGTCTCCCTCCCTCCCACTCTCCCTATCCCACCCCTCCAGGCTGTCACAAAGCACCAAGCTAATATCCCTGTGCCTTGCGGCTGCTTCCCACTAGCTATCTACCTTACTACGTTTGTTAGTGTGTATATGTCCATGACTCTCTCTCGCCCTGTCAAAGCTCACCCCTCCCCCTCCCCATATCCTCAAGTCCGTTCTCCAGTAGGTCTGCGTCTTTATTCCTGTCTTACCCCTAGGTTCTTCATGACATTATTTTTCCCCTTAAATTCCATATATATGTGTTAGCATACGGTATTTGTCTTTTTCTTTCTGACTTACTTCACTCTGTATGACAGACTCTAGGTCTATCCATCTCATTACAAATAGCTCAATTTCATTTCTTTATAAGGCTGAGTAATATTCCATTGTATATATGTGCCACATTTTCTTTATCCATTCATCCGATGATGGGCGCTTAGGTTGTTTCCATCTCCGGGCTATTGTAAATAGAGCTGCAATGAACATTTTGGTACATGACTCTGTTTGAATTTTGGTTTTCCCAGGGTATATGCCCAGTAGTGGGATTGCTGGGTCATATGGTAATTCTATTTGTAGTTTTTTAAGGAACCTCCATACTGTTCTCCATAGTGGCTGAACCAATTCACATTCCCACCAGCAGTGCAAGAGTGTTCCCTTTTCTCCACACCCTCTCCAGCATTTATTGTTTCTAGATTTTTTGATGATGGCCATTCTGACTGGTGTGAGATGATATCTCATTGTAGTTTTGATTTGCATTTCTCTAATGATTAATGATGTTGAGCATTCTTTCATGTGTTTGTTGCCATTCTGTATATCTTCTTTGGAGAAATGTCTATTTAGGTCTTCTGCCCATTTTTGGATTGGGTTGTTTGTTTTTTTGTTATTGAGCTGCATGAGCTGCTTGTAAATTTTGGAGATTAATCCTTTGTCATTTGCTTCATTTGCATGTCATTGTGTTTTGTTTGTGAAATTTATTTTGTTAATGGGATTTATCGGATTTTCACTGCTGCGTTTAGGCCACTGTACACACGCTTGACTTCCTTATTTAGACATATAAATCCATGGGTCTTAAGATTCTTACTTGTCAGGTATATTCCCAGGCGTTGAATATGGGGTGTTGATTCCATTTCGTTGAGCAAGGAGTAGGTCTTGTCTATTATATATTTGGCTTATGGAACGGTATCTGTGCTCATTTCAATCTCTGGTTTGATGCAGCACCCCAACTCACCTTTCCCCATAAGCAAGCATAAGTTGGTTTTCTAAATTTGAGACCCTGTTCTGTTTTGTAATTCAGTTCATGTGTAGCCAAGTTTACGTTCCGTGTATTAGTGATATCTTATGATGTTTCTTTTTCTGTGTGACTTATTTCTCGTAGAATCGTCGTACCTGAATCCACTCATTATGCCGCTACGGGCCTGATGACGTAGATCTCATTGCTGAGTGATATTCTATTGTACGTACGTACCACAACTTCTTTATCCATTTTTTGCTTTCTCGGATATTTAACTTGTACCGTAGACGAGGTTCTTGTAAACAGAGCCGTCCCAAACTTTGGGGTGCCTGTGTGTTTTTGATTTTAATTTCCCTAAGCTATAGGACCTAAGTGGAAGTGCCATAGGCTGTGTTGCTTTGTTTCCTACGTGTTTCAGGAAACACCATACACTTCTCCAGAGTGGCTGTTGGCAATTTACATCCCGCCCATCAGCATAACAAGGCTCCCTGTTCTCCATGACCTGTTCTGCCTTTCTGGATTTTACACTTTTTTCAGATGGCCCTTTTGACCGGGGGGCAGTGAGACTTCATTGTAGTGCAGATTTCCTTTACACGCTTGCTTGGTTGTCCAAAAAGTGCGTATGCGTTTTTTCCTGAATATATTCAGGAAAAAACGCATACGCCCTTTTTGGCCAAGTGCATCATTGTGGACATTCTGCCTCTTTTCCTATGCTTTAAGTGCAATTCCAGTCTACCTCCTGAAATCGTTTTCCTGAAATTCTGCCCCACTTTCAAGTCCTCTTCGAAAACTTACTTCAATACATTTTTGGACGATAGCTGTCATTCATAACTCTGCAGGATTGTGAATTACAGTGCCCCTGAGCTCCTTTCTTCAACTCGCTTTCTTGTGAGCTGGCCGCAAAACCGCAGGATTGCTTCAGGCCCTAATCTGGTTCCGGCAGGGCACGCTGAGCCTTTGGTTAATTCCTCTTCCTGGTGGGAAATGAGCGTTCCATTTGCCCGTGCAGACACCTACAGCTAGTCTCTCATTGCTTCTCCTTATTCCTGTTCATTTTGCGCCGAAATTGTAAACTGTGCCAAACAGGAGGTTAAAGGCACTGACTTTCCAAGTGGGGAGAGTTTTAGTAAAGTGTCTGGAACGGTGCACCCGAGTACCAGGGGATGAAACCTGAGATGCATTTGAAAACGTTTCCCAATCACACGGTGGAACATACTCCGGGTTTCCCATGCATGTTTTAGCTGAAGGAAGAATCCCTTAAACCGGGCGAGTTCGGACCCATGGAATGGGTACCATGCAGTAAGACTTCAAAGGGTCTGCGTTTGCTCACCAAACATCACCAATGCTATCAGCCCGAAGTGTTCAGCCTTATGTCTCAACCAGTTCTGGTTGTAGATGTGGTAAATCCAGGTTGCATCACAAGCCCTGAATGAATTATTTAAGAATTGCTCTCTATTTCACTGTCATTGTGTTGTTTTTTTTTAAACATCTTTATTGGGGTATAATTGCTTTACAATGGTGTGTTAGTTTCTGCTTTATAACAAAGTGAATCAGTTATACATATACATATGTTCCCATATGTCTTCCCTCTTGCGTCTCCCTCCCTCCCACTCTCCCTATCCCACCCCTCCAGGCTGTCACAAAGCACCAAGCTAATATCCCTGTGCCTTGCGGCTGCTTCCCACTAGCTATCTACCTTACTACGTTTGTTAGTGTGTATATGTCCATGACTCTCTCTCGCCCTGTCAAAGCTCACCCCTCCCCCTCCCCATATCCTCAAGTCCGTTCTCCAGTAGGTCTGCGTCTTTATTCCTGTCTTACCCCTAGGTTCTTCATGACATTATTTTTCCCCTTAAATTCCATATATATGTGTTAGCATACGGTATTTGTCTTTTTCTTTCTGACTTACTTCACTCTGTATGACAGACTCTAGGTCTATCCATCTCATTACAAATAGCTCAATTTCATTTCTTTTTAAGGCTGAGTCATATTCCATTGTATATATGTGCCACATTTTCTTTATCCATTCATCCGATGATGGGCGCTTAGGTTGTTTCCATCTCCGGGCTATTGTAAATAGAGCTGCAATGAACATTTTGGTACATGACTCTGTTTGAATTTTGGTTTTCCCAGGGTATATGCCCAGTAGTGGGATTGCTGGGTCATATGGTAATTCTATTTGTAGTTTTTTAAGGAACCTCCATACTGTTCTCCATAGTGGCTGAACCAATTCACATTCCCACCAGCAGTGCAAGAGTGTTCCCTTTTCTCCACACCCTCTCCAGCATTTATTGTTTCTAGATTTTTTGATGATGGCCATTCTGACTGGTGTGAGATGATATCTCATTTTAGTTTTGATTTGCATTTCTCTAATGATTAATGATGTTGAGCATTCTTTCATGTGTTTGTTGGCATTCTGTATATCTTCTTTGGAGAAATGTCTATTTAGGTCTTCTGCCCATTTTTGGATTGGGTTGTTTGTTTTTTTGTTATTGAGCTGCATGAGCTGCTTGTAAATTTTGGAGATTAATCCTTTGTCATTTGCTTCATTTGCATGTCATTGTGTTTTGTTTGTGAAATTTATTTTGTTAATGGGATTTATCGGATTTTCACTGCTGCGTTTAGGCCACTGTACACACGCTTGACTTCCTTATTTAGACATATAAATCCATGGGTCTTAAGATTCTTACTTGTCAGGTATATTCCCAGGCGTTGAATATGGGGTGTTGATTCCATTTCGTTGAGCAAGGAGTAGGTCTTGTCTATTATATATTTGGCTTATGGAACGGTATCTGTGCTCATTTCAATCTCTGGTTTGATGCAGCACCCCAACTCACCTTTCCCCATAAGCAAGCATAAGTTGGTTTTCTAAATTTGAGACCCTGTTCTGTTTTGTAATTCAGTTCATGTGTAGCCAAGTTTACGTTCCGTGTATTAGTGATATCTTATGATGTTTCTTTTTCTGTGTGACTTATTTCTCGTAGAATCGTCGTACCTGATCCACTCATTATGCCGCTACGGGCCTGATGACGTAGATCTCATTGCTGAGTGATATTCTATTGTACGTACGTACCACAACTTCTTTATCCATCTTTTGCTTTCTCGGATATTTAACTTGTACCGTAGACGAGGTTCTTGTAAACAGAGCCGTCCCAAACTTTGGGGTGCCTGTGTGTTTTTGATTTTAATTTCCCTAAGCTATAGGACCTAAGTGGAAGTGCCATAGGCTGTGTTGCTTTGTTTCCTACGTGTTTCAGGAAACACCATACACTTCTCCAGAGTGGCTGTTGGCAATTTACATCCCGCCCATCAGCATAACAAGGCTCCCTGTTCTCCATGACCTGTTCTGCCTTTCTGGATTTTACACTTTTTTCAGATGGCCCTTTTGACCGGGGGGCAGTGAGACTTCATTGTAGTGCAGATTTCCTTTACACGCTTGCTTGGTTGTCCAAAAAGTGCGTATGCGTTTTTTCCTGAATATATTCAGGAAAAAACGCATACGCCCTTTTTGGCCAAGTGCATCATTGTGGACATTCTGCCTCTTTTCCTATGCTTTAAGTGCAATTCCAGTCTACCTCCTGAAATCGTTTTCCTGAAATTCTGCCCCACTTTCAAGTCCTCTTCGAAAACTTACTTCAATACATTTTTGGACGATAGCTGTCATTCATAACTCTGCAGGATTGTGAATTACAGTGCCCCTGAGCTCCTTTCTTCAACTCGCTTTCTTGTGAGCTGGCCGCAAAACCGCAGGATTGCTTCAGGCCCTAATCTGGTTCCGGCAGGGCACGCTGAGCCTTTGGTTAATTCCTCTTCCTGGTGGGAAATGAGCGTTCCATTTGCCCGTGCAGACACCTACAGCTAGTCTCTCATTGCTTCTCCCTATTCCTGTTCATTTTGCGCAGAAATTGTAAACTGTGCCGAACAGGAGGTTAAAGGCACTGACTTTCCAAGTGGGGAGAGTTTTAGTAAAGTGTCTGGAACGGTGCACCCGAGTACCAGGGGACGAAACCTGAGATGCATTTGAAAACGTTTCCCAATCACACGGTGGAACATACTCCGGGTTTCCCATGCATGTTTTAGCTGAAGGAGGAATCCCTTAAACCTGGAGAGTTGGGACCCATGGAATGGGTACCATGCAGTATGACTTCAAAGGGTCTGCGTTTGCTCACCAAACCTCACCAATGCTATCAGCCCAAAGTGTCCAGCCTTATGTCTCAACCAGCTCTGGGTGTAGATGTGGTAAATCCAGGTTGCATCACAAGCCCTGAATGAATTATTTAAGAATTGCTCTCTATTTCACTGTCATTGTGTTTTTTTTTTTTTAAACATCTTTATTGGGGTATAATTGCTTTACAATGGTGTGTTAGTTTCTGCTTTATAACAAAGTGAATCAGTTATACATATACATATGTTCCCATATGTCTTCCCTCTTGCGTCTCCCTCCCTCCCACTCTCCCTATCCCACCCCTCCAGGCTGTCACAAAGTACCAAGATAATATCCCTGTGCCTTGCGGCTGCTTCCCACTAGCTATCTACCTTACTACGTTTGTTAGTGTGTATATGTCCATGACTCTCTCTCGCCCTGTCAAAGCTCACCCCTCCCCGCCCCATATCCTCAAGTCCGTTCTCCAGTAGGTCTGCGTCTTTATTCCTGTCTTACGCCTAGGTTCTTCATGACATTTTTTTCCCCTTAAATTCCATATATATGTGTTAGCATACGGTATTTGTCTTTTTCTTTCTGACTTACTTCACTCTGTATGACAGACTCTAGGTCTATCCATCTCATTACAAATAGCTCAATTTCATTTCTTTTTAAGGCTGAGTAATATTCCATTGTATATATGTGCCACATTTTCTTTATCCATTCATCCGATGATGGGCGCTTAGGTTGTTTCCATCTCCGGGCTATTGTAAATAGAGCTGCAATGAACATTTTGGTACATGACTCTGTTTGAATTTTGGTTTTCCCAGGGTATATGCCCAGTAGTGGGATTGCTGGGTCATATGGTAATTCTATTTGTAGTTTTTTAAGGAACCTCCATACTGTTCTCCATAGTGGCTGAACCAATTCACATTCCCACCAGCAGTGCAAGAGTGTTCCCTTTTCTCCACACCCTCTCCAGCATTTATTGTTTCTAGATTTTTTGATGATGGCCATTCTGACTGGTGTGAGATGATATCTCATTGTAGTTTTGATTTGCATTTCTCTAATGATTAATGATGTTGAGCATTCTTTCATGTGTTTGTTGGCATTCTGTATATCTTCTTTGGAGAAATGTCTATTTAGGTCTTCTGCCCATTTTTGGATTGGGTTGTTTGTTTTTTTGTTATTGAGCTGCATGAGCTGCTTGTAAATATTGGAGATTAATCCTTTGTCATTTCCTTCATTTGCATGTCATTGTGTTTGTTTGTGAAATTTATTTTGTTAATGGGATTTATCGGATTTTCACTGCTGCGTTTAGGCCACTGTACACACGCTTGACTTCCTTATTTAGACATATAAATCCATGGGTCTTAAGATTCTTACTTGTCAGGTATATTCCCAGGCGTTGAATATGGGGTGTTGATTCCATTTCGTTGAGCAAGGAGTAGGTCTTGTCTATTATATATTTGGCTTATGGAACAGTATCTGTGCTCATTTCAATCTCTGGTTTGATGCAGCACCCCAACTCACCTTTCCCCATAAGCAAGCATAAGTTGGTTTTCTAAATTTGAGACCCTGTTCTGTTTTGTAATTCAGTTCATGTGTAGCCAAGTTTATGTTCCGTGTATTAGTGATATCTTATGATGTTTCTTTTTCTGTGTGACTTATTTCTCGTAGAATCGTCGTACCTGAATCCACTCATTATGCCGCTACGGGCCTGATGACGTAGATCTCATTGCTGAGTGATATTCCATTGTACGTACGTACCACAACTTCTTTATCCATTTTTTGCTTTCTCGGATATTTAACTTGTACCGTAGACGAGGTTCTTGTAAACAGAGCCGTCCCAAACTTTGCGGTGGCTGTGTGTTTTTGATTTTAATTTCCCTAAGCTATAGGACCTAAGTGGAAGTGCCATAGGCTGTGTTGCTTTGTTTCCTACGTGTTTCAGGAAACACCATACACTTCTCCAGAGTGGCTGTTGGCAATTTACATCCCGCCCATCAGCATAACAAGGCTCCCTGTTCTCCATGACCTGTTCTGCCTTTCTGGATTTTACACTTTTTTCAGATGGCCCTTTTGACCGGGGGGCAGTGAGACCTCATTGTAGTGCAGATTTATTTACACGCTTGCTTGGTTGTCCAAAAAGTTCGTATGCGTTGTTTCCTGAATATATTCAGGAAAAAACGCATACGCCCTTTTTGGCCAAGTGCATCATTGTGGACATTCTGCCTCTTTTCCTATGCTTTAAGTGCAATTCCAGTCTACCTCCTGAAATCGTTTTCCTGAAATTCTGCCCCACTTTCAAGTCCTCTTCGAAAACTTACTTCAATACATTTTTGGACGATAGCTGTCATTCATAACTCTGCAGGATTGTGAATTACAGTGCCCCTGAGCTCCTTTCTTCAACTCGCTTTCTTGTGAGCTGGCCGCAAAACCGCAGGATTGCTTCAGGCCCTGATCTGGTTCCGGCAGGGCACGCTGAGCCTTTGGTTAATTCCTCTTCCTGGTGGGAAATGAGCGTTCCATTTGCCCGTGCAGACACCTACAGCTAGTCTCCATTGGTTCTCCCTATTCCTGTTCATCTTGCGCAGAAATTGCAAACTGTGCCAAACAGAAGGTTAAAGGCACTGACTTTCCAAGTGGGGAGCGTGTTAGTAAAGTGTCTGGAACGGTGCACCCGAGTACCAGGGGATGAAACCTGAGATGCATTTGAAAACGTTTCCCAATCACACGGTGGAACATACTCCGGGTTTCCCATGCATGTTTTAGCTGAAGGAAGAATCCCTTAAACCTGGAGAGTTCGGACCCATGGAATGGGTACCATGCAGTATGACTTCAAAGGGTCTGCGTTTGCTCACCAAACATCACCAATGCTATCAGCCCGAAGTGTTCAGCCTTATGTCTCAACCAGCTCTGGGTGTAGATGTGGTAAATCCAGGTTGCATCACAAGCCCTGAATGAATTATTTAAGAATTGCTCTCTATTTCACTGTCATTGTGTTTTTTTTTTTTTAAACATCTTTATTGGGGTATAATTGCTTTACAATGGTGTGTTAGTTTCTGCTTTATAACAAAGTGAATCAGTTATACATATACATATGTTCCCATATGTCTTCCCTCTTGCGTCTCCCTCCCTCCCACTCTCCCTATCCCACCCCTCCAGGCTGTCACAAAGTACCAAGCTAATATCCCTGTACTTTGCGGCTGCTTCCCACTAGCTATCTACCTTACTACGTTTGTTAGTGTGTATATGTCCATGACTCTCTCTCGCCCTGTCAAAGCTCACCCCTCCCCCTCCCCATATCCTCAAGTCCGTTCTCCAGTAGGTCTGCGTCTTTATTCCTGTCTTACCCCTAGGTTCTTCATGACATTTTTTTCCCCTTAAATTCCATATATATGTGTTAGCATACGGTATTTGTCTTTTTCTTTCTGACTTACTTCACTCTGTATGACAGACTCTAGGTCTATCCATCTCATTACAAATAGCTCAATTTCATTTCTTTTTAAGGCTGAGTAATATTCCATTGTATATATGTGCCACATTTTCTTTATCCATTCATCCGATGATGGGCGCTTAGGTTGTTTCCATCTCTGGGCTATTGTAAATAGAGCTGCAATGAACATTTTGGTACATGACTCTGTTTGAATTTTGGTTTTCCCAGGGTATATGCCCTGTAGTGGGATTGCTGGGTCATATGGTAATTCTATTTGTAGTTTTTTAAGGAACCTCCATACTGTTCTCCATAGTGGCTGAACCAATTCACATTCCCACCAGCAGTGCAAGAGTGTTCCCTTTTCTCCACACCCTCTCCAGCATTTATTGTTTCTAGATTTTTTGATGATGGCCATTCTGACTGGTGTGAGATGATATCTCATTGTAGTTTTGATTTGCATTTCTCTAATGATTAATGATGTTGAGCATTCTTTCATGTGTTTGTTGCCATTGTGTATATCTTCTTTGGAGAAATGTCTATTTAGGTCTTCTGCCCATTTTTGGATTGGGTTGTTTGTTTTTTTGTTATTGAGCTGCATGAGCTGCTTGTAAATTTTGGAGATTAATCCTTTGTCATTTCCTTCATTTGCATGTCATTGTGTTTTGTTTGTGAAATTTATTTTGTTAATGGGATTTATCGGATTTTCACTGCTGCGTTTAGGCCACTGTACACACGCTTGACTTCCTTATTTAGACATATAAATCCATAGGTCTTAAGATTCTTACTTGTCAGGTATATGCCCAGGCGTTGAATATGGGGTGTTGATTCCATTTCGTTGAGCAAGGAGTAGGTCTTGTCTATTATATATTTGGCTTATGGAACGGTATCTGTGCTCATTTCAATCTCTGGTTTGATGCAGCACCCCAACTCACCTTTCCCCATAAGCAAGCATAAGTTGGTTTTCTAAATTTGAGACCCTGTTCTGTTTTGTAATTCAGTTCATGTGTAGCCAAGTTTACGTTCCGTGTATTAGTGATATCTTATGATGTTTCTTTTTCTGTGTGACTTATTTCTCGTAGAATCGTCGTACCTGAATCCACTCATTATGCCGCTACGGGCCTGATGACGTAGATCTCATTGCTGAGTGATATTCCATTGTACGTACGTACCACAACTTCTTTATCCATTTTTTGCTTTCTCGGATATTTAACTTGTACCGTAGACGAGGTTCTTGTAAACAGAGCCGTCCCAAACTTTGCGGTGGCTGTGTGTTTTTGATTTTAATTTCCCTAAGCTATAGGACCTAAGTGGAAGTGCCATAGGCTGTGTTGCTTTGTTTCCTACGTGTTTCAGGAAACACCATACACTTCTCCAGAGTGGCTGTTGGCAATTTACATCCCGCCCATCAGCATAACAAGGTTCCCTGTTCTCCATGACCTGTTCTGCCTTTCTGGATTTTACACTTTTTTCAGATGGCCCTTTTGACCGGGGGGCAGTGAGACTTCATTGTAGTGCAGATTTCCTTTACACGCTTGCTTGGTTGTCCAAAAAGTGCGTATGCGTTTTTTCCTGAATATATTCAGGAAAAAACGCATACGCCCTTTTTGGCCAAGTGCATCATTGTGGACATTCTGCCTCTTTTCCTATGCTTTAAGTGCAATTCCAGTCTACCTCCTGAAATCGTTTTCCTGAAATTCTGCCCCACTTTCAAGTCCTCTTCGAAAACTTACTTCAATACATTTTTGGACGATAGCTGTCATTCATAACTCTGCAGGATTGTGAATTACAGTGCCCCTGAGCTCCTTTCTTCAACTCGCTTTCTTGTGAGCTGGCCGCAAAACCGCAGGATTGCTTCAGGCCCTAATCTGGTTCCGGCAGGGCACGCTGAGCCTTTGGTTAATTCCTCTTCCTGGTGGGAAATGAGCGTTCCATTTGCCCGTGCAGACACCTACAGCTAGTCTCTCATTGCTTCTCCCTATTCCTGTTCATTTTGCGCAGAAATTGTAAACTGTGCCAAACAGGAGGTTAAAGGCACTGACTTTCCAAGTGGGGAGAGTTTTAGTAAAGTGTCTGGAACGGTGCACCCGAGTACCAGGGGA
This sequence comes from Delphinapterus leucas, assembly GCF_059928025.1. Classification (NCBI taxonomy): domain Eukaryota; kingdom Metazoa; phylum Chordata; class Mammalia; order Artiodactyla; family Monodontidae; genus Delphinapterus; species Delphinapterus leucas. Next base: position 6,550,912 of record NW_028322255.1, read on the forward strand.
CGAAACCTGAGATGCATTTGAAAACGTTTCCCAATCACACGGTGGAACATACTCCGGGTTTCCCATGCATGTTTTAGCTGAAGGAAGAATCCCTTAAACCTGGAGAGTTCGGACCCATGGAATGGGTACCATGCAGTATGACTTCAAAGGGTCTGCGTTTGCTCACCAAACATCACCAATGCTATCAGCCCGAAGTGTTCAGCCTTATGTCTCAACCAGCTCTGGGTGTAGATGTGGTAAATCCAGGTTGCATCACAAGCCCTGAATGAATTATTTAAGAATTGCTCTCTATTTCACTGTCATTGTGTGTTTTTTTTTTTAAACATCTTTATTGGGGTATAATTGCTTTACAATGTTGTGTTAGTTTCTGCTTTATAACAAAGTGAATCAGTTATACATATACATATGTTCCCATATGTCTTCCCTCTTGCATCTCCCTCCCTCCCACTCTCCCTATCCCACCCCTCCAGGCTGTCACAAAGTACCAAGCTAATATCCCTGTGCATTGCGGCTGCTTCCCACTAGCTATCTACCTTACTACGTTTGTTAGTGTGTATATGTCCATGTCTCTCTCTCGCCCTGTCAAAGCTCACCCCTCCCCCTCCCCATATCCTCAAGTCCGTTTTCCAGTAGGTCTGCGTCTTTATTACTGTGTTACCCCTAGGTTCTTCATGACATTTTTTTCCCCTTAAATTCCATATATATGTGTTAGCATACGGTATTTGTCTTTTTCTTTCTGACTTACTTCACTCTGTATGACAGACTCTAGGTCTATCCATCTCATTACAAATAGCTCAATTTCATTTCTTTTTAAGGCTGAGTAATATTCCATTGTATATATGTGCCACATTTTCTTTATCCATTCATCCGATGATGGGCGCTTAGGTTGTTTCCATCTCCGGGCTATTGTAAATAGAGCTGCAATGAACATTTTGGTACATGACTCTGTTTGAATTTTGGTTTTCCCAGGGTATATGCCCAGTAGTGGGATTGCTGGGTCATATGGTAATTCTATTTGTAGTTTTTTAAGGAACCTCCATACTGTTCTCCATAGTGGCTGAACCAATTCACATTCCCACCAGCAGTGCAAGAGTGTTCCCTTTTCTCCACACCCTCTCCAGCATTTATTGTTTCTAGATTTTTTGATGATGGCCATTCTGACTGGTGTGAGATGATATCTCATTGTAGTTTTGATTTGCATTTCTCTAATGATTAATGATGTTGAGCATTCTTTCATGTGTTTGTTGCCATTGTGTATATCTTCTTTGGAGAAATGTCTATTTAGGTCTTCTGCCCATTTTTGGATTGGGTTGTTTGTTTTTTTGTTATTGAGCTGCATGAGCTGCTTGTAAATTTTGGAGATTAATCCTTTGTCATTTGCTTCATTTGCATGTCATTGTGTTTTGTTTGTGAAATTTATTTTGTTAATGGCATTTATCGGATTTTCACTGCTGCGTTTAGGCCACTGTACACACGCTTGACTTCCTTATTTAGACATATAAATCCATAGGTCTTAAGATTCTTACTTGTCAGGTATATGCCCAGGCGTTGAATATGGGGTGTTGATTCCATTTCGTTGAGCAAGGTGTAGGTCTTGTCTATTATATATTTGGCTTATGGAACGGTATCTGTGCTCATTTCAATCTCTGGTTTGATGCAGCACCCCAACTCACCTTTCCCCATAAGCAAGCATAAGTTGGTTTTCTAAATTTGAGACCCTGTTCTGTTTTGTAATTCAGTTCATGTGTAGCCAAGTTTATGTTCCGTGTATTAGTGATATCTTATGATGTTTCTTTTTCTGTGTGACTTATTTCTCGTAGAATCGTCGTACCTGAATCCACTCATTATGCCGCTACGGGCCTGATGACGTAGATCTCATTGCTGAGTGATATTCCATTGTACGTACGTACCACAACTTCTTTATCCATTTTTTGCTTTCTCGGATATTTAACTTGTACCGTAGACGAGGTTCTTGTAAACAGAGCCGTCCCAAAGTTTGGGGTGGCTGTGTGTTTTTGATTTTAATTTCCCTAAGCTATAGGACCATAAGTGGAAGTGCCATAGGCTGTGGTGCTTTGTTTCCTATGTGTTTCAGGAAACACCATACACTTCTCCAGAGTGGCTGCTGGCAATTTACATCCCGCCCATCAGCGTAACAAGGCTCCATGTTCTCCATTACCTGTCCTGCCTTTCTGGATTTTACACTTTTTTCAGATGGCCCTTTTGACCGTGGAGCAGTGAGACTTCATTGTAGTGCAGATTTCCTTTACACGATTGCTTGGTTGGCCAAAAAGGGCGTATGCGTTTTTTCCTGAGTATATTCAGGAAAAAACGGATACGCCCTTTTTGGCCAAGTGCATCATTGTCGACATTCTGCCTCTTTTCCTATGCTTTAAGTGCAATTCCAGTCTACCCCATGAAATCGTTTTCCTGAAATTCTGCCCCGCTTTCAAGTCCTCTTCGAAGACTTACTTCAATACATTTTTGGACGATAGCTGTCATTCATAACTCTGCATGTTTGTGAATTACAGTGCCCCTGAGCTCCTTTCTTTAACTCGGTTTCTTGTGAGCTGGCCGAAAAGCCGCAGGATTTCTTCAGGCCCTAATCTGTTTCCGGCAGGGCACGCTGAGCCTTTGGTTCATTCCTCTTCCTGGTGGGAAATGAGCGTTCAATTTGCCCGTGCAGACACCTACAGCTAGTCTCTCATTGGTTCTCCCTATTCCTGTTCATCTTGCACAGAAATTGCAAACTGTGCCAAACAGGAGGTTAAAGGCACTGACTCTCCATGTGGGGAGAGTGTTAGTACAGCGTCTGGAACGGTGAACCCGAGTACCAGGGTTCGAAAAGTGAGATGCATTTGAAAATGTTTTCCAATCACACGGTGGACCATACTCTGGGTTTCCCATGCATGTTTTAGCTGAAGGAAGAATCCCTTAAACCTGGAGAGTTTGGACCCATGGAATGGGTACCATGCAGTATGACTTCAAAGGGTCTGCGTTTGCTCACCGAACCTCACCAATGCTATCAGCCCGAAGTGTCCAGCCTTATGTCTCACCCAGCTCTGGGTGTAGATGTGGAAAATCCTGGTTGCATCACAAGCCCTGAATGAATTATTTAAGAATTGCTCTCTATTTCACTGTCATTGTGTTTTGTTTTCTAAATTTATTTTGATAATGTGATTTATCGGATTTTCACTGCTGCGTTTAGGCCGCAGTAGACACACTTGATTTCCTTATGGAGACATATAAATCCATGGGTTTTAAGACTCTTACTTGTTAGGTATCTTCCCAGGCGTTGAATATGGGGTGTTGAGTCCATTTCGTTGAGCAAGGTGTAGGTGTTGTCTATTATATATTTGGCTTAAGGAACGATATCTGTGCTAATTTCAATCTCTGGTTTTATGCAGCACCCCAGCTCACCATTCCCCTTAAGCAAGCAGAAGTTGGTTTTCTAAATTTGAGACCCTGTTCTGTTTTGTAATTCAGTTCATGTGTAGCCAAGTTTACATTCCGTGTATTAGTGATATCTTATGGTGTTTCTTTTTCTGTGGGACTTATTTCTCGTAGAATCATCGTACCTGAATCCACCCATTATGCCGCTCCGGACCTGATGATGTCGATTTCATTGCTGAGTGATATTCCATTGTACGTGCGTACCACTACTTCTTTATCCATTTTTTGCCTTCTCGGATATTTAACTTGTACCGTAGACGAGGTTTTTTAAACAGAGCCGTCCCAAACTTTGGGGTGGCTGTGTGTTTTTGATTTTAATTTCCCTAAGCTATAGGACCATAAGTGGAAGTGCCATAGGCTGTGTTGCTTTGTTTCCTACGTGTTTCAGGAAACACCATACACTTCTCCAGAGTGGCTGTTGGCAATTTACATCCCGCCCATCAGCGTAACAAGGCTCCCTGTTCTCCATGACATGTCCTGCCTTTCTGGATTTTACACATTTTTCAGATGGCCCTTTTGACCGGGGGGCAGTGAGACTTAATTGTAGTGCAGATTTCCTTTACACGCTTGCTTGGTTGGCCAAAAAGGGCGTATGCGTTTTTTCCTGAATATATTCAGGAAAAAACGCATACGCCCTTTTTGGCCAAGTACATCATTGTCGTCATTCTGCCTCTTTTCCTATGCTTTCAGTGCAATTCCAGTCTACCCCCTGAAATCGTTTTCCTGAAATTCTGCCCCGCTTTCAAGTCCTCTTCGAAGACATATTCAGTACATTTTTGGACGATAGCTGTCATTCATAACTCTGCAGGTTTGTGAATTACAGTGCCCCTGAGCTCCTTTCTTCAACTCGCTTTCTTGTGAACTGGCCGCAAAACCGCAGGATTGCTTCAGGCCCTAATCTGGTTCCGGCAGGGCACGCTGAGCCTTTGGTTAATTCCTCTTCCTGGTGGGAAATGAGTGTTCCACTTGCCCGTGCAGTCACCTACAGCTAGTCTCTCATTGGTTCTCCCTATTCCTGTTCATCTTGCGCAGAAATTGCAAACTGTGCCAAACAGGAGGTTAAAGGCACTGACTCTCCAAGTGGGGAGAGTGTTAGTAAAGCGTCTGGAATGGTGAACCCGAGCACCAGGGTTCGAAAACTGAGATACATTTGAAAACGTTTCCCAATCACACGGTGGACCATACTCTGGGTTTCCCATGCATGTTTTAGCTGAAGGAAGAATCCCTTAAACCTGGAGTGTTGGGACCCATGGAATGGGAACCATGCAGTATGACTTCAAAGGGTCTGCGTTTGCTCACCGAACCTCACCAATGCTATCAGCCCGAAGTGTCCAGCATTATGTCTCACCCAGCTCTGGGTGTAGATGTGGTAAATCCAGGTTGCATCACAAGCCCTGAATGAATTATATAAGAATTGCTCTCTATTTCACTATCATTGTGTTTTGTTTTTGAAATTTATTTTGATAATGGGATTTATCGGATTTTCACTGCTGCATTTAGGCCTCAGTTCACATGCTTGATTTCCTCCGGGAGACATATAAATCCATGGGTTTTAAGATTCTTACTTGTCAGGTATATTCCCAAGAGTTGAATACGGGGTGTTGAGTCCATTTCGTTGAACAAGAAGTAGGTCTTCTCTATTATATATTTGGCTTATGGAATGGTATCTGTGCTAATTTCATTCTCTGGTTTGATGCAGCACCCCAACTCACCTTTCCCCATAAGCAAGCATAAGTTGGTTTTCTGAATTTGAGACCCTGTTCTGTTTTGTAATTCAGTTCATGTGTAGCCATGTTTAAGTTCCGTGTATTAGTGATATCTTATGATGTTTCTTTTTCTGTGTGACTTATTTCTCGTAGAATCGTCGTACCTGAATCCTCTCATTATGCCGCTACGGGGCTGATGACGTATATCTCATTGCTGTGTGATATTCCATTGTACGTACGTACCACAACTTCTTTATCCATTTTTTGCTTTCTCGGATATTCAACTTGTACCGTAGACGAGGTTCTTGTAAACAGAGCCGTCCCAAATTTTGGGGTGGCTGTGTGTTTTGGATTTTAATTTCCCTAAGCTATAAGACCCTAAGTGGAAGTGCCATAGGCTGTGTTACTTTGTTTCCTACATGTTTCAGAAAACACCATACACTTCTCCAGAGTGGCTGTTGGCAATTTACATCCTGCCCATCAACATAACAAGGCTCCCTATTATCCATGACCTGTCCTGCCTTTCTGGATTTTACACTTGTTTCAGATGGCCCTTTTGACCGAGGGGCAGTGAGACTTCATTGTAGTGCAGATTTTCTTTACACGCTTACTTGGTTGGCCAAAAATTGCGTATGCGTTTTTTCCTGAATATATTCAGGAAAAAACGCATACGCCCTTTTTGCCCAAGTGCATCATTGTCGACATTCTGCCTCTTTTCCTATGCTTTAAGTGTAATTCCAGTCTACCCCCTGAAATCGTTTTCCTGAAATTCTGCCCCGCTTTCAAGTCCTCTTCGAAGACTTACTTCAATACATTTTTGGACGATAGCTGTCATTCATAACTCTGCAGGTTTGTGAATTACTGTGCCCCTGAGCTCCTTTCTTCAACTCGCTTTCTTGTGAACTGGCCGCAAAACCGCAGGATTGCTTCAGGCCCTAATCTGGTTCCGGCAGGGCACGCTGAGCCTTTGGTTAATTCCTCTTCCTGGTGGGAAATGAGTGTTCCCCTTGCCCGTGCAGTCACCTACAGCTAGTCTCTCATTGGTTCTCCCTATTCCTGTTCATCTTGCGCAGAAATTGCAAACTGTGCCAAACAGGAGGTTAAAGGCACTGACTCTCCAAGTGGGGAGAGTGTTAGTAAAGCGTCTGGAATGGTGAACCCGAGCACCAGGGTTCGAAAACTGAGATACATTTGAAAACGTTTCCCAATCACACGGTGGACCATACTCTGGGTTTCCCATGCATGTTTTAGCTGAAGGAAGAATCCCTTAAACCTGGAGTGTTGGGACCCATGGAATGGGAACCATGCAGTATGACTTCAAAGGGTCTGCGTTTGCTCACCGAACCTCACCAATGCTATCAGCCCGAAGTGTCCAGCATTATGTCTCACCCAGCTCTGGGTGTAGATGTGGTAAATCCAGGTTGCATCACAAGCCCTGAATGAATTATATAAGAATTGCTCTCTATTTCACTATCATTGTGTTTTGTTTTTGAAATTTATTTTGATAATGGGATTTATCGGATTTTCACTGCTGCATTTAGGCCTCAGTTCACATGCTTGATTTCCTCCGGGAGACATATAAATCCATGGGTTTTAAGATTCTTACTTGTCAGGTATATTCCCAAGAGTTGAATACGGGGTGTTGAGTCCATTTCGTTGAACAAGGAGTAGGTCTTCTCTATTATATATTTGGCTTATGGAATGGTATCTGTGCTAATTTCATTCTCTGGTTTGATGCAGCACCCCAACTCACCTTTCCCCATAAGCAAGCATAAGTTGGTTTTCTGAATTTGAGACCCTGTTCTGTTTTGTAATTCAGTTCATGTGTAGCCATGTTTAAGTTCCGTGTATTAGTGATATCTTATGATGTTTCTTTTTCTGTGTGACTTATTTCTCGTAGAATCGTCGTACCTGAATCCTCTCATTATGCCGCTACGGGGCTGATGACGTATATCTCATTGCTGTGTGATATTCCATTGTACGTACGTACCACAACTTCTTTATCCATTTTTTGCTTTCTCGGATATTCAACTTGTACCGTAGACGAGGTTCTTGTAAACAGAGCCGTCCCAAATTTTGGGGTGGCTGTGTGTTTTGGATTTTAATTTCCCTAAGCTATAAGACCCTAAGTGGAAGTGCCATAGGCTGTGTTACTTTGTTTCCTACATGTTTCAGAAAACACCATACACTTCTCCAGAGTGGCTGTTGGCAATTTACATCCTGCCCATCAACATAACAAGGATCCCTATTATCCATGACCTGTCCTGCCTTTCTGGATTTTACACTTGTTTCAGATGGCCCTTTTGACCGAGGGGCAGTGAGACTTCATTGTAGTGCAGATTTTCTTTACACGCTTACTTGGTTGGCCAAAAATTGCGTATGCGTTTTTTCCTGAATATATTCAGGAAAAAACGCATACGCCCTTTTTGCCCAAGTGCATCATTGTCGACATTCTGCCTCTTTTCCTATGCTTTAAGTGTAATTCCAGTCTACCCCCTGAAATCGTTTTCCTGAAATTCTGCCCCGCTTTCAAGTCCTCTTCGAAGACTTACTTCAATACATTTTTGGACGATAGCTGTCATTCATAACTCTGCAGGTTTGTGAATTACAGTGCCCCTGAGCTCCTTTCTTCAACTCGCTTTCTTGTGAGCTGGCCGCAAAACCGCAGGATTGCTTCAGGCCCTAATCTGGTTCCGGCAGGGCACGCTAAGCCTTTGGTTAATTCCTCTTCCTGGTGGGAAATGAGCGTTCCATTTGCCCGTGCAGACACCTACAGCTAGTCTCTCATTGGTTCTCCCTATTCCTGTTCATCTTGCGCAGAAATTGCAAATTGTGCCAAACAGGAGGTTAAAGGCAATTACTCTACAAGTGGGGAGAGTGTTAGTAAAGCGTCTGAAACGGTGAACCCGAGTACCAGGGGACGAAACCTGAGATGCATTTGAAAACGTTTCCCAATCACACGGTGGACCATACTCTGGGTTTCCCATGCATGTTTTATCTGAAGGAAGAATCCCTTAAACCTGAAGAGTTGGGACCCATGGAATGGGGACCATGCAGTATGACTTCAAAGGGTCTGCGCTTGCTCAGCGAACCTCACCAATGCTATCAGCCCGAAGTGTCCAGCCTTATATCTCACCCAGCTCTGTGTGTAGATGTGGTAAATCCAGGTTGCATCACAAGCCCTGAATGAATTATTTAAGAATTGCTCTCTATTTCACTGTCATTGTGTTTTGTTTGTGAAATTTATTTTGATAATGGGATTTATCAGATTTTCACTGCTGCGTTTAGGCCGCTGTACTCACGCTTGATTTCCTTATGGAGACATATAAATCCATGGGTCTTAAGATTCTTACTTGTCATGTATATTCCCAGGCATTGAATATGGGTTGTTGAGTCCATTTCGTTGAGCAAGGAGTAGGTCTTGTGTATTATATATTTGGCTTATGGAACGGTATATGTGCTAATTTCAATCTCTGGTTTGATGCAGCACCCCAACTCACATTTCCCCATAAGCAAGCATAAGTTGGTTTTCTAAATTTGAGACCGTGTTCTGTTTTGTAATTCAGTTCATATGTAGCCAAGTTTACGTTCCGTGTTTTAGTGATATCTTATGATGTTTCTTTTTCTGAGTGACTTATTTCTCGTAGAATCGTCGTACCTGAATCCACTCATTATGCCGCTACGGGCCTGATGACGTAGATCTCATTGCTTAGTGATATTCCATTGTACGTACGTACCACAACTTCTTTATCCATTTTTTGCTTTCTCGGATATTTAACTTGTACCGTAGACAAGGTTCTTGTAAACAGAGCCGTCCCAAATTTTGGGGTGGCTGTGTGTTTTTGATTTTAATTTCCCTAAGCTATAGGACCCTAAGTGGAAGTGCCATAGGCTGTGTTGCTTTGTTTCCTTCGTGTTTCAGGAAACACCATACACTTCTCCAGAGAGGCTGTTGGCAATTTGCATCCCGCCCATCAGCATAACAAGGCTCCCTGTTCTCCATGACCTGTCCTGCCTTTCTGGATTTTACACTTTTTTCAGATGGCCCTTTTGACCGGGGGGGCAGTGAGACTTCAATGTAGTGCAGATTTCCTTTACACGCTTGCTTGGTTGGCTAAAAAGGGCGTATGCATTTTTTCCTGAATATATTCAGGAAAAAACGCATACGCCCTTTTTGGCCAAGTGCATCTTTGTTGACATTCTGCCTCTTTTCCTATGCTTTAAGTGCAATTCCAGTCTACCTGCTGAAATCATTTTCCTGAAATTCTGCCCCGCTTTCAAGTCCTCTTCGGAGACTTACTTCAATACATTTTTGGACGATAGCTGTCATTCATAACTCTGCAGGTTTGTGAATTACAGTGCCCCTGAGCTCCTTTCTTCAACTCTCTTTCATGTGAGCTGGCAGAAAAAACGCAGGATGGCTTCTGGCCCTCATCTGGTCCCGCAAGGGTATGCTGAGCCTTGGGTTAATTCCTCTTTCTGGTGGGAAATGAGCGTTCCATTTGCCCGTGCAGACACCTACAGCTAGTCTCTCATTGGTTCTCCCTATTCCTGTTCATCTTGCGCAGAAATTGCAAACTGTGACAAACAGGATTTTAAAGGCACTGACTCTCCAAGTGGGGAGAGTGTTAGTAAAGCGTCTGGAACGGTGAACCCGAGTACCAGGGGACGAAACCTGAGATGCATTTGAAAATGTTTCCCAATCACACAGTGGACCATACTCTGGGTTTCCCATGCATGTTTTAGCTGAAGGAAAATCCCTTAAACCTGGAGAGTTGGGACCCATTGAATGGGTACCATGCAGTATGACTTCAAAGGGTCTGTCTTTGCTCACCCAACCTCACCAATGCTATCAGCCTGAAGTGTCCAGCCTTATGTCTCAACCAGCTCTGGGTGTAGATGTGGTAAATCCAGGTTGCATCACAAGCCCTGAATGAATTATTTAAGAATTGCTCTCTATTTCACTGTCATTGTGTTTTGTTTTTGTAATTTATTTTGATAATGGGATTTATCGGATTTTCACGGCTGTGTTTATGGTGCTGTACACATGCTTGATTCTCTTACGGAGACATATAAATCCATGGGTGTTAAGATTCTTAATTGGCAGGTGTATTCCTAGGCGTAGAATATGGGGTGTTTAGTCCATTTCGTTGAGCAAGGAGTAGGTCTTGACTATTAAATATTTGGCTTATGGAACGATATCTATTCTAATCTCAATCTCTGGTTTTATGCAGCACCCCAACTCCCCTTTCCCCTTAAGCAAGCATAAGTTAGTTTTCTAAATTTGAGACCCTGTTCTGTTTTGTAATTCAGTTCATGTGTAGCCAAGTTCACATTCGGTGTATTAGTGATATCTTAATGTTTCTTTTTCTGTGTGACTTATTTCACTTAGAATCATCGTATCTGAATCCACTCATTATGCCGCAACGGGCCTGATGTCATAGATTTCATTGCTGATTGATATTCCATTCTACGTATGTACCACAACTTCTTTATCCATTTTTCACATTCTGGGATATTTAACTTGTACTGTAGACGAGGTTCTTGTAAACAGAGCCGTCCAAAACTTTGGGGTGGCTGTGTGTTTTTGATTTTAATTTCCCTAAGTTATAGGGCCATAAGTGGAAGTGCCGTAGGCTCCGTTGCTTAGTTTTTTAGGTGTTTCAGGAAACACCGTACACTTCTCCAGAGTGGCTGTTGGCAATTTACATCCCGCCCATAAGCATAACAAGGCTCCCAGTTCTCCATGGCCTGTGCTGTGTTTCAGGAGTTTACCCTTTTTTCAGAAGGCCCTTTTGACCGGGGGGCAGTGAGACTTCATTTTAGTGCAGATTTCATTTACATGCTTGCTTGGGGGCCAAAAAGTGCGTATGCGTTTTTTTCCTGAATATATTCAGGAATAAAAGCATATGCCCTTTTTGGCCAAGTGCATCATTGTCGACGTTCTGCCTCTTTTCCTATGCTTTAAATGCAATTCCAGTCTATCCCCTGAAATCGTTTTCCTGCAATTCTGCCCCGGTCTCAAGTCCTCTTCACAGCCTTACTTCAGTATATTTTTGGACGATAACTGTCATTTATAACTCTGCAGGTTTGTGAATTATAGTGCCCCTGAGCTCCTTTCTTCAACTCGCTTTCTTGTGAGCTGGCCGCAAAACCGCAGGATTGCTTCAGGCCCTAATCTGGATTCGGCACGGCATGCTGAGCTTTGTTTAATTCCTCTTCCTAGTGGAAAATGAGCATTAAATTTGCCCGGGCAGAAATCTACAGCTAGTATCTCATTGGTTCTCCCTATTGCTCTTCATCTTGCGCAGAAATCGCAAAGTGTGCCAAAGAGGAGGGTAAAGGCACTGACTCTCCAAGTGGGAAGAGTGTTAGTAAAGCTTCTGGAATGGTGAAACCGAGTACCAGGGGACGAAAACTGAGATGCATTTAAAAATACTTCCCGGTCACACGGTGGACCATACTGTGGGATTCTCATGCATCTTTTATCTGAAGGGAGAATCCCTTAAACCTGGAGAGTTGGGACCCATAGAATGGGTACCATGCAGTATGACTTCAAAGGGTTTGTATTTGCTCTAAGATCCTCACCAATGTTATCAGCCCGAAGTGCCCAGCCTTATGTCTCACTCAGCCCTTCTTGTAGATGTGGTAAATCCAGGTTGCATCACAAGCCCTGAATGAATTATTTAAGAATTGCTCTCTATTTCACTGTCATTGTGTTTTGTTTTTGAAATTTATTTTGATAATGGGATTTATCGGATTTTCACTGTTGCGTTTAGGCCACTGTACACACGCTTGATTTCCTTATGGAGACATATAAATCCATGGGTTTTAAGATTCTTACTTGTCAGGTATATTCCTTGGCGTTGAATATGGGGTGTTGAGTCCATTTCGTTGAGCAAGGAGTAGGTCTTTTCTATTATATATTTGGCTTATGGAACGGTATCTGTGCAAATTTCAATCTCTGGTTTTGTGCAGCAGCCCAACTCACCTTTCCCCATAAGCAAGCATAAGTTGATTTTCTAAATTTGAGACCCTGTTCTGTTTTGTAATTGAGTTCATGTGTAGCCAAGTTTACACTCAGTGTATTAGTTATATATTATGATGTTTCTTTTTCTGTGTGACTTATTTCTCGTAGAATCGTCGTACCTGAATCCACTCATTATGCCGCTACGGGCCTGATGACATAGATTTCATTGCTGAGTGATATTCCATTGTACGTACGTACCACAACAATTTTATCCATTTTTTGCTTTCTCGGATATGTAACTTGTAACGTAGACGAGATTCTTGTAAACAGAGCCGTCCCAAATTTTGGGGTGGCTGTGTGTTTTTGATTTTAATTTCCCTAAGGTATAGGACCCTAAGTGGAAGTGCCATAGGCTGTGTTGCTTTGTTTCCTACGTGTTTCAGGAAACACCATACACTTCTCCAGAGTGGCTGTTGGCAATTTACATCCCGCCCATCAGCATAACAAGGCTCCCTGTTCTCCATGACCTCTCCTGCCTTTCTGGATTTTACAGTTTTTTCAGATGGCCCTTTGGCCCGGGGGGCAGTGAGACTTCATTGTAGTGCAGATTTCTTTAGACGCTTGCTTGGTTGTCCAAAATGTGCGTATGCGTTTTTTCCTGAATATATTCAGGAAAAAACGCATACGCCCTTTTTGGCCAAGTGCATCATTGTGGACATTCTGCCTCTTTTCCTATGCTTTAAGTGCAATTCCAGTCTACCCCCTGAAATCGTTTTCCTGAAATTCTGCCCCGCTTTCAAGTCCTCTTCGAAAACTTACTTCAATACATTTTTGGACGATAGCTGTCATTCATAACTCTGCAGGTTCCTGAATTACAGTGCCCCTGAGCTCCTTTCTTCAACTCGCTTTCTTGTGAGCTGGCCGCAAAACCGCATGATTGCTTCAGGCCCTAATCTGGTTCCGGCAGGGCACGCTGAGCTTTTGGTTAATCCCTCTTCCTGGTGGGAAATGAGCGTTCCCTTTGCCTGTGCAGACACCTACAGCTAGTCTCTCATTGGTTCTCCCTATTCCTGTTCATCTTGCGCAGAAATTGCCAACTGTGACAAACAGGAGGTTAAAGGCACTGACTCTCCAAGTGGGGAGAGTGTTACTAAAGCGTCTGGAACACTGAACCCGAGTACCAGGGGACGAAACCTGAGATGCATTTGAAAACGTTTCCCAATCACACGGTGGACCATACTCTGGGTTTCCCATGCATGTTTTAGCTGAAGGAAGAATCCCTTAAACCTGGAGAGTTGAGACCCATGGAATGGGTACCATGCAGTATGACATCAAAGGGTCTGCGTTTGCTCACCGAACCTCACCAATGCTATCAGCCAGAAGTGTCCAGCCTTATGTCTCACCCAGCTCTGGGTGTAGATGTGGTAAATCCAGGTTGCATCACAAGCCCTGAATGAATTATTTAAGAATTGCTCTCTATTCCACTGTCATTGTGTTTTGTTTGTGAAATTTATTTTGATAATGGGATTTATCGGATTTTCACTGCTGCGTTTAGGCCGCTGTACACACGCTTGATTTCCTTATGGAGACATATAAATCCATGGCTCTTAAGATTCTTACTTGTCAGGTATATTCCCCGGCTTTGAATATGTGGTGTTGAGTCCATTTCATTGAGCCAGGTGTAGGTCTTGTCTATTATATATTTTGCTTATGGAACAGTATGTGTGCTAATTTCAATCTCTGGTTTGATGCAGAACCCAAACTCACCTTTCCCCATAAGCAAGCATAAGTTGGTTTTCTAAATTTGAGACCCTGTTCTGTTTTGTAATTCAGTTCATGTGTAGCCAAGTTTACGTTCCATGTATTAGTGATATCTTACGATGTTTCTTTTTCTGTGTGACTTATTTCTCGTAGAATCGTCGTACCTGAATCCACTCATTATGCCGCTACGGGCCTGATGACGTAGATCTCATTGCTGAGTGATATTCCATTGTACGTACCACAACTTCTTTATCCATTTTTTGCTTTCTCGGATATTTAACTTGTACCGTACATGAGGTTCTTGTAAACAGAGCCGTCCCAAACTTTGGGGTGGCTGTGTGTTTTTGATTTTAATTTCCCTAAGCTATAGGACCATAAGTGGAAGTGCCATAGGCTGTGTTGCGTTGTTTCCTAAGTGTTTCAGGGAACACGGTACAGTTCTCCACAGTGGCAGTTGGCAATTTACATCCCGCCCATCAGCATAACAAGGCTCCCTGTTCTCCATGACCTGTCCTGCCTTTCTGGATTTTACACTTGTTTCAGATGGCCCTTTTGACCGGGGGGCAGTGAGACTTCAATGTAGTGCAGATTTCCTTTACACGCTTGCTTGGTTGGCCAAAAAGGGCGTATGCATTTTTTCCTGAATATATACAGGAAAAAAAGCATACGCCCTTTTTGGCCAAGTGCATCATTGTGGACATTCTGCCTCTTTTCCTATGCTTTAAGTGCAATTCCAGTCTACCCCCTGAAATCGTTTTCCTGAAATTCTGCCCCGCTTTCAAGTCCTCTTCGAAGACTTACTTCAATACATTTTTGGACGATAGCTGTCATTCATAACTCTGCAGGTTTGTGAATTACAGTGCCCCTGAGCTCCTTTCTTCAACTCGCTTTCTTGTGAGCTGGCCCCAAAACCGCAGGATTGCTTCAGGCCCTAATCTGGTACCAGCATGGCATGCTGAGCCTTTCGTTAATTCCTCTTCCTGGTGGGAAATGTGCATTACATTTGCCGGTGCAGACACCTACAGCTAGTCTCTCATTGGTTCTCCCTATTCCTGTTCATCTTGCGCAGAAATTGCAAACTGTGCCAAACAGTAGGTTATAGGCACTGACTCTCCAAGGGGGGTGAGTGTTAGTAAAGCGCCTTGAATGTTGAACCCATGTAAAAGGGGACGAAACCTGAGATGCATAGGAAAACGTTTCTCAGTCACATGGTGCACCATACTGTGGGTTTCCCAGGCATGTTTTAGCTGAAGGAAGAATCCCTTAAACCTGGAGAGTTGGGACCCATGGAATGGGTACTTCAAGGGGTCTGCATTTGCTCACCGAACCTCACCAATGCTATCAGCCTGGTGTCCAGCCTTATGTCTCACTCAGCTCTGGGTGTAGATGTGGTAAATCCAGGTTGCATCACAGGCCGTGAATGAATTATGTAAGAATTGCTCTCTATTTCACTGTCATTGTGTTTTTTGTTTCTGTAATTTATTTTGATAATGGGATTTATCGTATTTTCACTGCTGTGTTCATGCCGCTGTACACACGCTTGATTCTCTTACGGAGACATATAAACCCATGGGTTTGAAGATTCTTACTAGTCAGGTATAATCCTAGGCATTAAATATGGGGTGTTGAGTCCATTTTGTTGAGCAAGCAGTAGGTCTTGACTATTACATATTTGGCTTATGGAACAGTATCTGTGCTAATTTCAATCTCTGGTTTTATGCAGCACCCCAAGTCACCTTTAACCTTAAGCAAAACTAATTTGGTTTTCTATATTTGAGACCCTGTTCTGTTTTGTAATTCAGTTCATGTGTAGCCAAGTTTACATTCCATGTATTAATGATATAGTATGTCTTTTTCTTTTTGAATTCTGTGACTTTGAATGATCATATGTAACTCCTCTGGAGTTGTTACAAGTGGCCATATTGCATTGATTTCCAGGCTGAGTCATATTCCACTCTACATAAGCACCACATCTGTATCCATTTTTTCCCTGCAGAGACATTTAAGTTATATCCTAATCGAGGATATTTTAAACAGTGAGGCGGTATACATTGGGGTGCCTGTGTCCTCTCTATTTTTGTCTTTCCCAAGATATACGTCCATGAGTGCAAGTGCCCTGTGCTCTGTAGCTCATTTTTTAGATGCTTTAGTAAACACAATACACTTCTCCAGAGTGACCTTTGGCAATATACATTTCCAGTATAAGCCTCACAGGGCTCCCTTTTCTCCTTGCCCTGTCCTGCATTTCTGGTGTTTATGCTTTATGAGGACGGCTCTTTTGACTGATGCGACGTGATATGTTTTGTAGTATTGATTTCCAGTGCCCACCTGTTTGGTTGGCTAAAAAAGTGTATGCCCTTTTCTTGAATATATACAGAAAAAGACGCATACACCCTTTTTGGCCAACTGCAATGTTGGCAATGTTCAGCCCTTTTTCTTGTGCTTAATGGCGAGTCCTTTCTACCTCTTCCAATCCCTTTCCTGCCATTCTCTGTTGCTTACAAGTCCTTTTCTCTGACTTTCCTCAGAACATTTTTCAGTGATAGATATTTGCAACTCTGCAGTTTTGTGAATTTAGTGCCACTGAGCTCCATTGCTCAACTTGTGTTTATGGGAACTGGCGACAAAGCAGCGGGATTTCCTCAAGCCCTATTCTGTTTCCATGGGCAACCCTAGCCTTTGGTCAATTCGTCTTCCTGATTGGAAATTAGAGTGACATGTGCCTGTCCGAACACCTAGAACATGTCTCTCATTGTTCCTCCTCCTTCTGCTTCATCCTCTGGACAAATTCCAAACTGTATGCAACAGGATGTTGACAGTGCTGACATCTCCAAGTGGGGAGACTGTTAGTAAAGACGCTGGAGGGGTGAACCTGAGCACCAGGAGATGAGGAGATGAGATGCCTTTTCCAAACTCTTCCCGATCAGACGGTATACCATCCTCTGGGTGTGACAGGCATGCTTTAGCCGTAGGAAGGGTCCCATTCATGTGAGGAGAACACCAGGGCTTTTTCAAAATCAGTGTCTCTCCGCAACCCAAACTGGGGAATTTTTTAAGCTACGGCTACACATATGTTCATTAAGGGCCTTGGGAAGTAGGCAGAGTCCAAACTTTAGATGATTGAAGTCTTCAGGGTCAGAAGCACTCACCACCATCTTCCCTTAGGTTCCATTTTAACTGTCATTGATAGATGATGTCAATAAAAATATCTATTCTTTTTCAGATTATTTCCCCTTATAGGTTATTGCAAAATATTGAGTGTAGTTCCCTGTGCTATACAGCAGTTCCTTGTTGATGATCGATTTTATACATAGCAGTGTGTATGTGTTAATCCCAAATTGTTAATTTATCCCTCCTCCCACCTTTCCCCTTTGGTAATAATAAATTATAAGACTTTATACTTCTCAGAAATGGGGGAGCTGAAAGAGAGGTATCATTTTCAATGGAAAAGCATTTAAAACAAGATTGAAGCTTTAACCAAGATTATTAGATGTACATCCTTGGAAAGAAATCACTTCGTTTCTCTAATATTGACCTGACAAATAAGACAAACCTTTTCACTGAACTTGCTTCTAATAAAGTGATGGAAATATCAAATGGAAGTGTTAGAAACATCTTATTTTACCCGAGCCTTATACACTGTTCTATGTTAATTACAGTTTGGCTCACACATCTGTTCATTGAAGTTACAATGTTCCCAATTTCTGTTACTGATCCTCCAGAGTGGACCCCAACAAGTGTCCCCCTGCCCAGTGTCATTGGAGCCAACAGATTGAGACTGAGTTTGGTTCAGAAGCAAAGGAAACTTTATATTTTGATCAGAGAATGGAGAGGTGAGAGCATGTGCTACCCCGTGGGCTGTGGGGTGGGCTGCTGTGTAGAGATCCTGTCAGAGTCAGTGGGAGGGAGGGGGCGGAGCTCTCGAGGGCCCGGTTGGCTGCAGCTCAGGCTCTATATCATGGAGTGTGCACTGTGCCCCAGGAGCTGAGGTGTCGACCCAGCCATTCTGCACTAGGAAATCTGGTCTGAAGTGCCGGGTGTGGAACCTCTGTATGCGGGACCTAGGAGCACGTGAAATTAGACAAAGCACAAAGGATAAAAAAGGTTAGACTTTGTTTTATTGCCCAGATTCTATTTTTATCTCCCAGGGATTTTTAAGGGGCTTTGCCTGGGACAAACCCCTCTTCTGCCTTTTGTCCCCTTCCTCATTCTTGGAGTGCTGAGGGTGCAGACCCTTCTTCTGTAACTGCTGAGTGCTGAGTTAGGAGCCCTCATACCCGTGGGCGAGGGTCAGAACTTCTCCCCAGCAGCCTCCAGGTGACGTTGATTGTCCCCAGGCCTCCTGCATCCCTGCTCGTCCGCCTGAGCACCAGTATTGGAAGTGTTATAGATTCTAATGACCTTTAAGGGTCCAGGAAGTAGATGTGCAGTGACGCTGTGAGGTCCAGTTTCACCCCGCCCCGCATTTGTTCGGCCACCTTAGGCTGACCGTTTCTGCCAGCCTAGATGCTCTGACCAGTAGTCTGCGCTCTCTTCAATTAGGCCCCTGAATTAACGTAAAAACAGCACCAGGTGTCAGGACCCTGTCCGCTCAACTCCCAGACAATCCAGGGTCACTGGTGATGAAGGACCATGATGGCCACTGAGTCAACAGCCTTTTGAAGTAAACAGGAGTCCAGCCGGTCTTATTGGCCACCATTATCACAGTGTCTGTAGTCCTTTCTATGGTGACAGCGTGATATACGGTTCCCCCGCCAAGATTATTAGGTCCGCTCTGGGTGCAGTAAGTCCTGCAAGCAGTAGTCTACTCTTTTGGGACACACTCTTGTTGTTTTATGAGAGAAACTCCAGGTCAAGTGATGGTCACATGAGTCGTCATGGTGCCCCTTTACCCCGGTTATCTCTCTGGAGGTTGGAGTTGGAGGGCCTCCTCACTCGAGGTCAGTGTGCCCACGGAGCAAACCCTGCAACTTCAGGGCATGGTTGGGGGTTAGGATCACCACGTGGGGTCCTTTTCCCTTAGGAGGGAGGTGGCCTTTTGGGCTGCTGATTTCCAGGTTTTTAGATACCGCCAGTATCTTGGCCAGATGTGGCAGTGGACCAAGCCACTTGGTGACTGTAGTTTATCCTACCTGGATGGCATTCTTGCATTGTTCCATTTCAAGTGGTCCCAGTTTTTGCACTAATACTCCAATGGCGATTCACTTTTCACCAGGAATGTAAAGATCAAAGGGTTTAGCTAAATTAGGGAGTTCCAGGGCAAGGGTCTGAATTGACTGCTCTTTCCATTCTTGAAAGGCCACTTCTGGATTCTATTCAAAAGAATCATCATCTTTTCCTTTCAGTGTTTCATATAGAGGCCCAGCTAGTAGACTGTAGTTAGGGATCCAGAAGCAGCAAACCCTGGCCTCCCCAGGAACCCCTAAGCTGTCTTCTAGTTTTAGATATGGGTAAGGCTGTAAATTGTTTCTTCCCTTTCCTGGGATGGGCTTCTCCGACCTTCTGTGAGAATGAAGCCCAGGCAGGTCGCCGTAGTCTGTGATATTTGAGCTTTTTCTTGGACAACTTGTATCCTTTATTGGCTTGGTAGTTCAGAGGTCTCCTTAGTAGGGCTGGCGATCAGAATGTCGTCTGCATATTGAAGGAGTGTTTCCTTTTCCAGTGGTAGAACTTTTAGGTCTTTAGCTGAGCTTTCCCCAAAGATGGTGTGGGAATTTTTGAACCCTTGGGGCAACACGGACCGGAAGTATTGTTTTAGTTGTATGTTGAGTCCTGCCACTCACAAGCCAAAATTTCTTGTGACTCTGACACTAATGGAATACAAAAGAAGGCATCATTGAAGACTAATACAGAATACCATGTCCTGGTGGTTGGTAGAATGACCAGCAGGGTGTAGGATTTAGGAAGTACTGGAGGTATATCCTCGGTGGCTTCACTGACTGTCCTGACATCCTTTACCAGGACTCCAGCAGCCCATGGGGCTCTCGAGATCAGGCCAGTCTCAGGATATGGAGATCACCTGCGCAGGTACCCTACCCCTACACCAGACCACGGGGCTCTCGTGGTCAGGCCCCTCCCAGGATACAGAGCTACCCTTGCAGTTACCCTGGCAGGGCTGGGCACACAGGAACCGTGCACATCACCCTCATTGCAGAGCACTCCCAGCTCACCTGTCACTCAGATCTGACACAGAGCACCTCAGAGCAGGACTTGAACTAACAAAAAGCAGCTCCGACAGGTCTGTGACCCTGGGCATCACTCTGTGTGGCCTCCCTCCACCTGGTCTTCCAGAGACTTCCACTGCACCCGGGGCACCAGGCCTCTGTTTCCACCCACCACCCACCCCTCCTCTCCCTGACTCCCGGGTTCCTCTCATTAGGAGAGGGTTTTCTTGAAGTTGTCTCCCACTCATGGGCCAGATAATATAATTAGAAAACAAGCCAGAGCTGCAGCCCCTTGTCTATCCTGACTCTCAGGAGCCCACACCTGTTCCTTGGACCTGGCCGATTCAGAAAGTTCCATTTTCTGCAACTGTGAGCCCCTGAGGGGTGATTATTGGCTGGCCTGGGAAGCCTGACCATGCCGGCCAGTCCTCCCCAGGTGTGCCTGGGTTGAGATCAATATAAACACCACTCCAGGCAGCAAGAGCCCCTGCAGCTGTGCCTGACGCCATTTTCTCTGTCCAGTCAGCAGTCTCGGGGCTGGGCTGGTGGGAGGGAGTGAGAGGCCACGGCTTTGTGGGTGGCCCAGTGTGAGTGGGGCTCTGCTGGACTTCCTGCAGCAGTTGCCAAGATGCCACCTGCTAAAGAAGAGGATGTGTCACCCATACCTGCCTCTGGAATTTCTCCCTGGGCAGAGGTGAGGAAGGAAGAAAGCAGTGGGGGCCGGGACAGCAGGGGTATCTCAGGCAGGGAAATGGAAAGCTTCCAGAAGAGTACCCAGGGCCAGGACCATCCTGGCTGGCCTGCAGGCACCAAGTCGGCTGGCATGCTGTCACTCATGTGGCTCCATGGCCCTTCCTCTAGGCTTTCAAGTCCTTGTACATATTCAGGTGTTTTACCTGGGAAGGGTGGGAACATTTCAGCAGCAGCTGGCCTGGGGCTCGGCCCACATTTACTCACAGATGCCTTGGCACGGTCCCCCAGCTTTGCAATGAGGACGCTTGTTGCGTGGGGCCTGCTGGCTGAATGGGAGATGATTCCCCACCACTGACCAACTTCAGAATTGTTTACAACTGGAGCAAGTGCCCTGATACGGTTTTCCTCTGTGTAACTTGTGGGTTCTGTTTTTTTTTCTTTTTTTCATTTTTGGTTCAAGGTAGATTTTATTCCTCTTTTTTGTATTTACAGATATAAGCATGGAAATAATTTATTCATATAAATACATGTATGTGAAGGGAAGAATATTTTTTCTGTTTTAATTTTTTTAATTTTATTTTTTTAACTTTAAATTTTATTTTATTTTTTTATACAGCAGGTTCTTTTTGGTTATCTCTTTTATACATATAAATGTATACATGCCAATCCCAATATCTCAACTCCTCCCACCACTACCCCCAACAGCTTTCCCCCCTTGGTGTCCATACGTTTGTTGTCTACATCTGTTGCTGTATTTTTGCCTTGCAAAACGGTTCATCTGTACAATTTTTCTAGGTTCCACATATATGCATTAATATACAAGATTTGTTTTTCTCTTTCTGACTTACTTCACTCTGTATGACAGTCTCTAGATCCATCAACGTCCTTAAAAATGACCCAATTTCTTTCCTTTTTATGGCTTGGTAATATTCCATTTTATACTTGTACCACATCTTTATGCATTCGTCTGTCTGTGGGCATTTAGGTTGCTTCCATTACCTGGATATTGTAAATAGTGATGCAATGAACATTGCGGTGAATGTCTCTTTTTGATTTATGGTTTTGTCTGGGTATATGCCTAGTACTGGGATTGCTGTATCATATGGTAATTCTATTCTTAGTTTTATAAGAAACTCCATAATGTTCTCCACAGTGACTGTATCAATTTACATTCCCAACAATAGTGGAAGAGGGTTCCTTATCTCCACACCCATTCCAACATTTGTTGTTTGTAGATTTTCTGATGATGCCCGTTCTAACAGGTGTGAGGTGATACACCATGGAGGAGTCTATTTCGTTGAGCAAAGAGTAGGTCTTGTCTATTACATATTTGGCTTATGGAACGGTATGTGTGCTAATTTCAATCTCTGGTTTTATACAGCACCCTAACTCAACTTTCCCCTTAAGGAAGCATGCGTTTTTTATCTAAATGTGAGACTCTGTTCGGTTTTGTAATTTAGTTTATGTGTAGCCAAGTTTACACTCCCTCTATTAGTGATATCTTATGATAATTATCTTTCTGTGTGTGACATATTTCTCTTAGAATCATCATACCTAAATCCACTCAATTTGCTGCTACAGGCCTGATGACATTGATTTCATTGCTGAGTGATATTCCGTTGTACGTAGGTAGCACAACTTCTTTATCCATTTTTTTCTTTCTGGGATATTTAATTTGTACTGCACTCGAGGTTCTTGTAAACACAGCAGCCCTAAATTTTGTGTTGGCTGTGTCTTGTTGATTTTAAATTTCCTAAGCTATAGGGCCAAAAGTGGAAGTGCCCTAGGCTCTGTAGCTTTGTTTTTCAGATGTTTCAGGATACACCATAAACATCTCCAGAGTGTCTGTTGGCAGTTTACATCCCGCCAATCAGCATAACAAGGCTCCCTGTTCTCCATGGCCTGTCCTGTGTTTCTGGTTTTTACACTTTTCTCAGATGGCCCTTTTGACGAATGGGAAATGAGACTTCATTGTAGTGCGGATTTCCATTGCTCGAGTGCTTGGTTGGACAAGAAGGGCATATGCGTTTTTTCTGAATATATTCAGGAAAAAATGTATACGCACTTTTTGTCCAAGTGCATCACTGTCAAAGATCTGCCGCTTTTCACATGCTTTAAACGCAATTCCAATCTACCTCCTGATATATGATTCCTGCAATTCTGCCTCGTTTTCAAGACCTCTTTGCAGACTTACTTCAATATATTTTTGCCAATAGCTGTCATTTATAACTCTGCAGGTTTGTGAATTACAGCGCCCGTGATTTCCTTTCTTAACTCGCTTCCTTGAAAGCTGGCCACAAAACCGCAGGTTTGCTTCAGGCCGTAATCAGGGTGTGGCACGGCACTCTGAGCCTTTGGTTAATTCCTCTTCCTGGTGGGAAATTAGAGTTAAATGTGCCCCTCCAGACACCTGCCTCACTCCCAGCCCCTTGGTGATGTGTGTCCTCTGGTTTGAGGCCACATGTGATGGGTTCCTCATCTTTTGATGATGTGGCCCCACTGGTGTGAGGACACTCCTGCCTGCTTCCCATCCCCTTGGTGATGTGGTCCCTCCGGCGAGAGTCTGATCCTGGTTGGGTTCCTCACACTTCTGTGAGGTGGGCCCTCTTCTCTGAGGTCATTTTTGCCTGGCTGGCACACCCCGCCTTGGCGACGTCGGCCCTCTGGTGGCAGTTGGAGCCTGCTGGGAGCCTCCTCCCCTCGGTGATGAGGCCCTCTGGCATCAGGCCCTAACTGCTGGGTTCCCACATTTTCTGATACGTGCTAAGTGGTGCGAGGGCACTCCTGCCAGGTTCCCATCCCCATGGGCATGTGGGCCTTTTGCTCTAAGGTCCAAACACCTGTGTTGTTCACCGTTTCATGATGTTGGCTCTCTGGTGTTAGTTCACTCAGGCCTAGATCCCATAGACTCTGTGCTCTGAGCCGCCTGCTGGGAAGTTCCTACTGCTGGATTCCTTACCTTTTCTATTCTTTGGGTCCTGTGTTTTCATGCTCCTCCTTCCTAACTCACTCCGAGCCCCTTTGTGATGTAGGTCCTCTGGTTTGAGGCCACCTGTGCCGGTATCCTCACCTTTATTGATGTGGCCCCACTGGTGTGAGGACACTCCTGCCTGGTTCCCACCCCCTTGGTGATGGGGGCCCTCTGGTGAGAGTCTGATCCTGGCTGGATTCCTCACACTTCTGGGAGGTGGGCCCTCTGCTGTGAGGTCACTCCTGCCTGGCTGTCACACGTCACCTTGGCGATGTGCGCCCTCAGTTGGGAGTTGGTGCCTGCTGGGAGTCTCCTCCCCTCGGTAATGAGGACCCTCTGGCGTCAGGCCCTAAATCATGGGCTCCCAAAATTTTCTGATGTGCGGCCTGTCATGCGAGTACACTCCTGCCAGGGTCCCATCCCCATGGGGATGTGGGCTTTCTGCTCTGAGGTCCCAATGGCTGGGTTGCTCACAGTGTCAGAATGTGGGCCATCTACTGTGAGTTCACTCCGGCATGGATCCCATAGCCTCGGTGCTCTGGGCCACCTGCTTGGAGCTTCCAACTGCGGGGTTCCTCACCTTTTTTATTCTATGGGCCCTCTGTTGTGAGTCTCCTCCTGCATGCCTCACTCCCAGCCCTTTCGTGATGTGTGTCCCCTTGTTTGAGGCCACATGTGCTGTGTTCCTCACCTTTCGCTGATGTGGCCCCACTGGTGTGAGGACACTCCTGCCTGGTTTCCATCACCTTGGTGATGTGGGCCCTCTGGTTAGAGTCTGATCCTGGTTGGGTTCCTCACACTTCTGTGAGGTGGGCCCTCTGCTGTGAGGTAACTCCTGCCTGGCTTGCTCCCATTGCCTTGGTGACGTCGGCCCTCTGGTGGCATTTGGAGCCTGCTGGTAGCCTCCTCTCCTCGGTGTTGAAGGCCCTCTGGCGCCAGGCTCTAACTGCTGGGTTCCCACATTTTCTGATATGTTCTAAGTTGTGCGAGGACACTCTTGCAAGGTTCCCATCCACATGGGGATGTGGGCCTTCTGCTTTGAGGTCCCACCGGCTGGGTTGCTCACAGTTTCATGATGTGGGCCCTCTGCTGTGAGTTCACTGTGGCCTGGATCCCATAGACTCCGTGCTCTGGGCCACCTGCTGGGAGGTTCAAACTGCTGGATTCCTCACATTTTTTATTCTGTGGGCCCTGTGTTGTTAGGCTACTCCTGCCTGCCTCACTCGGAGCACCTTGGAAATGTGGGTCCTCTGGTTTAGGCCACATGTGCTGGGTTCCTCACCTTTCTATAATGGGCCCCACTGGTGTGAGGACACTCCTGCCTTGTTCCGATCCCCTTGGTGATGTGGGTTCACTGGTGAGAGTCTTATCCTGGCTGGGTTCCTCACCCTTCTGTGAGGTAGGCCCTCTGCTGTGAGGTCACTCCTGCCTGACTGGCACACGTCACCTTGGCGACATGGGCCCTCAGTTGGGAGTTGGTGCCTGCTGGGAGTCTCCTCCCCTCGGTAATGAGGGACCTCTGGCGTCAGGCCCTAACTCCTGAGCTCCCCAAATTTTCTGATGTGCACCCTGTGGTGCGAGTACACTCCTGCCAGGTTCCCAACACCATGGGAATGTGGGCCTTCTGCTCTGAAGTCCCAAAGGTGGGTTGCTCAGTTTCATGATGAGGGCCCTCTGGTGTGAGTTCACTCCGGCCTGGATCCCATAGCCTCGCTGCTGCTGGCCGACTGCAGGGAGGTTCCAACTGCGGGATTCCTCACCTTTTTTCTTCCATGGGCCCTCTGTTTTGAGACTCCTCCTGCCTGCTTCACTCCAGGCCCCATGTTGAGGTGTGTCCTCTGGTGAGAGTGTGATCCTGGCTGGGTTCCTCACCCTTCTGTGAGGTGGGCCCTCTGATGTGAGGTCACTCCTGCCTGGTTGGCTCACGTCGCCTTGGTGACGTGGAGCCTCTGTTGGCCACTGAAGCATGCTGGGAGCCTCCTACTCTCTTGAATGAGGGCCCTGGAAAAATCACATATGCCATTTTGACCAAGGGCATCATTGTCGAGGTTCTGCCTCTTTTAATATGCTTTCAAAGGACTTCCCGTTTACCTCCTGAAATCGTATTCCTGGAATTCTGCCCCGCTTTCAAGTCCTCTTCGCAGCCTTCCTTCAGATATTCATGGACGATAGCTGTCATTTATAACTCTGCAGATTTGTGAATGGCAGTGGCCCTGAGCTCCTTTCTTCAACTCGCTCTCTTGTGAGCTGGCCGCAAAACCGCAGGATTGCTTCAGGCCCTAATCTGGTTCCGGCACGGCATGCTGAGCCTTTGGTTATTTCTTCTTCCTAGTGGGAAATGAGCGTTAAATTTGCCCATGCAGATACCTACAGCTAGTCTCTCATTGGTTCTCCCTAGTCCTGTTCATCTTGCACAGAAATTGCAGACTGTGCCAAACAGGAGGTTAAAGGCACTGACTCTCCAAGCTGGGAGAGTGTTAGTAAATTTTCTGGAATGGTGAACCCGAGTAGCAGGGGACGAAAACTGAGATGCATTTAAAAATGTTTACCGGTCACACGGTGGACCATACTCTGTGTTTCCCAAGCATGTTTTACCTGAAGGAAGAATCCCTTAAACCTGGAGAGTTGGGATCCATGGAATGGGTACCATGCAGTATGACTTCAAAGGGTCTGCATTTGTTCACCGAACCTCACCAATGCTATCAGCCCGAAGGGTCATGCCTTATGTCTCACCAAGCTCTTGGTGTAGATGTGGTAAATCCAGGTTACATCACAAGCCCTGAATGAATTATTTAAGAATTGCTCTCTATTTCACTGTCATTGTGTTTTGTTTTTGTAATTTATTTTGATAACTGGATTTATCGGATTTTCACTGCTGTGTTTATGCCGCTGTACACACACTTGATTCTCTTACGTAGACATATAAATCCATGGGTTTTAAGATTCTTACTAGACAGGTATATTCCTAGGCGTGGAATATGTGGTGTGGAGTCCATTTCGTTGAGCAAGGAGTAGGCCTTGACTCTAATATATTTGGCTCATGGAAGGGTATCTGTGGTAATTTCAATCTCTGGTTTTATGCAGCACCCCAACTCACCTTTCCCCTTAAGCATGCATAAGTTGGTTTTCTAAATTTGAGACCCTGTTCTGTTTTGTAATTCAGTTCATGTGTAGCCAAGTTTACGCTCCGTGTATTAGTGATATCTTATGATGTTTCTATTTCTGTGTGACTTATTTCTCGTAGAATCGTCGTACGTGAATGCACTCGTTATGCCGCTACGGGCCTGATGACGTAGATCTCATTGCTGAGTGATATTCCATTGTACGTACGTACCACAACTTCTTTATCCATTTTTTGCTTTCTCAGATATTTAACTTGTACCATAGGCGAGGTTCTTGTAAACAGAGCCATCCCAAACTTTGGGGTGGCTGTGTGTTTTTGATTTTAATTTCCCTAAGCTATAGGACCATAAGTGGAAGTGCCATAGGCTGTGTTGCTTTGTTTCCTACGTGTTTCAGGAAACACCATACACTTCTCCAGAGTGGCTGTTGGCAATTTACCTCCCGGTCCCAAACTTTGGGGTGGCTGTGTGTTTTTGATTTTAATTTCCCTAAGCTATAGGACCATAAGTGGAAGTGCCATAGGCTGTGTTGCTTTGTTTCCTACGTGTTTCAGGAAACACCATACACTTCTCCAGAGTGGCTGTTGGCAATTTACATCCCGCCCATCAGCATAACAAGGCTCCCTGTTCTCCATGACCTGTCCTGCCTTTCTGGATTTTACACTTTTTTCAGATGCCCCTTTTGACCGGGGGGCTGTGAGGCTTCATTGTAGTGCAGGTTTCCTTTACACGCTTGCTTGGTTGGCCAAAAAGGGCGTATGCGTTTTTTCCTGAATATATTCAGGAAAAAACGCATACGCCCTTTTTGGCCAAGTGCATCATTGTGGACATTCTGTCTCTTTTCCTATGCTTTAAGTGCAATTCCAGTCTACCCCCTGAAATCGTTTTCCTGAAATTCTGCCCCGCTTTCAAGTCCTCTTCGAAGACTTACTTCAATACATTTTGGACGATAGCTGTCATTCATAACTCTGCAGGATTGTGAATTACAGTGCCCCTGAGCTCCATTCTTCAACTCGCTTTCTTGTGAGCTGGCCGCAAAACCGCAGGATTGCTTCAGGCCCTAATCTGGTTCCGGCAGGGCACGCTGAGCCTTTGGTTAATTCCTCTTCCTGGTGGGAAATGAGCGTTCGATTTGCCCGTGCAGACACCTACAGCTAGTCTCTCATTGGTTCTCCCTATTCCTGTTGATCTTGCGCAGAAATTGCAAACTGTGCCAAACAGGAGGTTAAAGGCACTGACTCTCCAAGTGGAGAGAGTTTTAGTAAAGTGTCTGGAACGGTGCACCCGAGTACAAGGGGACGAAACCTGAGATACATTTGAAAATGTTTCCCAATCACACAGTGGACCATACTCTGGGATTCCAATGCATGTTTTAGCTGAAGGAAGAATCCCTTAAACCTGGAGAGTTGGGACCCATGGAATGGGTACCATGCAGTATGACTTCAAAGGGTCTGCGTTTGCTCACCGAACCTCACCAATGCTATCAGCCCGAAGTGTCCAGCCTTATGTCTCACCCAGCTCTGGGTGTAGATGTGGTAAATCCAGGTTGCATCACAAGCCCTGAATGAATTATTTAAGAATTGCTCTCTATTTCACTGTCATTGTGTTTTGTTTTTGAAATTTATTTTTATAATGGGATTTATCGGATTTTCACTGCTGCGTTTAGGCCGCTGTACACACGCTTGATTTCCTTATGGAGACATATAAATCCATGGGTCTTAAGATTCTTACTTGTCAGGTATATTTCCAGGCGTTGAATATGGGGTGTTGAGTCCATTTCGTTGAGCAAGGAGTAGGTGTTGTCTATTATATATTTGCCTTATGGAACGGTATCTGTGCTAATTTCAATCTCTGGTTTTATACAGCACCCCAACTCACCTTTCCCCATAAGCAAGCATAAGATGGTTTTCTAAATTTGAGACCCTGTTCTGTTTTGTAATTCAGTTCTTGTGTAGCCAAGTTTACGTTCCGTGGATTAGTGATATCTTATGATGTTTCTCTTTCTGTGTGACTTATTTCTCGTAGAATCGTCGTACCTGAATCCACTCATTATGCCGCTACGGGCCTGATGACGTAGATCTCATGGCTGAGTGATATTCCATTGTACGTACGTACCACAACTTCTTTATCCATTTTTTGCTTTCTCGGATATTGAACTTGTACCGTAGACGAGGTTCTTGTAAACAGAGCCGTCCCAAACTTTGGGGTGGCTGTGTGTTTTTGAATTTAATTTCCCTAAGCTATAGGACCCTAAGTGGAAGTGCCATAGGCTGTGTTGCTTTGTTTCCTACGTGTTTCAGGAAACACCATACACTTCTCCAGAGTGGCTGTTGGCAATTTACATCCCGCCCATCAGCATAACAAGGCTCCCTGTTCTCCATGACCTGTCCTGCCTTTCTGGATTTTACACTTTTTTCAGATGCCCCTTTTGACCGGGGGGCTGTGAGGCTTCATTGTAGTGCAGGTTTCCTTTACACGCTTGCTTGGTTAGCCAAAAAGGGCGTATGCGTTTTTTCCTGAATATATTCAGGAAAAAACGCATACGCCCTTTTTGGCCAAGTGCATCATTGTGGACATTCTGTCTCTTTTCCTATGCTTTAAGTGCAATTCCAGTCTACCCCCTGAAATCGTTTTCCTGAAATTCTGCCCCGCTTTCAAGTCCTCTTCGAAGACTTACTTCAATACATTTTTGGACGATAGCTGTCATTCATAACTCTGCAGGATTGTGAATTACAGTGCCCCTGAGCTCCATTCTTCAACTCGCTTTCTTGTGAGCTGGCCGCAAAACCGCAGGATTGCTTCAGGCCCTAATCTGGTTCCGGCAGGGCACGCTGAGCCTTTGGTTAATTCCTCTTCCTGGTGGGAAATGAGCGTTCCATTTGCCCGTGCAGACACCTACAGCTAGTCTCTCATTGGTTCTCCCTATTCCTGTTCATCTTGCGCAGAAATTGCAAACTGTGCCAAACAGAAGGTTAAAGGAACTGACTTTCCAAGTGGGGAGAGTGTTAGTAAAGTGTCTGGAACGGTGCACCCGAGTACCAGGGGATGAAACCTGAGATGCATTTGAAAACGTTTCCCAATCACACGGTGGAACATACTCCGGGTTTCCCATGCATGTTTTAGCTGAAAGAAGAATCCCTTAAACCTGGAGATTTGGGACCCATGGAATGGGTACCATGCAGTATGACTTCAAAGGGTCTGCGTTTGCTCACCAAACCTCACCAATGCTATCAGCCCAAAGTGTCCAGCCTTATGTCTCAACCAGCTCTGGGTGCAGATGTGGTAAATCCAGGTTGCATCACAAGCCCTGAATGAATTATTTAAGAATTGCTCTCTATTTCACTGTCATTGTGTTTTTTTTTTTTAAACATCTTTATTGGGGTATAATTGCTTTACAATGTTGTGTTAGTTTCTGCTTTATAACAAAGTGAATCAGTTATACATATACATATGTTCCCATATGTCTTCCCTCTTGCGTCTCCCTCCCTCCCACTCTCCCTATCCCACCCCTCCAGGCTGTCACAAAGTACCAAGCTAATATCCCTGTGCCTTGCGGCTGCTTCCCACTAGCTATCTACCTTACTACGTTTGTTAGTGTGTATATGTCCATGACTCTCTCTCGCCCTGTCAAAGCTCACCCCTCCCCCTCCCCATATCCTCAAGTCCGTTCTCCAGTAGGTCTGCGTCTTTATTCCTGTCTTACCCCTAGGTTCTTCATGACATTTTTTTCCCCTTAAATTCCATATATATGTGTTAGCATACGGTATTTGTCTTTTTCTTTCTGACTTACTTCACTCTGTATGACAGACTCTAGGTCTATCCATCTCATTACAAATAGCTCAATTTCATTTCTTTTTAAGGCTGAGTAATATTCCATTGTATATATGTGCCACATTTTCTTTATCCATTCATCCGATGATGGGCGCTTAGGTTGTTTCCATCTCCGGGCTATTGTAAATAGAGCTGCAATGAACATTTTGGTACATGACTCTGTTTGAATTTTGGTTTTCCCAGGGTATATGCCCTGTAGTGGGATTGCTGGGTCATATGGTAATTCTATTTGTAGTTTTTTAAGGAACCTCCATACTGTTCTCCATAGTGGCTGAACCAATTCACATTCCCACCAGCAGTGCAAGAGTGTTCCATTTTCTCCACACCCTCTCCAGCATTTATTGTTTCTAGATTTTTTGATGATGGCCATTCTGACTGGTGTGAGATGATATCTCATTGTAGTTTTGATTTGCATTTCTCTAATGATTAATGATGTTGAGCATTCTTTCATGTGTTTGTTGGCATTCTGTATATCTTCTTTGGAGAAATGTCTATTTAGGTCTTCTGCCCATTTTTGGATTGGTTTGTTTGTTTTTTTGTTATTGAGCTGCATGAGCTGCTTGTAAATTTTGGAGATTAATCCTTTGTCATTTCCTTCATTTGCATGTCATTGTGTTTGTTTGTGAAATTTATTTTGTTAATGGGATTTATCGGATTTTCACTGCTGCGTTTAGGCCACTGTACACACGCTTGACTTCCTTATTTAGACATATAAATCCATGGGTCTTAAGATTCTTACTTGTCAGGTATATTCCCAGGCGTTGAATATGGGGTGTTGATTCCATTTCGTTGAGCAAGGAGTAGGTCTTGTCTATTATATATTTGGCTTATGGAACGGTATCTGTGCTCATTTCAATCTCTGGTTTGATGCAGCACCCCAACTCACCTTTCCCCATAAGCAAGCATAAGTTGGTTTTCTAAATTTGAGACCCTGTTCTGTTTTGTAATTCAGTTCACGTGTAGCCAAGTTTACGTTCCGTGTATTAGTGATATCTTATGATGTTTCTTTTTCTGTGTGACTTATTTCTCGTAGAATCGTCGTACCTGAATCCACTCATTATGCCGCTACGGGCCTGATGACGTAGATCTCATTGCTGAGTGATATTCCATTGTACGTACGTACCACAACTTCTTTATCCATTTTTTGCTTTCTCGGATATTTAACTTGTACCGTAGACGAGGTTCTTGTAAACAGAGCCGTCCCAAATTTTGCGGTGGCTGTGTGTTTTTGATTTTAATTTCCCTAAGCTATAGGACCTAAGTGGAAGTGCCATAGGCTGTGTTGCTTTGTTTCCTACGTGTTTCAGGAAACACCATACACTTCTCCAGAGTGGCTGTTGGCAATTTACATCCCGCCCATCAGCATAACAAGGCTCCCTGTTCTCCATGACCTGTTCTGCCTTTCTGGATTTTACACTTTTTTCAGATGGCCCTTTTGACCGGGGGGCAGTGAGACTTCATTGTAGTGCAGATTTCCTTTACACGCTTGCTTGGTTGTCCAAAAAGGGCGTATGCGTTTTTTCCTGAATATATTCAGGAAAAAACGCATACGCCCTTTTTGGCCAAGTGCATCATTGTGGACATTCTGCCTCTTTTCCTATGCTTTAAGTGCAATTCCAGTCTACCTCCTG
Organism: Delphinapterus leucas; assembly: GCF_059928025.1. Taxonomy (NCBI): domain Eukaryota; kingdom Metazoa; phylum Chordata; class Mammalia; order Artiodactyla; family Monodontidae; genus Delphinapterus; species Delphinapterus leucas. The sequence goes on from NW_028322255.1 coordinate 6,583,214, forward strand.
AAATCGTTTTCCTGAAATTCTGCCCCACTTTCAAGTCCTCTTCGAAAACTTACTTCAATACATTTTTGGACGATAGCTGTCATTCATAACTCTGCAGGATTGTGAATTACAGTGCCCCTGAGCTCCTTTCTTCAACTCGCTTTCTTGTGAGCTGGCCGCAAAACCGCAGGATTGCTTCAGGCCCTGATCTGGTTCCGGCAGGGCACGCTGAGCCTTTGGTTAATTCCTCTTCCTGGTGGGAAATGAGCGTTCCATTTGCCCGTGCAGACACCTACAGCTAGTCTCCATTGGTTCTCCCTATTCCTGTTCATCTTGCGCAGAAATTGCAAACTGTGCCAAACAGTAGGTTAAAGGCACTGACTTTCCAAGTGGGGAGAGTGTTAGTAAAGTGTCTGGAATGGTGCACCCGAGTACCAGGGGATGAAACCTGAGATGCATTTGAAAACGTTTCCCAATCACACGGTGGAACATACTCCGGGTTTCCCATGCATGTTTTAGCTGAAGGAAGAATCCCTTAAACCTGGAGAGTTCGGACCCATGGAATGGGTACCATGCAGTATGACTTCAAAGGGTCTGCGTTTGCTCACCAAACATCAACAATGCTATCAGCCCGAAGTGTTCAGCCTTATGTCTCATCCAGCTCTGGGTGTAGATGTGGTAAATCCAGGTTGCATCACAAGCCCTGAATGAATTATTTAAGAATTGCTCTCTATTTCACTGTCATTGTGTTTTTTTTTTTAAACATCTTTATTGGGGTATAATTGCTTTACAATGGTGTGTTAGTTTCTGCTTTATAACAAAGTGAATCAGTTATACATATACATATGTTCCCATATATCTTCCCTCTTGCGTCTCCCTCCCTCCCACTCTCCCTATCCCACCCCTCCAGGCTGTCACAAAGTACCAAGCTAATATCCCTGTGCCTTGCGGCTGCTTCCCACTAGCTATCTACCTTACTACGTTTGTTAGTGTGTATATGTCCATGACTCTCTCTCGCCCTGTCTAAGCTCACCCCCCCCCTCCCCATATCCTCAAGTCCGTTCTCCAGTAGGTCTGCGTCTTTATTCCTGTCTTACCCCTAGGTTCTTCATGACATTTTTTTTCCCCTTAAATTCCATATATATGTGTTAGCATACGGTATTTGTCTTTTTCTTTCTGACTTACTTCACTCTGTATGACAGACTCTAGGTCTATCCATCTCATTACAAATAGCCCAATTTCATTTCTTTTTAAGGCTGAGTAATATTCCATTGTATATATGTGTCACATTTTCTTTATCCATTCATCCGATGATGGGCGCTTAGGTTGTTTCCATCTCTGGGCTATTGAAAATAGAGCTGCAATGAACATTTTGGTACATGACTCTGTTTGAATTTTTGTTTTCCCAGGGTATATGACCTGTAGTGGGATTGCTGGGTCATATGGTAATTCTATTTGTAGTTTTTTAAGGAACCTCCATACTGTTCTCCATAGTGGCTGAACCAATTCACATTCCCACCAGCAGTGCAAGAGTGTTCCCTTTTCTCCACACCCTCTCCAGCATTTATTGTTTCTAGATTTTTTGATGATGGCCATTCTGACTGGTGTGAGATGATATCTCATTGTAGTTTTGATTTGCATTTCTCTAATGATTAATGATGTTGAGCATTCTTTCATGTGTTTGTTGCCATTGTGTATATCTTCTTTGGAGAAATGTCTGTTTAGGTCTTCTGCCCATTTTTGGATTGGGTTGTTTGTTTTTTTGTTATTGAGCTGCATGAGCTGCTTGTAAATTTTGGAGGTTAATCCTTTGTCATTTGCTTCATTTGCATGTCATTGTGTTTTGTTTGTGAAATTTATTTTGTTAATGGGATTTATCGGATTTTCACTGCTGCGTTTAGGCCACTGTACACACGCTTGACTTCCTTATGGAGACATATAAATCCATGGGTCTTAAGATTCTTACTTGTCAGGTATATTCCCAGGCGTTGAATATGGGGTGTTGAGTCCATTTCGTTGAGCAACAGTAGGTCTTGTCTATTATATATTTGGCTTATGGAACGGTATCTGTGCTAATTTCAATCTCTGGTTTTATGCAGCACCCCAACTCACCTTTCCCCATAAGCAAGCATAAGTTGGTTTTCTAAATTTGAGACCCTGTTCTGTTTTGTAATTCAGTTCATGTGTAGCCAAGTTTATGTTCCGTGTATTAGTGATATCTTATGATGTTTCTTTTTCTGTGTGACTTATTTCTCGTAGACTCCTCGTACGTTATTCCACTCATTATGCCGCTACGGGCCTGATGACATAGATCTCATTGTTGAGTGATATTCCATTGTACGTACGTACCACAACATCTTTATCCATTTTTTGCTTTCTCGGATATTTAACTTGTACCGTAGACGAGGTTCTTGTAAACAGAGCCGTCCCAAATTTTGGGGTGCCTGTGTGTTTTTGATTTTAATTTCCCTAAGCTATAGGACCCTAAGTGGAAGTGCCATAGGCTGTGTTGCTTTGTTTCCTACGTGTTTCAGGAAACACCATACACTTCTCCAGAGTGGCTGTTGGCAATTTACATCCCGCCCATCAGCATAACAAGGCTCCCTGTTCTCCATGACCTGTCCGGCCTTTCTGGATTTTACACTTTTTTCAGATGGCCCTTTTGACCGGGGGGCAGTGAGACTTCAATGTAGTGCAGATTTCCTTTACACGCTTGCTTGGTTGGCCAAAAAGGCCGTATGCATTTTTTCCTGAATATATTCAGGAAAAAACGTATACGCCCTTTTTGGCCAAGTGCATCATTGTGGACATTCTGCCTCTTTTCCTATGCTTTAAGTGCAATTCCAGTCTACCCCCTGAAATCGTTTTCCTGAAATTCTGCCCCGCTTTCTATTCCTCTTCGAAGACTTACTTCAATACATTTTTGGACGATAGCTGTCATTCATAACTCTGCAGGTTTGTGAATTACAGTGCCCCTGAGCTTCTTTCTTCAACTCGCTTTCTTGTGAGCTGGCCGCAAAACCGCAGGATTGCTTCAGACCCTAATCTGGTTCCGGCAGGGCATGCTGAGCCTTTGGTTAATTCCTCTTCCTGGTGCGAAATGAGCGTTCCATTTGCCCGTGCAGACACCTACAGCTAGTCTCTCATTGGTTCTTCCTATTCCTGTTCATCTTGCGCAGAAATTGCCAACTGTGCCAAACAGGATGTTAAAGGCATTGACTCTCCAAGTGGGGAGAGTGTTAGTAAAGCGTCTGGAACGGTGAACCCGAGTACCAGGGGACGAAACCTGAGATGCATTTGAAAACGTTTCCCAATCACACGGTGGACCATACTCTGGGTTTCCCATGCATGTTTTAGCTGAAGGAAGAATCCCTTAAACCTGGAGAGTTGGGACCCATGGAATGTCTACCATGCAGTATGACTTCAAAGGGTCCGCGTTTGCTCACCGAACCTCACCAATGCTATCAGCCCGAAGTGTCCAGCCTTATGTCTCACCCAGCTCTGGGTGTAGATGTGGTAAATCCAGGTTGCATCACAAGCCCTGAATGAATTATTTAAGAATTGCTCTCTATTTCACTGTCATAGTGTTTTGTTTTTGTAATTGATTTTGATAATGGGATTTATCGGATTTTCACTGCTGCGTTTAGGCCGCTGTACACACGCTTGATTTCCTTATGGAGACATATAAATCCATGGGTCTTAAGATTCTTACTTGTCAGGTATATTCTCAGGCGTTGATTATGGGGTGTTGAGTCCATTTCATTGAGCAAGGAGTAGGTCTTTTCTATTATATATTTGGCTTATGGAACGGTATCTGTGCTAATTTCAATCTCTGGTTTGATGCAGCACCCCAACTCACCTTTCCCCATAAGCAAGCATAAGTTGGTTTTATAAATTTGAGACCCTGTTCTGTTTTGTAATTCAGTTCATGTGTAGCCAAGTTTACCTTCCGTGTATCATTGATATCTTATGAAGTTTCTTTTTCTGTGTGACTTTTTTCTCGTAGTATCGTCGTACCTGAATCCACTCATTATGCCGCTACGGGCCTGATGACGTAGATTTCATTGCTGAGTGTTATTCCATTGTACGTACGTACCACAACTTCTTTATCCAATTTTTGCTATCTCGGATATTTAACTTGTACCGTAGACGAGGTTCTTGTAAAGAGAGCCTTCCCAAACTTTGGGGTGGCTGTGTGTTTTTGATTTTAATTTCCCTAAGCTATAGGACCCTAAGTGGAAGTGCCATAGGCTGTGTTGCTTTGTTTCCTACATGTTTCAGGAAACACCATACACTTCTCCAGAGTGGCTGTCGGCAATTTACATCCCACCCATCAGCATAACAAGGCTCCCTGTTCTCCATGACCTGTCCTGCCTTTCTGGATTTTACACTTTTTTCAGATGGCCCTTTGGACCGGGGGGCAGTGAGATTTCATTGTAGTGCAGATTTCCTTGACACGCTTGCTTGGTTGGCCAAAAAGCGCCTATGCGTTTTTCCCTGAATATTCAGGAAAAAACGCATACGCCCTATTAAGCCAAGTGCATCATTGTCGACATTCTGCCTCTTTTCCTATGCTTTAATTGCAATTCCAGTCTACCCCCTGAAATCGTTTTCCTGATATTCTGCCCCGCTTTCAAGTCCTCTTCGTAGACTTACTTCAATACATTTTTGGACGATAGCTGTCATTCATAACTCTGCAGGTTTGTGAATTACAGTGCCCCTGAGCTCCTTTCTTCAACTCGCTTTCTTGTGAGCTGGCCGAAAAACCGCAGGATTGCTTCAGACCCTAATCTGGTTCAAGCAGGGCACGCTGAGCGTTTGGTTAATCCCTCTTCCTGGTGGGAAATGAGCGTTCCATTTGGCCGTGCAGACACCTACGGCTAGTCTCTAATTGGTTCTCCCTATTCCTGTTCATCTTGCGCAGAAATTGCAAACTGTGCCAAACAGGAGGTTAAAGGCACTGACTCTCCAAGTGGGGAGAGTGTTAGTAAAGCGTCTGGAACTGTGAACCCGAGTACCAGGTGACAAAACCTGAGATGCATTTGAAAACGTTTCACAATCACACGGTGGACCATACTCTGGGTTTCCCATGCATGTTTTAGCTGAAGGAAGAATCCCTTAAACCTGTAGAGTTGGGACCCATGGAATGGGTACCATGCAGTATGACTTCAAAGGGTCTGCGTTTCTTCACCAAACCTCACCAATACTATCAGCCCGAAGTGTCCAGACTTATGTCTCACCCAGCTCTGGGTGTAGATGTGGTAAATCCAGGTTGCATCACAAGCACTGAATGAATTATTTAAGAATTGCTCTCTATTTCACTGTCATTGTGTTGTGTTTTTGAAATTTATTTTGATAAGGGGATTTATCTGATTTTCACTGCTGCGTTTAGGCCGCTGTACACACGCTTGACTTCCTTACGGAGACATATAAATCCATGGGTCTTAAGATTCTTACTTGTAAGGTATATTCCCAGGCGTTGAATATGGGGTGTTGATTCCATTTCGTTGAGCAAGGAGTAGGTCTTGTCTATTATATATTTGGCTTATGGAACGGTATTTGTGATAATTTCAATCTCTGGTTTGATGCAGCACCCCAACTCACCTTTCCCCATAAGCAAGCATAAGTTGGTTTTCTAAATTTGAGACCCTGTTCTGTTTTGTAATTCAGTTCATGTGTAGGCAAGTTCACGTTCCGTGTATTAGTGATATCTTATGATGTTTCTTTTTCTGTGTGACTTATTTCTCGTAGAATCGTCGTACCTGAATCCACTCATTATGCCGCTACGGGCCTGATGACGTAGATCTCATTGCTGAGTGATATTCCATTGTACGTACGTACCACAACTTCTTTATCCATTTTTTGCTTTCTCGGATATTTAACTTGTACCGTAGACGAGGTTCTTGTAAACAGAGCCGTCCCAAAGTTTGGGGTGGCTGTGTGTTTTTGATTTTAATTTCCCTAAGCTATAGGACCATAAGTGGAAGTGCCATAGGCTGTGGTGCTTTGTTTCCTATGTGTTTCAGGAAACACCATACACTTCTCCAGAGTGGCTGCTGGCAATTTACATCCGGCCCATCAGCGTAACAAGGCTCCATGTTCTCCATTACCTGTCCTGCCTTTCTGGATTTTACACTTTTTTCAGATGGCCCTTTTGACCGTGGAGCAGTGAGACTTCATTGTAGTGCAGATTTCCTTTACACGATTGCTTGGTTGGCCAAAAAGTGCGTATGCGTTTTTTCCTGAGTATATTCAGGAAAAAACGGATACGCCCTTTTTGGCCAAGTGCATCATTGTCGACATTCTGCCTCTTTTCCTATGCTTTAAGTGCAATTCCAGTCTACCCCCTGAAATCGTTTTCCTGAAATTCTGCCCCGCTTTCAAGTCCTCTTCGAAGACTTACTTCAATACATTTTTGGACGATAGCTGTCATTCATAACTCTGCATGTTTGTGAATTACAGTGCCCCTGAGCTCCTTTCTTTAACTCGGTTTCTTGTGAGCTGGCCGCAAAGCCGCAGGATTTCTTCAGGCCCTAATCTGTTTCCGGCAGGGCACGCTGAGCCTTTGGTTCATTCCTCTTCCTGGTGGGAAATGAGCGTTCCATTTGCCCGTGCAGACACCTACAGCTAGTCTCTCATTGGTTCTCCCTATTCCTGTTCATCTTGCACAGAAATTGCAAACTGTGCCAAACAGGAGGTTAAAGGCACTGACTCTCCATGTGGGGAGAGTGTTAGTACAGCGTCTGGAACGGTGAACCCGAGTACCAGGGTTCGAAAAGTGAGATGCATTTGAAAATGTTTCCCAATCACACGGTGGACCATACTCTGGGTTTCCCATGCATGTTTTAGCTGAAGGAAGAATCCCTTAAACCTGGAGAGTTTGGACCCATGGAATGGGTACCATGCAGTATGACTTCAAAGGGTCTGCGTTTGCTCACCGAACCTCACCAATGCTATCAGCCCGAAGTGTCCAGCCTTATGTCTCACCCAGCTCTGGGTGTAGATGTGGAAAATCCTGGTTGCATCACAAGCCCTGAATGAATTATTTAAGAATTGCTCTCTATTTCACTGTCATTGTGTTTTGTTTTTTAAATTTATTTTGATAATGTGATTTATCGGATTTTCACTGCTGCGTTTAGACCGCAGTAGACACACTTGATTTCCTTATGGAGACATATAAATCCATGGGTTTTAAGACTCTTACTTGTTAGGTATCTTCCCAGGCGTTGAATATGGGGTGTTGAGTCCATTTCGTTGAGCAAGGTGTAGGTGTTGTCTATTATATATTTGGCTTAAGGAACGATATCTGTGCTAATTTCAATCTCTGGTTTTATGCAGCACCCCAGCTCACCATTCCCCTTAAGCAAGCAGAAGTTGGTTTTCTAAATTTGAGACCCTGTTCTGTTTTGTAATTCAGTTCATGTGTAGCCAAGTTTACATTCCGTGTATTAGTGATATCTTATGGTGTTTCTTTTTCTGTGGGACTTATTTCTCGTAGAATCATCGTACCTGAATCAACCCATTATGCCGCTCCGGACCTGATGATGTCGATTTCATTGCTGAGTGATATTCCATTGTACGTGCGTACCACTACTTCTTTATCCATTTTTTGCCTTCTCGGATATTTAACTTGTACCGTAGACGAGGTGTTTTAAACAGAGCCGTCCCAAACTTTGGGGTGGCTGTGTGTTTTTGATTTTAATTTCCCTAAGCTATAGGACCATAAGTGGAAGTGCCATAGGCTGTGTTGCTTTGTTTCCTACGTGTTTCAGGAAACACCATACACTTCTCCAGAGTGGCTGCTGGCAATTTACATCCCGCCCATCAGCGTAACAAGGCTCCCTGTTCTCCATGACATGTCCTGCCTTTCTGGATTTTACACATTTTTCAGATGGCCCTTTTGACCGGGGGGCAGTGAGACTTCATTGTAGTGCAGATTTCCTTTACACGCTTGCTTGGTTGGCCAAAAAGTGCGTATGCGTTTTTTCCTGAATATATTCAGGAAAAAACGCATACACCCTTTTTGGCCAAGTACATCATTGTCGTCATTCTGCCTCTTTTCCTATGCTTTAAGTGCAATTCCAGTCTACCCCCTGAAATCGTTTTCCTGAAATTCTGCCCCGCTTTCAAGTCCTCTTCGAAGACATATTCAGTACATTTTTGGACGATAGCTGTCATTCATAACTCTGCAGGATTGTGAATTACAGTGCCCCTGAGCTCCTTTCTTCAACTCGCTTTCTTGTGAACTGGCCGCAAAACTGCAGGATTGCTTCAGGCCCTAATCTGGTTCCGGCAGGGCACGCTGAGCCTTTGGTTAATTCCTCTTCCTGGTGGGAAATGAGTGTTCCACTTGCCCGTGCAGTCACCTACAGCTAGTCTCTCATTGGTTCTCCCTATTCCTGATCATCTTGCGCAGAAATTGCAAACTGTGCCAAACAGGAGGTTAAAGGCACTGACTCTCCAAGTGGGGAGAGTGTTAGTAAAGCGTCTGGAATGGTGAACCCGAGCACCAGGGTTCGAAAACTGAGATACATTTGAAAACGTTTCCCAATCACACGGTGGACCATACTCTGGGTTTCCCATGCATGTTTTAGCTGAAGGGAGAATCCCTTAAACCTGGAGTGTTGGGACCCATGGAATGGGAACCATGCAGTATGACTTCAAAGGGTCTGCGTTTGCTCACCGAACCTCACCAATGCTATCAGCCCGAAGTGTCCAGCATTATGTCTCACCCAGCTCTGGGTGTAGATGTGGTAAATCCAGGTTGCATCACAAGCCCTGAATGAATTATATAAGAATTGCTCTCTATTTCACTATCATTGTGTTTTGTTTTTGAAATTTATTTTGATAATGGGATTTATCGGATTTTCACTGCTGCATTTAGGCCTCAGTTCACATGCTTGATTTCCTCCGGGAGACATATAAATCCATGGGTTTTAAGATTCTTACTTGTCAGGTATATTCCCAGGCGTTGAATATGGGGTGTTGAGTCCATTTCGTTGAGCAAGGAGTAGGTCTTGTCTATTATATATTTGGCTTATGGAACGGTATCTGTGCTAATTTCAATCTCTTGTTTTATTCAGCACCCCAACTCACCTTTCCCCTTAAGCAAGCATAAGTAGGTTTTCTAATTTTGAGACCCTGTTCTGTTTTGTAATTCAGTTCATGTGTAGCCAAGTTTACGTTCCGTGTATTAGTGATATCTTATGATGTTCCTTTTTCTGTGTGACTTATTTCTCGTAGAATCATCGTACCTGAATCCACTCATTATGCCGCTACAGGCCTGATGACGTAGATTTCATTGCTGAGTGATATTCCATTGTACGTGCGTACCACAACGTCTTTATCCATTTTTTGTTTTCTCGGATATTTACCTTGTACTGTAGACGAGGTTCTTGTAAACAGAGCCATCCCAAACTTTGGGGTGGCTGTGTGTTTTTGATTTTAATTTCCCTAAGCTATAGGACCATAAGTGGAAGTGCCATAGGCTGTGTTGCTTTGTTTCCTACGTGTTTCAGGAAATACCATACACTTCTCCAGAGTGGCTGTTGGATATTTACATCCCGCCCATCAGCATAACAAGACTCCCTGTTCTCCATGACCTGTCCTGCCTTTCTGGATTTTACACTTTTTTCAGATGGCCCTTTTTACCGGGGGGCAGTGAGACTTCATTGTAGTGCAGATTTCCTTTACACGCTTGCTTGGTTGCCCTAAAAGTGCGTATGCGTTTTTTCCTGAATATATTCAGGAAAAAACGCATACGCCCTTTTTGGCCAAGTGCATCATTGTTGACATTCTGCCTCTTTTCCTATGCTTTAAGTGCAATTCAAGTGTACCCACTGAAATCGTTTTCCTGAAATTCTGCCACGGTTTGAAGTCCTCTTCGAAGACTTACTTCAATACATTTTTGGACGATAGCTGTCATTCATAATTCTGCAGGTTTGTGAATTACAGTGCCCCTGAGCTCCTTTCCTCAACTCACTTTCTTATGAACTGGCCGCAAAACCGCAGGATTGCTTCAAACCCTAATCTGTTTCCAGCAGGGCACGCTGAGCCTTTGGTTAATTCCTCTTCCTGGTGGGAAATGAGTGTTCCACTTGCCCGTGCAGTCACCTACAGCTAGTCTCTCATTGGTTCTCCCTATTCCTGTTCATCTTGCGCAGAAATTGCAAACTGTGCCAAACAGGAGGTTAAAGGCACTGACTCTCCAAGTGGGGAGAGTGTTAGTAAAGCGTCTGGAATGGTGAACCCGAGTACCAGGGTTCGAAAACTGAGATGCATTTGAAAACGTTTCCCAATCACACGGTGGACCATACTCTGGGTTTCCCATGCATGTTTTATCTGAAGGAAGAATCCCTTAAACCTGGAGATTTGGGACCCATGGAATGGTTACCATGCAGTATGACTTCAAAGGGTGTGCGTTTGCTCACCGAACCTCACCAATGCTATCAGCCCGCAGTGTCCAGCCTTATGTCCTACCCAGGTCTGGGTGTAGATTTGGTAAATCCAGGTTGCATCACAAGCCCTGAATGAATTATTTAAGAATTGCTCTCTATTTCACTGTCATTGTGTTTTGTTTTTGAAATTTATTTTGATAATGGGATTTATCGGATTTTCACTGCTGCGTTTAGGCCACTGTACACACGCTTGATTTCCTTATGGAGACATATAAATCCATGGGTCTTAAGATTCTTATTGTCAGGTATATTCCCAGGCGTTGAATATGGGGTGTTGAGTCCATTTCGTTGAGCAAGGAGTAGGTCTTGTCTATTATATATTTGGCTTATGGAACGGTATCTGTGCTAATTTCAATCTCTGGTTTGATGCAGCACCCAAACTCACGTTTCCCCATAAGCAAGCATAAGTTGGTTTTCTAAATTTGAGACACTCTTCTGTTTGGTAATTCAGTTCATGTGTAGCCAAGTTTACGTTCCGTGTATTAGTGATATCTTATGATGTTTCTTTTTCTGTGTGACTTATTTCTCGTAGAATCTTCGTACCTGAATGCACTCATTATGCCGCTACGGGCCTGATGACGTAGATCTCATTGCTGAGTGATATTCCATTGTACGTACGTACCACAACTTCTTTATCTATTTTTTGCTTTCTCGGATATTTAACTTGTACCGTAGACGAGGTTCTTGTAAACAGAGCCATCACAAACTTTGGGGTGGCTGTGTGTTTTTGATTTTAATTTCCCTAAGCTATAGGACCATAAGTGGAAGTGCCATAGGCTGTGTTGCTTTGTTTCCTACGTGTTTCAGGAAACACCATACACTTCTCCAGAGTGGCTGTTGGATATTTACATCCCGCCCATCAGCATAACAAGACTCCCTGTTCTCCATGACCTGTCCTGCCTTTCTGGATTTTACACTTGTTTCAGATGGCCCTTTTGACCGGGGGGCAGTGAGACTACATTGTAGTGCAGATTTCCTTTACACGCTTGCTTGGTTGGCCAAAAAGTGCGTATGCGTTTTTTCCTGAATATATTCAGGAAAATACTCATACGCCCTTTTTGGCCAAGTGCATCATTGTGGACATTCTGCCTCTTTTCCTATGCTTTAAGTGCAATTCCAGTCTACCCCCTGAAATCGTTTTCCTGAAATTCTGCCCCGCTTTCAAGTCCTCTTCGAAGACTTACTTCAATACATTTTTGGACGATAGCTGTCGTTCTTAACTCTGCAGGTTTGTGAATTACAGTACCCCTGAGCTCCTTTCTTCAACTCGTTTTCTTGTGAGCTGGCTGCAAAACCGCAGGATTGCTTCAGGCCCTAATCTGGTTCCAGCAGGGCACGCTGAGCCTTTGGTTAATTCCTCTTCCTGGTGGGAAATGAGCGTTCCATTTGCCCGTGCAGACACCTACAGCCAGTCTCTCATTGGTTCTCCCTATTCCTGTTCATCTTGCGCAGAAATTGCAAACTGTGCCAATCAGGAGGTTAAAGGCAGTGACTCTCCAAATGGGGAGAGTGTTAGTAAAGCGTATGGAATGGTGAACCCGAGTACCAGGGGACAAAACCTGAGATGCATTTGAAAACGTTTCCCAATAACACGGTGGACCATACTCTGGGTTTCCCATGCATGTTTTAGCTGAAGGAAGAATCCCTTAAACCTGGAGAGTTGGGACTCATGGAATGGGTACCATGCAGTATTACTTCAAAAGGCCTGCGTTTGCTCACCGAACCTCACCAATGCTATCAGCCTGAAGTGTCCAGCCTTATGTCTCACCCAGCTCTGGGTGTAGATGTGGTAAATCAGGTTGCATCACAAGCCCTCAATGTATTATTTAAGAAATGCTCTCTATTTCACTGTCATTGTGTTTTGTTTATGAAATTTATTTTGATAATGGGATTTATCGGATTTTAACTGCTGCGTTTAGGCCGCTGTACACACGCTTGACTTCCTTATGGAGACATATAAATCCATGGGTCTTAAGATTCTTACTTCTCAGGTATATTCCCAGGCGTTGAATATGGGGTGTTGAGTCCATTTCGTTGAGCAAGGAGTAGGTCTTGTCTATTATATATTTGGCTTATGGAACGGTATCTGTGCTAATTTCAATCTCTGGTTTGATGCAGCACCCCAACTCACCTTTCCCCATAAGCAAGCATAAGTTGGTTTTCTAAATTTGAGACCCTGTTCTCTTTTGTAATTCAGTTCATGTGTAGCCAAGTTTACGTTCCGTGTATTAGTGATAACTTATGATGTTTCTTTTTCTGTGTGACTTATTTCTCGTAGAATCGTCGTACCTGAATCCACTCATTATACCGCTACGGGGCTGATGATGTAGATCTCATTGCTGAGTGATATTCCATTGTACGTACGTACCACAACTTCTTTATCCATTTTTTGCTTTCCCGGATATTTAACTTGTACTGTAGACGAGGTTCTTGTAAACAGAGCCGTCCCAAACTTTGGGGTGGCTGTGTGTTTTTGATTTTAATTTCCCTAAGCTATAGGACCATAATTGGAAGTGCCATAGGCTGTGTTGCTTTGTTTCCTACGTGTTTCAGGAAACACCATACACTTCTCCAGAGTGGCTGTTGGCACTTTATATCCCGCCCATCAGCATAACAAGGCTCCCTGTTCTCCATGACCTGTCCTGCCTTTCTGGATTTTACACTTGTTTCAGATGGCCGTTTGGACCGGGAGGCAGTGAGACTTCATTGTAGTGCAGATTTCCTTGACACGCTTGCTTGTTTGGCCAAAAAGGGCGTATGCGGTTTTTCCTGAATATATTCAGGAAAATACTCATACGCCCTTTTTGGCCAAGTGCATCATTGTGGACATTCTGCCTCTTTTCCTATGCTTTAAGTGCAATTCCAGTCTACCCCCTGAAATCGTTTTCCTGAAATTCTGCCCCGCTTTCAAGTCCTCTTCGAAGACTTACTTCAATACATTTTTGGACGATAGCTGTCGTTCTTAACTCTGCAGGTTTGTGAATTACAGTACCCCTGAGCTCCTTTCTTCAACTCGTTTTCTTGTGAGCTGGCTGCAAAACCGCAGGATTGCTTCAGGCCCTAATCTGGTTCCAGCAGGGCACGCTGAGCCTTTGGTTAATTCCTCTTCCTGGTGGGAAATGAGCGTTCCATTTGCCCGTGCAGACACCTACAGCCAGTCTCTCATTGGTTCTCCCTATTCCTGTTCATCTTGCGCAGAAATTGCAAACTGTGCCAATCAGGAGGTTAAAGGCAGTGACTCTCCAAATGGGGAGAGTGTTAGTAAAGCGTATGGAATGGTGAACCCGAGTACCAGGGGACAAAACCTGAGATGCATTTGAAAACGTTTCCCAATAACACGGTGGACCATACTCTGGGTTTCCCATGCATGTTTTAGCTGAAGGAAGAATCCCTTAAACCTGGAGAGTTGGGACTCATGGAATGGGTACCATGCAGTATTACTTCAAAAGGCCTGCGTTTGCTCACCGAACCTCACCAATGCTATCAGCCTGAAGTGTCCAGCCTTATGTCTCACCCAGCTCTGGGTGTAGATGTGGTAAATCAGGTTGCATCACAAGCCCTCAATGTATTATTTAAGAAATGCTCTCTATTTCACTGTCATTGTGTTTTGTTTATGAAATTTATTTTGATAATGGGATTTATCGGATTTTAACTGCTGCGTTTAGGCCGCTGTACACACGCTTGACTTCCTTATGGAGACATATAAATCCATGGGTCTTAAGATTCTTACTTCTCAGGTATATTCCCAGGCGTTGAATATGGGGTGTTGAGTCCATTTCGTTGAGCAAGGAGTAGGTCTTGTCTATTATATATTTGGCTTATGGAACGGTATCTGTGCTAATTTCAATCTCTGGTTTGATGCAGCACCCCAACTCACCTTTCCCCATAAGCAAGCATAAGTTGGTTTTCTAAATTTGAGACCCTGTTCTCTTTTGTAATTCAGTTCATGTGTAGCCAAGTTTACGTTCCGTGTATTAGTGATAACTTATGATGTTTCTTTTTCTGTGTGACTTATTTCTCGTAGAATCGTCGTACCTGAATCCACTCATTATACCGCTACGGGGCTGATGATGTAGATCTCATTGCTGAGTGATATTCCATTGTACGTACGTACCACAACTTCTTTATCCATTTTTTGCTTTCCCGGATATTTAACTTGTACTGTAGACGAGGTTCTTGTAAACAGAGCCGTCCCAAACTTTGGGGTGGCTGTGTGTTTTTGATTTTAATTTCCCTAAGCTATAGGACCATAATTGGAAGTGCCATAGGCTGTGTTGCTTTGTTTCCTACGTGTTTCAGGAAACACCATACACTTCTCCAGAGTGGCTGTTGGCACTTTATATCCCGCCCATCAGCATAACAAGGCTCCCTGTTCTCCATGACCTGTCCTGCCTTTCTGGATTTTACACTTGTTTCAGATGGCCGTTTGGACCGGGAGGCAGTGAGACTTCATTGTAGTGCAGATTTCCTTGACACGCTTGCTTGTTTGGCCAAAAAGGGCGTATGCGGTTTTTCCTGAATATATTCAGGAAAATACTCATACGCCCTTTTTGGCCAAGTGCATCATTGTGGACATTCTGCCTCTTTTCCTATGCTTTAAGTGCAATTCCAGTCTACCCCCTGAAATCGTTTTCCTGAAATTCTGCCCCGCTTTCAAGTCCTCTTCGAAGACTTACTTCAATACATTTTTGGACGATAGCTGTCGTTCTTAACTCTGCAGGTTTGTGAATTACAGTACCCCTGAGCTCCTTTCTTCAACTCGTTTTCTTGTGAGCTGGCTGCAAAACCGCAGGATTGCTTCAGGCCCTAATCTGGTTCCAGCAGGGCACGCTGAGCCTTTGGTTAATTCCTCTTCCTGGTGGGAAATGAGCGTTCCATTTGCCCGTGCAGACACCTACAGCCAGTCTCTCATTGGTTCTCCCTATTCCTGTTCATCTTGCGCAGAAATTGCAAACTGTGCCAATCAGGAGGTTAAAGGCAGTGACTCTCCAAATGGGGAGAGTGTTAGTAAAGCGTATGGAATGGTGAACCCGAGTACCAGGGGACAAAACCTGAGATGCATTTGAAAACGTTTCCCAATAACACGGTGGACCATACTCTGGGTTTCCCATGCATGTTTTAGCTGAAGGAAGAATCCCTTAAACCTGGAGAGTTGGGACTCATGGAATGGGTACCATGCAGTATTACTTCAAAAGGCCTGCGTTTGCTCACCGAACCTCACCAATGCTATCAGCCTGAAGTGTCCAGCCTTATGTCTCACCCAGCTCTGGGTGTAGATGTGGTAAATCAGGTTGCATCACAAGCCCTCAATGTATTATTTAAGAAATGCTCTCTATTTCACTGTCATTGTGTTTTGTTTATGAAATTTATTTTGATAATGGGATTTATCGGATTTTAACTGCTGCGTTTAGGCCGCTGTACACACGCTTGACTTCCTTATGGAGACATATAAATCCATGGGTCTTAAGATTCTTACTTCTCAGGTATATTCCCAGGCGTTGAATATGGGGTGTTGAGTCCATTTCGTTGAGCAAGGAGTAGGTCTTGTCTATTATATATTTGGCTTATGGAACGGTATCTGTGCTAATTTCAATCTCTGGTTTGATGCAGCACCCCAACTCACCTTTCCCCATAAGCAAGCATAAGTTGGTTTTCTAAATTTGAGACCCTGTTCTCTTTTGTAATTCAGTTCATGTGTAGCCAAGTTTACGTTCCGTGTATTAGTGATAACTTATGATGTTTCTTTTTCTGTGTGACTTATTTCTCGTAGAATCGTCGTACCTGAATCCACTCATTATACCGCTACGGGGCTGATGATGTAGATCTCATTGCTGAGTGATATTCCATTGTACGTACGTACCACAACTTCTTTATCCATTTTTTGCTTTCCCGGATATTTAACTTGTACTGTAGACGAGGTTCTTGTAAACAGAGCCGTCCCAAACTTTGGGGTGGCTGTGTGTTTTTGATTTTAATTTCCCTAAGCTATAGGACCATAATTGGAAGTGCCATAGGCTGTGTTGCTTTGTTTCCTACGTGTTTCAGGAAACACCATACACTTCTCCAGAGTGGCTGTTGGCACTTTATATCCCGCCCATCAGCATAACAAGGCTCCCTGTTCTCCATGACCTGTCCTGCCTTTCTGGATTTTACACTTGTTTCAGATGGCCGTTTGGACCGGGAGGCAGTGAGACTTCATTGTAGTGCAGATTTCCTTGACACGCTTGCTTGTTTGGCCAAAAAGGGCGTATGCGGTTTTTCCTGAATATATTCAGGAAAAAACGCATACGCCCTATTTGGCCAAGTGCATCATTGTCGACATTCTGCCTCTTTTCCTATGCTTTAAGTGCAATTCCAGTCTACCCCCTGAAATCGTTTTCCTGAAGTTGTGCCCCGCTTTCAAGTCCTCTTCGTAGACTTACTTCAATACATTTTTGGACGATAGCTGTCATTCATAACTCTGCAGGTTTGTGAATTACAGTGCCCCTGAGCTCCTTTCTTCAACTCACTTTCTTGTGAGCTGGCCGCAAAACCGCAGGATTGCTTCAGGCCCTAATCTGGTTCCAGCAGTGCAAGCTGAGCCTTTGGTTAATCCCTCTTCCTGGTGGGAAATGAGCGTTCCATTTGCCCGTGCAGACACCTACAGCTAGTCTCTCATTGGTTCTCCCTATTCCTGTTCATCTTTTCGCAGAAATTGCAAACAGTGCCAAACAGGAGGTTAAAGGCACAGACTCTCCAAGTGGGGAGAGTGTTAGTAAAGCGTCTGGAACGGTGAACCCGAGTACCAGGGGACGAAACCTGAGATGCATTTGAAAACGTTTCCCAATCACACGGTGGACCATACTCTGGGTTTCCCATGCATGTTTTAGCTGAAGGAAGAATCCCTTAAACCTGGAGAGTTGGGACCCATGGAATGGGTACCATGCAGTATGACTTCAAAGGGTCTGCGTTTGCTCATCCAAGTTCACCAATGCTATCAGCCCGAAGTGTCCAGCCTTATGTCTCCCCCAGCTCTGGGTGTAGATGTGGTAAATCCAGGTTGCATGACAAGCCCTGAATGAATTATAAAAGAATTGCTCTCTATTTCACTGTCATTGTGTTGTGTTTTTGAAATTTATTTTGATAATGGGACTTATCGGAATTTCACTGCAGCGTTTAGGCCGCTGTACACACGCTTGATTTCCTTATGGAGACATATAAATCCATGGGTCTTAAGATTCTTACTTGTCAGGTATATTCCCAAGAGTTGAATACGGGGTGTTGAGTCCATTTCGTTGAACAAGGAGTAGGTCTTCTCTATTATATATTTGGCTTATGGAATGGTATCTGTGCTAATTTCATTCTCTGGTTTGATGCAGCACCCCAACTCACCTTTCCCCATAAGCAAGCATAAGTTGGTTTTCTGAATTTGAGACCCTGTTCTGTTTTGTAATTCAGTTCATGTGTAGCCATGTTTAAGTTCCGTGTATTAGTGATATCTTATGATGTTTCTTTTTCTGTGTGACTTATTTCTCGTAGAATCGTCGTACCTGAATCCTCTCATTATGCCGCTACGGGGCTGATGACGTATATCTCATTGCTGTGTGATATTCCATTGTACGTACGTACCACAACTTCTTTATCCATTTTTTGCTTCCTCGGATATTCAACTTGTACCGTAGACGAGGTTCTTGTAAACAGAGCCGTCCCAAATTTTGGGGTGGCTGTGTGTTTTGGATTTTAATTTCCCTAAGCTATAAGACCCTAAGTGGAAGTGCCATAGGCTGTGTTACTTTGTTTCCTACATGTTTCAGAAAACACCATACACTTCTCCAGAGTGGCTGTTGGCAATTTACATCCTGCCCATCAGCATAACAAGGCTCCCTATTCTCCATGACCTGTCCTGCCTTTCTGGATTTTACACTTGTTTCAGATGGCCCTTTTGACCGAGGGGCAGTGAGACTTCATTGTAGTGCAGATTTTCTTTACACGCTTACTTGGTTGGCCAAAAATTGCGTATGCGTTTTTTCCTGAATATATTCAGGAAAAAACGCATACGCCCTTTTTGCCCAAGTGCATCATTGTCGACATTCTGCCTCTTTTCCTATGCTTTAAGTGTAATTCCAGTCTACCCCCTGAAATCGTTTTCCTGAAATTCTGCCCCGCTTTCAAGTCCTCTTCGAAGACTTACTTCAATACATTTTTGGACGATAGCTGTCATTCATAACTCTGCAGGTTTGTGAATTACAGTGCCCCTGAGCTCCTTTCTTCAACTCGCTTTCTTGTGAGCTGGCCGCAAAACCGCAGGATTGCTTCAGGCCCTAATCTGGTTCCGGCAGGGCACGCTGAGCCTTTGGTTAATTCCTCTTCCTGGTGGGAAATGAGCGTTCCATTTGCCCGTGCAGACACCTACAGCTAGTCTCTCATTGGTTCTCCCTATTCCTGTTCATCTTGCGCAGAAATTGCAAATTGTGCCAAACAGGAGGTTAAAGGCAATTACTCTACAAGTGGGGAGAGTGTTAGTAAAGCGTCTGAAACGGTGAACCCGAGTACCAGGGGACGAAACCTGAGATGCATTTGAAAACGTTTCCCAATCACACGGTGGACCATACTCTGGGTTTCCCATGCATGTTTTATCTGAAGGAAGAATCCCTTAAACCTGAAGAGTTGGGACCCTTGGAATGGGGACCATGCAGTATGACTTCAAAGGGTCTGCGTTTGCTCACCGAACCTCACCAATGCTATCAGCCCGAAGTGTCCAGCCTTATATCTCACCCAGCTCTGTGTGTAGATGTGGTAAATCCAGGTTGCATCACAAGCCCTGAATGAATTATTTAAGAATTGCTCTCTATTTCACTGTCATTGTGTTTTGTTTGTG
This sequence comes from Delphinapterus leucas, assembly GCF_059928025.1. NCBI lineage: Eukaryota > Metazoa > Chordata > Mammalia > Artiodactyla > Monodontidae > Delphinapterus > Delphinapterus leucas. Next base: position 6,602,507 of record NW_028322255.1, read on the forward strand.
AAATTTATTTTGATAATGGGATTTATCAGATTTTCACTGCTGCGTGTAGGCCGCTGTACTCACGCTTGATTTCCTTATGGAGACATATAAATCCATGGGTCTTAAGATTCTTACTTGTCATGTATATTCCCAGGCATTGAATATGGGTTGTTGAGTCCATTTCGTTGAGCAAGGAGTAGGTCTTGTGTATTATATATTTGGCTTATGGAACGGTATATGTGCTAATTTCAATCTCTGGTTTGATGCAGCACCCCAACTCACCTTTCCCCATAAGCAAGCATAAGTTGGTTTTCTAAATTTGAGACCGTGTTCTGTTTTGTAATTCAGTTCATATGTAGCCAAGTTTACGTTCCGTGTTTTAGTGATATCTTATGATGTTTCTTTTTCTGAGTGACTTATTTCTCGTAGAATCGTCGTACCTGAATCCACTCATTATGCCGCTACGGGCCTGATGACGTAGATCTCATTGCTTAGTGATATTCCATTGTACGTACGTACCACAACTTCTTTATCCATTTTTTGCTTTCTCGGATATTTAACTTGTACCGTAGACAAGGTTCTTGTAAACAGAGCCGTCCCAAATTTTGGGGTGGCTGTGTGTTTTTGATTTTAATTTCCCTAAGCTATAGGACCCTAAGTGGAAGTGCCATAGGCTGTGTTGCTTTGTTTCCTACGTGTTTCAGGAAACACCATACACTTCTCCAGAGAGGCTGTTGGCAATTTGCATCCCGCCCATCAGCATAACAAGGCTCCCTGTTCTCCATGACCTGTCCTGCCTTTCTGGATTTTACACTTTTTTCAGATGGCCCTTTTGACCGGGGGGGCAGTGAGACTTCAATGTAGTGCAGATTTCCTTTACACGCTTGCTTGGTTGGCTAAAAAGGGCGTATGCATTTTTTCCTGAATATATTCAGGAAAAAACGCATACGCCCTTTTTGGCCAAGTGCATCTTTGTTGACATTCTGCCGCTTTTCCTATGCTTTAAGTGCAATTCCAGTCTACCCGCTGAAATCATTTTCCTGAAATTCTGCCCCGCTTTCAAGTCCTCTTCGGAGACTTACTTCAATACATTTTTGGATGATAGCTGTCATTCATAACTCTGCAGGTTTGTGAATTACAGTGCCCCTGAGCTCCTTTCTTCAACTCTCTTTCTTGTGAGCTGGCCGAAAAACCGCAGGATGGCTTCTGGCCCTCATCTGGTCCTGCAAGGGTATGCTGAGCCTTGGGTTAATTCCTCTTTCTGGTGGGAAATGAGCGTTCCATTTGCCCGTGCAGACACCTACAGCTAGTCTCTCATTGGTTTTCCCTATTCCTGTTCATCTTGCGCAGAAATTGCAAATTGTGCCAAACAGGAGGTTAAAGGCACTGACTCTCTAAGTGGGGAGAGTGTTAGTAAAGCGTCTGGAACGGTGAACCCGAGTACCAGGGGACGAAACCTGAGATGCATTTGAAAACGTTTCCCAATCACACGGTGGACCATACTCTGGTTTTCCCATGCATGTTTTAGCTGAAGGAAGAATCCCTTAAACCTGGAGAGTTGGGACCCATGGAAAGGGTACCATGCAGTATGACTTCAAAGGGTCTGCGTTTGCTCATCCAAGTTCACCAATGCTATCAGCCCGAAGTGTCCAGCCTTATGTCTCCCCCAGCTCTGGGAGTAGATGTGGTAAATCCAGGTTGCATGACAAGCCCTGAATGAATTATATAAGAATTGCTCTGTATTTCACTGTCATTGTGTTGTGTTTTTGAAATTTATTTTGATAATGGGATTTATCGGATTTTCACTGCAGCGTTTAGGCCGCTGTACACACGCTTGATTTCCTTATGGAGACATATAAATCCATGGGTCTTAAGATTCTTACTTGTCAGGTATATTCCCAAGCGTTGAATACGGGGTGTTGAGTCCATTTCGTTGAACAAGGAGTAGGTCTTCTCTATTATATATTTGGCTTATGGAATGGTATCTGTGCTAATTTCATTCTCTGGTTTGATGCAGCACCCCAACTCACCTTTCCCCATAAGCAAGCATAAGTTGGTTTTCTGAATTTGAGACCCTGTTCTGTTTTGTAATTCAGTTCATGTGTAGCCATGTTTAAGTTCCGTGTATTAGTGATATCTTATGATGTTTCTTTTTCTGTGTGACTTATTTCTCGTAGAATCGTCGTACCTGAATCCTCTCATTATGCCGCTACGGGGCTGATGACGTATATCTCATTGCTGTGTGATATTCCATTGTACGTACGTACCACAACTTCTTTATCCATTTTTTTGCTTTCTCGGATATTCAACTTGTACCGTAGACGAGGTTCTTGTAAACAGAGCCGTCCCAAATTTTAGGGTGGCTGTGTGTTTTGGATTTTAATTTCCCTAAGGTATAAGACCCTAAGTGGAAGTGCCATAGGCTGTGTTACTTTGTTTCCTACATGTTTCAGAAAACACCATACACTTCTCCAGAGTGGCTGTTGGCAATTTACATCCCGCCCATCAGCATAACAAGGCTCCCTATTCTCCATGACCTGTCCTGCCTTTCTGGATTTTACACTTGTTTCAGATGGCCCTTTTGACCGAGGGGCAGTGAGACTTCATTGTAGTGCAGATTTTCTTTACACGCTTACTTGGTTGGCCAAAAATTGCGTATGCGTTTTTTCCTGAATATATTCAGGAAAAAACGCATACGCCCTTTTTGCCCAAGTGCATCATTGTCGACATTCTGCCTCTTTTCCTATGCTTTAAGTGTAATTCCAGTCTACCCCCTGAAATCGTTTTCCTGAAATTCTGCCCCGCTTTCAAGTCCTCTTCGAAGACTTACTTCAATACATTTTTGGACGATAGCTGTCATTCATAACTCTGCAGGTTTGTGAATTACAGTGCCCCTGAGCTCCTTTCTTCAACTCGCTTTCTTGTGAGCTGGCCGCAAAACCGCAGGATTGCTTCAGGCCCTAATCTGGTTCCGGCAGGGCACGCTGAGCCTTTGGTTAATTCCTCTTCCTGGTGGGAAATGAGCGTTCCATTTGCCCGTGCAGACACCTACAGCTAGTCTCTCATTGGTTCTCCCTATTCCTGTTCATCTTGCGCAGAAATTGCAAATTGTGCCAAACAGGAGGTTAAAGGCAATTACTCTACAAGTGGGGAGAGTGTTAGTAAAGCGTCTGGAACGGTGAACCCGAGTACCAGGGGACGAAACCTGAGATGCATTTGAAAACGTTTCCCAATCACACGGTGGACCATACTCTGGGTTTCCCATGCATGTTTTATCTGAAGGAAGAATCCCTTAAACCTGGAGAGTTGGGACCCATGGAATGGGGACTATGCAGTATGACTTCAAAGGGTCTGCGTTTGCTCACCGAATCTCACCAATGCTATCAGCCCGAAGTGTCCAGCCTTATATCTCACCCAGCTCTGTGTGTAGATGTGGTAAATCCAGGTTGCATCACAAGCCCTGAATGAATTATTTAAGAATTGCTCTCTATTTCACTGTCATTGTGTTTTGTTTGTGAAATTTATTTTGATAATGGGATTTATCGGATTTTCACTGCTGCGTTTAGGCCGCTGTACACACGCTTGATTTCCTTATGGACACATATAAATCCATGGGTCTTAAGATTCTTACTTGTCATGTATATTCCCAGGCATTGAATATGGGTTGTTGAGTCCATTTCGTTGAGCAAGGAGTAGGTCTTGTGTATTATATATTTGGCTTATGGAACGGTATATGTGCTAATTTCAATCTCTGGTTTGATGCAGCACCCCAACTCACCTTTCCCCATAAGCAAGCATAAGTTGGTTTTCTAAATTTGAGACCCTGTTCTGTTTTGTAATTCAGTTCATGTGTAGCCAAGTTTACGTTCAGTGTATTAGTGATATCTTATGATGTTTCTATTTCTGTGTGACTTATTTCTCGTAGAATCGCCGTATCTGAATCCACTCATTATGCCGCTATGGGCCTGATGACGTAGATCTCATTGCTGAGTGATATTCCGTTGTACGTACGTACCACAACTTCTTTATCCATTTTTTGCTTTCTTGGATATTTAACTTGTACCGTAGACGAGGTTTTTGTAAACAGAGCCGTGCCAAACTTTGGGGTGGCTGTGTGTTTTTGATTTTAATTTCCCTAAGCTATAGGACCCTAAGTGGAAGTGCCACAGGCTGTGTTGCTTTGTTTCCTACGTGATTCAGGAAACACCATACACTTCTCCAGGGTGGCTGTTGGCAATATACATCCCGCCCATCAGCATAACAAGGCTCCCTGTTCTCCATGACCTGTCCTGCCTTTCTGGATTTTACACTTTTTTCAGATGGCCCTTTTGACCGGGGGGCAGTGAGACTTCATTGTAGTGCAGATTTCCTTTACACGCTTGATTGGTTGGCCAAAAAGGGCGTATGCGTTTTTTCCAGAATACATTCAGGGTAAAACGCATATGCCCTTTTTGGCCAAGTGCATCATTGTGGACATTCTGCCTCTTTTCCTATGCTTTAAGTGCAATTCCAGTCTACCCCCTGAAATCGTTTTCCTGAAATTCTGCCCCGCTTTCAAGTCCTCTTTGAAGACTTACTTCAATACATTTTTGGACGATAGGTGTCATTCATAACTCTGCAGGTTTGTGAATTACAGTGCCCCTGAGCTCCTTTCTTCAACTCGCTTTCTTGTGAGCTGGCCGCAAAACCGCAGGATTGCTTCAGGCCCTAATCTGGTTCCGGCAGGGCACGCTGAGCCTTTTGTTAATTCCTCTTCCTGGTGGGAAATGTGCGTTCCATTTGCCCGTGTAGCCACCTACAGCTAGTCTCTCATTGGTTCTCCCTATTCCTGTTCATCTTGCGCAGAAATTGCAAACTGTGACAAAAAGTAGGTTAAAGGCACTGACTCTCCAAGTGGGGAGAGGGTTAGTAAAGCGTCTGGAACGGTGCACTCGAGTACCAGGGGACGAAACCTGAGATGCATATGAAAACGTTTCCCAATCACACGGTGGACCATACTCTGGGTTTCCCATGCATGATTTAGCTGAAGGAAGAATCCCTTAAACCTGGAAAGTTGGGACCCATGGAATGGCGACCATGCAGTATGACTTCAAAGGGTCTGCGTTTGCTCACCGAACCTCACCAATGCTATCAGCCCGAAGTGTCCAGCCTTATGTCTCACCCAGCTCTGGGTGTAGATGTGGTAAATCCAGGTTGCATCACAAGCCCTGAATGAATTATTTAAGAATTGCTCTCTATTTCACTGTCATTGTGTTGTGTTTGTGAAATTTATTTTGATAATGGGATTTATCGGATTTTCACTGCTGCGTTAGGCCGCTGTACACACGCTTGATTTCCTTATGGAGACATATAAATCCATGGGTCTTAAGATTCTTACTTGTCAGGTATATTCCCAGGCGTTGAATATGGGGTGTTGAGTCCATTTCGTTGAGCAAGGAGTAGGTCTTGTCTATTATATATTTGGCTTATGGAACGGTATCTGTGCTCATTTCAATCTCTGGTTTGATGCAGCACCCCAACTCACCTTTCCCCATAAGCAAGCATAAGTTGGTTTTCTAAATTTGAGACCCTGTTCTGTTTTGTAATTCAGTTCATGTGTAGCCAAGTTTACGTTCCGTGTATTAGTGATATCTTATGATGTTTCTTTTTCTGTGTGACTTATTTCTCGTAAGAATCGTCGTACCTTAATGCACTCATTATGCCGCTACGGGCCAGATGACGTAGATCTCATGGCTGAGTGATACTCCATTGTACGTACGTACCACTACTTCTTTATCCATTTTTTGCTTTCTCGGATATTTACCTTGTACCGTAGACGAGGTTCTTGTAAACAGAGCCGTCCCAAACTTTGGGGTGGCTGTGTGTTTTTGATTTTAATTTCCCTAAGCTATAGGACCCTAAGTGGAAGTGCCATAGGCTGTGTTGCTTTGTTTCCTACGTGTTTCAGGAAACACCATACACTTCTCCAGAGTGGCTGTTGGCAATTTACATCCCGTCCATCAGCATAACAAGGCTCCCTGTTCGCCATGACCTGTCCTGCCTTTCTTGATTTTACACTTGTTTCAGATGGCCCTTTTGACCGGGGGGCAGTGAGACTTCATTGTAGTGCAGATTTCCTTGACACGCTTGCTTGGATGGCCAAAAAGGGCGTATGCGTTTTGTCCTGAATATATTCAGGAAAAAACGCATACGCTCTTTTTGGCCAAGTGCATCATTGTCGACATTCGGAGTCTTTTCCTATGCTTTAAGTGCAATTCCAGTCTACCCCCTGAAATCGTTTTCCTGAAATTCTGCCCCGCTTTCAAGTCCACTTCGAAGACTTACTTCAATACATTTTTGGACGATAGCTGTCATTCATAACTCTGCAGGTTTGTGAATTACAGTGCCCCTGAGCTCCTTTCTTTAACTCACTTTCTTGTGAGCTGGCCGCAAAACCGCAGGATTGCTTCAGGCCCTAATCTGGTTCCGGCAGGGCACGCTGAGCCTTTGGTAAATCCCTCTTCCTGGTGGGAAATGAGCGTTACATTTGCCCGTGAAGACACCTACAGCTAGTCTCTCATTGGTTCTCCCTATTCCTGTTCATCTTGCCCAGAAATTGCAAACTGTGCCAAACAGGAGGTTAAAGGCACTGATTCTCCAAGTGGGGAGACTGTTAGTAAAGCGTCTGGAACGGTGCACCCCAGTACCAGGGGTCGAAACCTGAGATGCATTTGAAAACGTTTCCCAATCACACGGTGGACCATACTCTGGGTTTCCCATGCATGTTTTAGCTGAAGGAAGAATCCCTTAAACCTGGAGAGTTGGGACCCATGGAATGGCTACCATGCAGTATGACTTCAAAGGGTCTGCGTTTGCTCACCGAACCTCACCAATGCTATCAGCCCGAAGTGTCCAGCCTTATGTCTACCCCAACTCTGGGTGTAGCTGTGGTAAGTCATGTTGCATCACAAGCCCTGAATGAATTATTTAAGAATTGCTCTCTATTTCACTGTCATTGTGTTGTGTTTGTGAAATTTATTTTGATAATGGGATTTATCGGATTTTCACTGCTGCGTTTAGGCCGCTGTACACACGCTTGATTTCCTTATGGAGACATATAAATCCATGGGTCTTAAGATTCTTACTTGTCAGGTATATTCCCAGGCGTTGAATATGGGGTGTTGAGTCCATTTCGTTGAGCAAGGAGCAGGTCTTGTATATTTTATATTTGGCTTATAGAATGGTATCTGTGCTAATTTCAATCTCTGGTTTTATTTAGCACCCCAACTCACCTTTCCCCATAAGCAAACATAGGTTGGTTTTCTAAATTTGAGACCCTGTTCTGTTTTGTAATTCAGTTCATGTGTAGCCAAGTTTACGTTCCGTGTATTAGTGATATCTTATGATGTTTCTTTTTCTGTGTGACTTATTTCTCGTAGAATCGCCGTACCTGAATCCAGTCATTATGCCGCTAGGTGCCTGATGACGTATATCTCATTGCTGAGTGATATTCCATTGTACGTACGTACCACAACTTCTTTATCCATTTTTTGCTTTCTTGGATATTAAACTTGTACCGTAGACGAGGTTCTTGTAAACAGAGCCGTCCCAAACTTTGGGGTGGCTGTGTGTTTTTGATTTTAATTTCCCTAAGCTATAGGACCCTAAGTGGAAGTGCCATAGGCTGTGTTGCTTTGTTTCCTACGTGTTTCAGGAAACACCATACACTTCTCCAGAGTGGCTGTTGGCAATGTACATCCCGCCCATCAGCATAACAAGGCTCCCTGTTCTCCATGACCTGTCCTGCCTCTCTGGATTGTACACTTTTTTCTGATGGCCCTTTTGACCGAGGGGCAGTGAGACTTCATTGTAGTGCAGATTTCCTTTACACGCTTGCTTGGTTGGCCAAAAAGGGCGTATGCGTTATTTCCTGGATATATTTAGGAAAAAACGCATACGCCCTTTTTGGCCAAGTGCATCATTGTGGACATTATGCCTCTTTTCCTATGCTTTAAGTGCAATTCCAGTCTACCCCCTGAAGTCGTTTCCCTGAAATTCTTCCCCGCTTTCAACTCCTCTTCGAAGACTTACTTCAATACATTTTAGGACGATAGCTGTCATTCATAACTCTGCAGGTTTGTGAATTACAGTGCCCCTGAACTCCTTTCTTCAACTCGCTTTCTTGTGAGCTGAACGCAAATCCGCAGGATTGCTTCAGGCCCTAATCTGATTCTGGCAGGGCACGCTGAGCCTTTGGTTAATTCCTCTTCCTGGTGGGAAATGAGCGTTCCATTTGCCCGTGCAGACACCTACAGCTAGTCTCTCTTTGGTTCTCCCTATTCCTGTCCATCTTGCGCAGAAATTGCAAACTGTGCCAAAAAGGAGGTTAAAGGCACTGAGTCTCCAAGTGGGGAGAGTGTTAGTAAAGCGTCTGGAACGGTGAACCCTAGTACCAGGGGACGAAACCTGAGATGCATTTGAAAACGTTTCCCAATCACACGGTGTACCATAATCTGGGTTTCCCATGCATGTTTTAGCTGAAGGAAGAATCCATTAAACCTGGAGAATTGGGACCCATGGAATGGGTACCAAGCAGTAAGACTTCAAAGGGTCTGCGTTTGCTCTCCGAACCTCACCAATGCTATCAGCCCAAAGTGTCTGGCCTTATGTGTCACCCAGCTCTGGGTGTAGATGTGGTAAATCCAGGTTGCATCACAAGCCCTGAATGAATTATTTAAGAATTGCTCTCTATTTCACTGTCATTGTGTTTTGTTTTTGAAATTTATTTTTATAATGGGATTTATCGGATTTTCACTGTTGTGTTTAGGCCGCTGTACACATGCTTGATTTCCTTATGGAGACATATAAATCCATGGGTTTTAAGATTCTTACTTGTCAGGTATATTCCCATGTGTTGAATAAGGGGTGTTGAGTCCATTTCGTTGAGCAAGGAGTAGGTCTTGTCTATTATATATTTGGCTTATGGAACGGTATCTGTACTAATTTCAATCTCTGCTTTTATGCAGCACCCCAACTCACCTTTCCCCATAAGCAAGCATAAGTTGGTTTTCTAAATATGAGACCCTGTTCTGTTTTGTAATTCAGTTCATGTGTAGCCAAGTTTACGTTCCGTGTATTAGTGATATCTTATGATGTTTCTTTTTCTGTGTGACTTATTTCTCGTAGAATCGTCGTACCTGAATCCACTCATTATGCCGCTACGGGCTGATGACGTAGATCGCATTGCTGAGTGAAATTCCATTGTACGTACGTACCACAACATTTATCCATTTTTTGCTTTCTCAGATATTTAACTTGTACCGTAGACGAGGTTCTTGTAAACAGAGCCGTCCCAAACTTTAGGGTGGCTGTGTGTTTTTGATTTTAATTTCCCTAAGCTATGGGACCCTAATTGGAAGTGCCATAGGATGTGTTGCTTTGTTTCCTACGTGTTTCAGGAAACACCATACACTTCTCCAGAGTGGCTGTTGGCAATTTACCTCCCGCCCATCAGCATAATAAGGTTCCCTGTTCTCCATGACCTGTCCTGCCTTTCTGGATTTTACACTTTTTTCAGATGGCCCTTTTGACCGGGGGGCAGTGAGACTTCATTGTAGTGCAGATTTCCTTTACATGCTTGGTTGGTTGGCCAAAAAGGGCGTATGCGTTTTTTCCTGAATATATTCAGGAAAAAACGCATACGCCTTTTTTGGCCAAGTGCATCATTGTCGATATTCTGCCTCTTTTCCTATGCTTTAAGTGCAATTCCAGTCTACCCCCTGAAATCGTTTTCCTGAAATTCTGCCCCGCTTTCAAGTCCTCTTCGAAGACTTACTTCAGTACATTTTTGGACGATAGCTGTCATTCATAACTCTGCAGTTTTGTGAATTACAGTGCCCCTGAGCTCCTTTCTTCAACTCGCTTTCTTGTGAGCTGGCCGCAAAACCGCAGGATTGCTTCAGGCCCTAATCTGGTTCCGGCAGGGCATGCTGAGCCTTTGGTTAATTCCTCTTCCTGGTGGGAAATGAGCATTAAATTTGCACGTGCAGACACCTACAGCTAGTCTCTGATTGGTTCTCCCTATTCCTGTTCACCTTGCGCAGAATTTCCAAACTGTGCCAAACAGGAGGTTAAAGGCACTGACTCTCCAAGTGGAGAGAGTGTTAGTAAAGGGTCTGGAATGGTGAACCCGTGTAAAAGGGGACGAAAACTGAGATGCATTTGGAAACACTTCCCAGTCACACGGTGTACCATACTTTGGGTTTCCCATGCATGTTTTAGCTGAAGGAAGAATCTCTTAAACCTGGAGAGTTGGGACCCATGGAATGGGTACCATGCAGTATGACTTCAAAGGGTCTGCATTTGCTCATCGTACCTCACCAGTGCTTTCCGCCCGAAGTGTCCAACCTTATGTCTCACTCAGCTCTTGGTGCAGATGTGGTTAATCCAGGTTGCATCACAAGCTCTGAATGAATTATTTAAGTATAGCTCTCTATTTCACTGTCATTGTGTTTTGTTTTTGTAATTCATTTTGATAATTGGATTTATCGGATTTTCTCTGCTGCGTTCATAAATCTATACACACGCTTGATTCTCTTACGGAGACATATAAATCCATGGGTTTGAAGATTCTTACTAGTCAGGTGTATTCCTAGGCGTTGAATATGGGGTGTTTAGTCCATTTCGTTGAGCAACTGGTAGGTCTTGACTATTACATATTTGGCTTATGGATAGGTATCTGTGCTAATTTCTATCTCTGGTTTTATGCAGCACCCCAACTCTCCTTTATCCTTAAGCAAGCATATGTTGGTTTTCTAAATTTGTGACCCCATTCTGTTTTGTAATTCAGTTCATTTGTAGCCACGTTTACATTCCATGTATTAGTAATATCGTGTGTCTTTTTCTTTTTGAATTATGTGACTTCGAATGATCATACGTAACTCCTCTGTGGTTGTTACAACTGGCCATATTTCATTGATTTCCAGGCTGAGTAATATTCCACTCTACATAA